>NC_047024.1:39988923-40588923 GCF_902652985.1 Pecten maximus
AAATAAACTCGATGTAGAGCTACTTTCCTTTTGTTTCTGGCTGGCATGGCGTAATTGTGACAACATCCTTCTATGACCCAAGTATCAATATGATTAAAACAAACCTAAAAACAATCAAATTAGTTTTTTTCCGCCGTAACTATTAATTTGAATTCTCGATTGTATGGCAAATGAATGTTTTTAAGAAATACTTGGTCAGGCTGTTATCGTCCGCGCAGTTTGATATGACTGAAGGTGTCAGAAAAAAAGATATTTTTTGCTACAAGTCGGGTTATCTGTCGTAAAAAAAATGTCTACAGAATATTTATCTTCTACGAGGACAAGATGGCATCCGAGATTTACAAGATACAAGAAACTTTATTTAACATCGCATATATTTAAACAAAGAACATTAGCTCATGCGAGCTATTGTTGCGACAAACATAGGTATGATAACAAAATTAGACACAACAACAAATACTACATTATACATTTTTTCTATCAAGGTTTGGCATGGCCTTCCATACAGACGTCTACAAGTATTCCATTTGTTAACATCATTTTGTCTTCTTTTAAATGGAAAACTTTTAACAGTATCAAAATCTGTCAATGATCTCAATATTTTTAAACCTGTAAATATTCTTTAGCGATCGAAAAATTGCCGTCTGAATATATCCCGGGACAAGAAAACTGGGTATCTGTTCTTGAAATAAATGGAGGTGTTGTGCGACTCGTTTGGATAAAGGACATTTCTTTTACGTAAATCAAACCCCAACAGAGAAGTCATTTTCTGCGACATCCATCTTAAATGATATGATAACCAGGGCTAAGGATAACGTAATTCCTGATGATTTAAAGTAAACTAACAACTCCTATCCTCGCCTGATTTCCACCTCGACTGTGCCTTTGAGCGCCTTGTTCAAATGATTTGACAATAACACATATTTCCTCTGTCTTTCAATGTGATTCATTATAGCTAATTGTTAATACAAGGTTTTAATCTGTTAAATAATACCTTAAAATTATACATATTCTTAACTATTAATTATCAGAGTGTATTTTTCAACTGTACTTCGTTAGCACCGGAGATTGATAAACCGAGTTTATCCGATCTCCATCATATCTACAAATGTCCTTTTAATTAACAAATTGTTCAATTGAAAAATGCCCAGTTAGTGACAAATTGTGATATTTTCTGATACCTCTTCAAAAAGAATTTGCCATCGATTTCAGACGTTTGACTGACGCATGAGACTCTCACCGGACACGTCACACGGACTTAGAGCCTGATGCAGAAAATCGTACGGTTGTGTTTATAGACTTTGTGGCTTGAAACAATTCTCTTTACTTCTAAGCATATTTGATAGCAGTCAGACAAAAAAATAGCTTACAGTTACCTGCCAAGTTTGGCTCGAGATTTTCGTCCAAGGTTATCGCGGGAAACCGCAGTCTTGATTTGTTTGTTGCAGGGCGATCTGATGTTCAAGCTTCATTTTGCATCTAAATACTCTGTGAGGCTGACATATCTCCAGTCTGTTTCTAAACCGAATCTTCGAGTTATCAAGTATTCCCCGTTTAATACAAATATCAGACTCACAACACATGTGCCATACATATACATTTGTCAGAAAATCGGTCAAAAACTGAGTCTGATGACGACAGGTCACAATTTGTAAGGATATCTTATAACGTTTTCCGGAAATATCTTTAATTATTGGGTCACAAAGAAAATGTTATAAAAAGGGGTTTTATTGTATGTGAAATAATAGTAGATACTTCAATATCATAAATGTTGTGTTATGTGCAATCTGTGTAATTCAATTAAAACTTTACTTACCGGAACTTTGATAATATAGGATTGGGCTGATTTGATTTTCAACAAATTTTCTTGACTGTAGATACATAAATGACAGTACCTAGCAGTAGTAATTGAACGGAGTGACGGTTGCTATAATCTGGATATTATTCAGACGATTTTTTTTTTCGTAAAATTTTGGTGTGTTTAATTTTGGCTCATTCACCCTGGCGCCAAATAAACCAAAATATAATCACATCCGAAATATCCCAAAGTACGGTAGGCTATTTAAGTCTTTTCCTGAATAGTAAGAGACATGTATGTATATTAAGCAGTAAGTATCATATAATACATAAACTAAAGGTCGGTCGGATGGCACAGTGGTAAAACACTTACTTTTCATCTAGGTGAGCGGGGCTCGATTCCTTCATCAAATGTGAAAAGGTATGCTGTCACCTGTCCGACCACGTGGGTTTCTCCCATGGTACTCCAGTTTTCTTTCAAAGTAAAACCCTTGCGCGCTTCAATCTGGGACAACAAGCGTGATAAATATACGTTCATATAAATTGTTTTTGCGATTGTTGCTAAATTTTTATATATTCTACATAAATTCTGCAGTATCTAATAGACAATTAAAGGGAGATAACTCCAGTTTATATTTTGGCAAGTACATTTTTGTTACCAAATGTTTGGTTTGGTTTGTTTTTGTTTAACGTCCTATTAACAGCCAGGGTCATTTAAGGACGTGCCAGGTTTTGGAGGTGGAGGAAAGCCGGAGTACCCGGAGAAAAACCACCGGCCTACTGTCAGTACCTGGCAACTGCCCCACGTAGGTTTCGAACTCGCAACCCAGTGGTGGAGGGCTAGTGTTACAGTGTCGGTACACCTTAACCACTCAGCCACCGCGGCCCCAAATGAAGTTGCAAGTTACTTATTAATGAATATCTGTTGATCATGTAACATACACTGTTTCCATGTGATACAGCCGACACAGTTCCTGTGTTAAATCACATTAACCATCCGCCATTCGGAGATGCGTGACAATCCATCAACAAAACTTATTTTTTCTGGTATTTCAGATCATAAATACAACTGTAGATACATTTATTCAGAAATGTTTGGACCTGATTTTCTAAATGTAATTGATATAAGCATGAAAATTATAAAGATTACTAGATGCAAATAATTGTTTATATATCACAATAGCCGTTATTGATTATGGACAGCATGTATTGATTTATTTAGATTATACATTTAATGTTTTAGCTTCCTTTATGCCTTCATTTTACACGTTGGAGAATAACTTCATTTATATCTGTGCAACACAATTCACATCTAAGTTGTTTTTGATCTTCGATGTTTAACGCCCTCACAAACAATTTCGTTTTCCAACAAGCCTGCAACGCACAGTAGAAACACTATATTTTGGGGTATCCGGTCTGACTAAGCTGATATCTATTGGTAAAACTTACAACGTTTACTTTTGTGTAAGTATTCCAGCGCTCGTGTCTCTTCCGACAACTCTCCATTAAAGTTATCACTTGAATCAGTTGTCACACTATCGCCACCCGAACTTGTAGAATGCAAACCGAAATTTAATTCGCGAACACGTAATCCTGGCCCGACGATCATCATTGGCTATCCCTGGTTTAACGTAATCGGATATGAATCATTAATTGAATGCTATCTCACATGAAAAAAATATTAGAAGAAAATTGTCAAATCAAGTATTAAGCTTGATCCCCGATAACCCCAGCAAAAGCCATCTTATAGTATGCTGCGATCTTCGTGGATAAAGCATATTTTTCTGTTTTGTTTTGGTCACAGGTAAAGTGTGGAATATTCTGAAGTATATGTATACAAATGTAGAAAGTTCTGTATTGTTTAATGGTGTGATGTCTCCACCGGTTAAAATGGAGAGAGGTATTTTACAAGGGGGGGGGCCTCTCTGCCAAAATGTACTTAGTCTTTATTAATGACCTGTTAAATGAAGTTTAAAACTGTGGATAGGGCGCAACGATAGTAAACAAAACTGTAAATATTCCAACTCAAGCAGACGATATTTGTCTGGTGACCACTAGTGTTACGAGCCTTCAAAAATTGTTACAAATTTGTGAATCGTACAGTCGAAAATGGAGATTCATGTATTCAGCTTCAAAAAGCAAAATTGTTGTATTTTCAAACAAAAGAATTGTAGATATAAATTGCAATGTTTATCTGTATAATAATGTATTACCAGTTGTCACTGATAGTATTCATCTTGGTATCCTTTTAAATTCTAGACATAATTCCATTGGAAGGACAAAACAGGCTTGTAATAAATTAAAAAGTGGTACTATGGCCCTGTTACGGTCTGGCGCACATCACTGTGCTCTTAACCCATTAACTGTTGCTAAGATTATAAAAATCAAAGTATACCCTTGTGCACTATACGGATGCGAAATCTGGTTATTTTCAAATACTGAACTATTAATGTTAGAAAGAACCCAACGTTTTATTGTAAAATCAATTCAAGGTCTTGATAAAAGAACCAGAACAGATATGTGTACCTCCTTACTTGGATGGACATCTATTGAAGCATACATAGATATCAAAAAACTTTTGTTTCTAGGTAGGCTGTGCAGAATGAAAAGAAGTAATTTAACCAGTAAAAGTTTTATTTTAAGATGTTTTTTGTTTGAAACAAATGAATGTGTTCAAAATGGTTATATACCGGATATGGTTAGAATACTTAAAAGTATGAATTATTTGAGTTCTTAAAACTGTTACTAGATGATGGTACATTTCCTAACCAAGAATATTGGAAGAAAATTGTTTATAGATCTGTTACCAATTATGAAACAGTGGTTTGGTCTCAAAGAATGTCTGAGGATGCAGATTTTTCAAGATTTTCATTACTGCACGACTCACTAAATCCACACTATCTATGGAAACTAGCACTGCATTACCCAAACTGTCTCGACAATATAAGTTATATTATCAAAATCATCGTTTCCATTAGAAACTTAAATTCAAAATCCTTATGTCATTATTGTGGATATTTTTATACTGATATTGTGAACCATGTAATTTTAAAATGTTCACTAACAGAATCTATTCGTGACAAACTGTGGTGTGCAATCGTATCTATTTCTGATATTGAATTTATTTCATATTTGCATTCATTGTCAGAATATATATTAGTTCACATTTTACTGGGAGGCCCTATGGCTTATCCATTGGAAACAGATATACTAGAACAGTTCAGGCTGGATACAATATATCATATAAAGTGTATGCTTGACCTGTACGATGATCATCATATTCAAATCTAGTTTCTTCAAAATAATCTATAATTTTGCTCATTTTCAATCTTAAACTAATAATCATACCATTTATGTTAACCAAGTATATATATATATACATATCTATGTACATTGCTCCTTATCATATTGCCATGCATTTTCTGTAACATATATGTGTTTTGAACATTGTTATTATGTCATGCTCTTCATTTTGGAGGAAATAAAGGCAATAATAATAGATACAACTGTAGATACATTTATTCAATATTTGGATCTGATTTTCTTAATATAATTGATATAAACATGAAAATTATCAAGATTACTAGACACAAATAATTGTTTATATATCACAATAGCCGTTAATGATTATGTACAGCATGTATAGATTGATTTAGTTTCAGTTTTGATGGAGTGCAGATTATACATTTAATGTTTTAGCTTCCTTTATATCTTCATTTTACACGTTGGAGAATAACTTCATTTATATCTGTGCAACACAATTCACATCCAAGTTGTTTTTGATCTTCGATGTTAACGCCCTCACAAACAATTTCGTTTTCCAACAAGCCAGCAGCGCTCAGTAGAAACACTATATTTTTGGGTATCCGGTCTGACCAAGCTGATATCTATTGGTAAAACTTACAACGTTTTACTTTTGTGTAAGTATTCCAGCGCTCGTGTCTCTTCCGACAACCCTCCATTAAAGTTAACACTTGAATCAGTTGTCACACAATCGTCACCCGAACTTGTAGAATGCAAACCGAAATTTAATTCGCGAACACGTAATCCTGGCCCGACGATCATCATTGGCTATCCCTGGTTTAACGTAATCGGATATGAATCATTAATTGAATGCTATCTCACATGAAAAAAATATTAGAAGAAAATTGTCAAATCAAGTATTAAGCTTGATCCCCGATAACTCCAGCAAAAGCCATCTTATAGTATGCTGCGATCTTCGTGGATAAAGCATATTTTTCTGTTTTGTTTTGGTCACGGGTAAAGTGTGGAATATTCTGAAGTATATGTATACAAATGTAGAAAGTTCTGTATTGTTTAATGGTGTGATGTCTCCACCGGTTAAAATGGAGAGAGGTATTTTACAAGGGGGGGCCCTCTCTGCCAAAATGTACTTAGTCTTTATTAATGACCTGTTAAATGAAGTTTAAAACTGTGGATGGGGCGCAACGATAGTAAACAAAACTGTAAATATTCCAACTCAAGCAGACGATATTTGTCTGGTGACCACTAGTGTTACGAGCCTTCAAAAATTGTTACAAATTTGTGAATCGTACAGTCGAAAATGGAGATTCATGTATTCAGCTTCAAAAAGCAAAATTGTTGTATTTTCAAACAAAAGAATTGTAGATATAAATTGCAATGTGTATCTGTATAATAATGTATTACCAGTTGTCACTGATAGTATTCATCTTGGTATCCTTTTAAATTCTAGACATAATTCCATTGGAAGGACAAAACAGGCTTGTAATAAATTAAAAAGTGGTACTATGGCCCTGTTACGGTCTGGCGCACATCACTGTGCTCTTAACCCATTAACTGTTGCTAAGATTATAAAAATCAAAGTATACCCTTGTGCACTATACGGATGCGAAATCTGGTTATTTTCAAATACTGAACTATTAATGTTAGAAAGAACCCAACGTTTTATTGTAAAATCAATTCAAGGTCTTGATAAAAGAACCAGAACAGATATGTGTACCTCCTTACTTGGATGGACATCTATTGAAGCATACATAGATATCAAAAAACTTTTGTTTCTAGGTAGGTTGTGCAGAATGAAAAGAAGTAATTTAACCAGTAAAAGTTTTATTTTAAGATGTTTTTTGTTTGAAACAAATGAATGTGTTCAAAATGGTTATATACCGGATATGGTTAGAATACTTAAAAGTATGAATTATTTGAGTTCTTAAAACTGTTACTAGATGATGGTACATTTCCTAACCAAGAATATTGGAAGAAAATTGTTTATAGATCTGTTACCAATTATGAAACAGTGGTTTGGTCTCAAAGAATGTCTGAGGATGCAGATTTTTCAAGATTTTCATTACTGCACGACTCACTAAATCCACACTATCTATGGAAACTAGCACTGCATTACCCAAACTGTCTCGACAATATAAGTTATATTATCAAAATCATCGTTTCCATTAGAAACTTAAATTCAAAATCCTTATGTCATTATTGTGGATATTTTTATACTGATATTGTGAACCATGTAATTTTAAAATGTTCACTAACAGAATCTATTCGTGACAAACTGTGGTGTGCAATCGTATCTATTTCTGATATTGAATTTATTTCATATTTGCATTCATTGTCAGAATATATATTAGTTCACATTTTACTGGGAGGCCCTATGGCTTATCCATTGGAAACAGATATACTAGAACAGTTCAGGCTGGATACAATATATCATATAAAGTGTATGCTTGACCTGTACGATGATCATCATATTCAAATCTAGTTTCTTCAAAATAATCTATAATTTTGCTCATTTTCAATCTTAAACTAATAATCATACCATTTATGTTAACCAAGTATATATATATATACATATCTATGTACATTGCTCCTTATCATATTGCCATGCATTTTCTGTAACATATATGTGTTTTGAACATTGTTATTATGTCATGCTCTTCATTTTGGAGGAAATAAAGGCAATAATAATAGATACAACTGTAGATACATTTATTCAATGTTTGGATCTGATTTTCTTAATATAATTGATATAAACATGATAATTATAAAGATTACTAGACACAAATAATTGTTTATATATCACAATAGCCGTTAATGATTATGTACAGCATGTATAGATTGATTTAGTTTCAGTTTTGATGGAGTGCAGATTATACATTTAATGTTTTAGCTTCCTTTATATCTTCATTTTACACGTTGGAGAATAACTTCATTTATATCTGTGCAACACAATTCACATCCAAGTTGTTTTTGATCTTCGATGTTTAACGCCCTCACAAACAATTTCGTTTTCCAACAAGCCAGCAGCGCTCAGTAGAAACACTATATTTTTGGGTATCCGGTCTGACCAAGCTGATATCTATTGGTAAAACTTACAACGTTTTACTTTTGTGTAAGTATTCCAGCGCTCGTGTCTCTTCCGACAACCCTCCATTAAAGTTAACACTTGAATCAGTTGTCACACTATCGCCACCCGAACTTGTAGAATGCAAACCGAAATTTAATTCGCGAACACGTAATCCTGGCCCGACGATCATCATTGGCTATCCCTGGTTTAACGTAATCGGATATGAATCATTAATTGAATGCTATCTCACATGAAAAAAATATTAGAAGAAAATTGTCAAATCAAGTATTGAGCTTGATCCCCGATAACTCCAGCAAAAGCCATCTTATAGTATGCTTCGATCTTCTTGGATAAAGCATATTTTTCTGTTTTGTTTTGTCAACGCATAACAGAAAGCATCTTCGCTAGCCAAGGCTTCTGATTACGTTACACTCCACGAACCCTTGGCAGATATAGGCGTCAGTTCTGGCCCTCTAGCGGTGATTCGAAATTACCACCCTTCACGCATGAAATTTTCGACCAATCAAGACAAGCGTTACCGATTTACTTCATCGGTGATGTTTACAAACACACATCGAGGTTTGGTGTCATTTCGATGAGATATGTGATCAATGACTTATATGAGTGCGAATGTTCCCCCAAAGATTGTAATTTTTGTATTAAGGTAAAATGCCATGACATAGTCGGCAGTGTAGCTCTGTACTGGGTGCCGCATTTTTTGTTTACTGTGAAACCAAGCCAGAATGTAAAATGCGATTTGATTGGGTGCCCTGGGATTCCAGGGCGCGACGGTTTGAACACGACTATATCCGCCAAGGGTTCGTGGAGTGTAATGTAATCAGAAGCCTTGGCTAGCGAAGATGAACAGAAAGTGGGGGCAATGACTTTTGAGATCGACCCCACGCGAGCACCTATATCCGCATAGAAGAGTTGGTTTGGTGCCTATCCTTCAGTCTTATAACCGGTAATTTCATGGTTTCTGTTGGTGTAAATTAGATATAAATTTGATTCATTTTTTTTATTAGATCTAGAATCTAATTGATTTTTATTAATTGATTTTTTTTTTTTTTTTTTTTTACAAACAGTGGTGTATACATCTTAAAAAAACGATATATATTCAAGAGAAAATGATCAATAAAAGAAATGCAAGCGCTTCAAACATTTTATTTATGTTTTTACAGTATTGATTTAAAACCGAGTAATAAAGGTCGTTGACTCATCCACTTAACAAATATCTGAAAGTAATCAAAACAGTTTAATCAATTAAAATTAGAATAAAACATATTTATTAACAATAAAGCACAATCATTTACTGTTCAGCTTTCAATCAAATGATTAGATATTAATATTTACATGCGTACTTAAATTCCAAATTGTCCTATAATTAACTGCATATCATTCTAGCTAAAACAGCTCAATAGGAATGAGGAAATCATAAGAAGACCATTCAAAATTTAGAAGAACAAGAGCAGGTAGACAATTGAAGAGTTAGAGGTTAAGAAAAAAGAATTAGAAAACATTAAGGTTACCAAAATTAAATAAATTCTGGGTTATTAAAGATATATAATTTCATTTCAAAAAATTGTATTGCTATAAAACAAATTGATTGGACAACAGGCTAGCCTATATAAGTCCTCTCCAAAGGTACCACATATATACAGAGTAAAGTGAATACAGTTAATAAAGTAAATATCATAGACAGTGAAGTATATATATATATATATATATATATATATATAAAGAAATAGATCAAGGAATGTAAGCATCAATGGTTATACAATCATGAATGTATCTCTTAAATATTCAGAGTACTCTTTAAATTTATGATACAGACTTGCATACCTATATTACATTACGATATTTTTTGTTGTTAATACCTACTATATTTGTGTAAATGTTCCATGTTCTATGTCTATATGTGATCGTATGTAATTTACCTGTGTCTTGATAAAGGGGCAGATTGCCTCGAAAATTCGACAATATACTTGTCTGTACTGTCGTTATTACTACTTGACATATATATATATATATATATAAACAATTCTGTTAGCTAATATCCTAAGTCTCGGGTACCCATTGTAAACATATCTTAGTTTGATACTGAATGGCGGCACACTGAACGATAGGGATGTTGAATTAGGACGACTTAGGTATATACTACTTGTTTATTTTTAGGGATTGACTGTTCTCGCCTGGATAAGATGAAGACTTGTGTCGAACATGTTTCCCCCTTTCACATTTATACACGAAATCTAAAATAAAATACATAGAATTCCGTGTGCCTAATGGTGATTTTAAGTGTCGACATGATGTAGTGTTTGACGAGAGATGGCTTCAATAACCGGATATTACGTCAGCAGTAACCAAGGATACAGACTACCGTTACTCACATGTAAAATTGAAAAGTGACTTTTTTTTTGTCTTTGACGGACAATACATCATCATCTGGTTGTTTTATCTAGGTTAGTCTGAGTGTCTTGCGGAATACATATTTATGTTAATAATTAAACTACAATACCCAGTCAGGATTATTAAAGTAGAAGTGGTTCTCACTTTGTAATGTTCGGTCTGGAATTCTGAAAGACTGATCTTTTCATCTGAAATTAAAGTTAAAGAAAATGTTCAGTTCATAAATTAATAAATCGTGAAAAAAACAACAAAAAATAAAACACAACAACAACAAACACATTTAAGAAATAAAGAAATGAAACACAATAAAATGTCGTAGAATCTTTCATAGATTTAACTAATAAACTGTTAAAAATATATAGAATATTACAAAATATTTATATGTTGTGGACAGACATGATATTGTCTCATTCAGTTCCGGGTTCAAGTAGATTTAACAAAGTTACCACGCATCCCATTGATAAAACAAAATGGTTATCTTGTCCTACCAGCTATCTCATTGGTTAATCATGTCACGTGATACAATTAACATTTTAGTTCGTCTAAATTGTATATTTAATTACAGGTGATATTTACTGAATAGGTAATATTCATTTTAATCTTCTGTGGGTACCATGTTTAGATAACGCTGGGTTGAGATACAAAATTCGAATAAGTCTGCAGGAGTTGCGCCCCTTTACCGAAATCCGTTACCCTCCTATGGCGCGTCTATACAACGTGTAATGACAATGGCAATTTGTTGGAATAGTTATGTATTATATGATTTCAAATGATAATTGGACTTTATTCGATATTATTGGGTTCCGACAATAATCGCGTGCCTACTAATAGATCCACACATGTCTATTGCTGTCAGCTAAAATTCTAACAAATACCATTCCATTGATTATTGACATACAATAAATCCATCCCTCATTACCAGGGCACATAATAAGATAATAGGATTGTATGTGTCCCTGCCCATTATTATTTCTAAAGAAAGATATAAATTACGCATTTTTAGGATCACGAACTAAACTTTGATGTTAGGATGGAAAAACACTTAATATAAAATCATTCATTTCACCGTATACATATTTGATGTGAAATTGACATTATTAGAATATTTTCCCTCACCATCATCCGTGTCGTAGTCGGCGTGAAATATATTCTCCAGATGCATGACACCCTTCTTATTTGCGAGCGTCTTGAAAACAAACGAAGGATCAACTCCGCAGGCTAGAAAGAAAACGCCAAGAATATATTTCAGTGCAGTTAGCAGAAATGATTATCTACACTTATGTATGTTCATCACTAAAATCCCTTCGTCATTTAACGTGGAATCACATGAATTATATCAAATCATTTTTGTTATAGAATTATACAAGGATTTTGACATTTTTATCGACACAATTATAAAATGTTGATAATAATGTAGCGATGATGTATACTCACTGTCAAATACTTGTTCTTTGGTAGCATTCAAAAACTCATCTTTGTGGATATTTTTCTTCCCTGTAAAATAATATGGGATAGCATGTCAAACGAGCAGATAAACAAATGAATGAATGAATGAATGGATGGATGGATGGATGGATGGATGGATGGATTACTCAATAAATGGATGGATGAATGAATGAATTAATGAATGAATTAATGAATGAATGAATGAATGAATGAATGAATGAATGAATAATGAATGAATATGTGAGTGAATGAACGAATAAATGAATGTGCTAGACAAAACATCGTTCAGTTCTATCTTTTTAAATAACCAGAAAAAAAATGTGTACACTTCCTCTGTTGCATATTTACAATATAACCTATAATCGTTACACACTCAATTAGTCATTATCAAACTGTAAAGGATTTTTTTATCGTTCACATTTTCACGATAAAAGTCAAAAGATAGAAGCAAAAAGGATGTATTTATTTGCGAAAATTAGGGAAGGGGTCATAGTTTTAGTTCATCTGAAATTGTAGTTCTATACTGTAACAGCCATGTGATGCATTCATAACATCTTCTATTTGTGAGAAGACCAATTCAAATGCCGAGAGATTTTGAGATAAAACATAGCCATCAATTGCCAAAAGAAAACGTGAACAGAATCGTTGAGTATTTGTACATCTGGGAATTAAAGTTAAACTTAAATTAAAACTCTTTCCAGAAATGCACCAACATGAATATAAGAGAGATCGAAACAAAAGAAGCGTACTATAAACATTGAACAGTTTCCAATCTAATTAAATTAGACTTGTAATTTCCGCCCCTCCAGAATCATCTAGAATGCACTGCAATCGTATGCCTGTACATCCAGTTAGAGTAAAATATCGAAGTTTTTGTTTTCTTTTGACAATGGAAGTAAGTAAAATGATTGAATGGCTTCTTTTTTCTCGGATCATATTCCTATCAATCAAACAATCTAATGAATATTCATCACAACAAAAATCCTTGTAAACAATACATCGTAAACTAATACAATGGAACAGCTGTAGTATATGTAAAGGTCAGATTAAATGACCCGTATTAAGCATTGGACGTATTCCTATTGTAATCTACACAACAATCAATTGTTATTTGAACATATGATAGGTCATAGGTCAAACGACTGACCGAAATCAGTTGACTTCAATCCTGGAAATAAGACAACATATGACTATGTGTTGGTAAATTTCTTTTTCCAGGATAGTACGCAAAAATAACACCTTGGGATTTGAATGATTATATCTACGTTTATATATATAGCACGTGTAATAATATGTCCGATAATGAATGGCAAGCTGTATTACACAGCTGTTCCGTTCCTTAAGCACTCGTCAGTGATCTAGAAGTCAAAAAAATCTAAATTGGTCTTGAAATGCTAAGCTACCTCACCCTCCTAAGATTAACACCTTAAAACAGTTTCAATGTTATTCCCGGATGCAATTTCGGTTCCCTAGCAAATTTCGTGGTGTTCGCTTGTATTTTCCTTTAAGTTGGAATTTTGGTTTCGTTATTATGTCGGTATTCTTTGATGTTTTCTACACAATGTGAAACATATTTCTATAAAATACTTGTTGTAAATGATAATTATCAATTGCAATGATTGATTAAAGGTGCATAATTATATCATAATGCAAAGATAAATTCCTTATTTAAGCATCGAATGGCTTTCAGTTGGTATTCATAGTCAATATGAATGCCAACTGGACAGAGGCAAATTCCATGAAGCGCGCTAGCGCTTCATGTTGAATTTGCCTCTGTCCAGTTTGAATTCATATTGACTATGAATGCCAACTGAAAGCCGTTCAATTCTTATATTTACCATCTGCAATTTTTTATTTGTCATGCGATTTTTGTTTTGAAATTTTCAAATTCAAATTTCCCGCGCTTACCAGTAGCAGACATCACTTCCTGTTGGCAGTTCATAGGCTGGTGAACTCGCAACTGAATTGGTAGGGTTATATAGTGGCAGTGCCATACAATGGTAAATATAGGTTTGTGTATCCCGGATATCGTTGCTTATGGTGGTAAATAGACAATATATAAATAACATTGTCTAGTTCATTGAACTCCCATTTCAACAACAATGTTATTACAGCTCGTTTGTTATGTGAATCGTAACTTAAGAACTCTATTTCATCTCGAATTTTAAAAATTGCTTTAGAACAGCAGTTCTATACAGACAGTATGTGGTATACTACAACGGGGCGCAGTCTGCGAAGTTTGCCGTTGTCTGTGTGAGCGGTTTAAATTAAAATGAAAAGTGACACTAGTTCACCACATAAACGTATTTTGTGAACGAAACTTATTTTCGCGTGCGACTATTTTGTTTTTGTTTATGTTTTTTCTTCTTGTTTTTAATGGTTTTTTTAAGTTTTCTTTTTTCCTCCTTTCTGGATATCAACATTATACACCCTAGTACAAATGACACGTTCTGAATAGACTAAATAAAATTAAGATGAGTGTTAGATACTTTAATATATACAATGCATCTGTGACTAAATTCATATAAAAACGTGTTTGGCGGTTGTATAAACATCACAATACATTTACCTTATGATATTGGTTTCATAACAGTCCGTAAGATCTTAAAACACTATATCCTTGTCAATACATTATGTCTGGTGTAGGGCTAGCCCGAGTTTCCTCTGGTCCTAACACCATGTCTGGTGATACATGGTGTCAGGGCCAGGGGAAACTCCGGCTAACATATAGACTGTACACTACATGTCAACAGACGTAGGGAATAGGATCAAACAAGAAAAGTGTTATACGCAGATATAACATAAATTGTCTGTAATTCACTTATAGCACGGGAACAAATGTACGCCTAAGGTTGGGGGGATATGGGGAAAAAAACAAACCTGTTTCAGAAAAACAAATTTTAAATTCCTCGATGTCAACATATCCGTCGGCGTTATTGTCGAGATTGTCAAAGAACTTTTCTGGACAAGATTTCTGTGATGTAACGCTGCAGATAAATATATATAAATATATTCCATGTTTTTATATATAAACAACATTAAACATGAAACTAAAGAAGTATATAGATTATGTCCACAAATGGTAATTCAAACAATGATCACGTTATCCTTACAATGAAACATATTTGTAGGTTTTATTTTTTTATAATTCAAGAGTAAACACGTTCCCAATATGCACAAGTAGAGTAAGTGAACATTCATTTTCAGTTCGTTACTAAGATCCTGATTAAGATTGTTTTACTAAATTGGTTTCTATAAATAGATCGGCGACAGCAGATTTTGATAGGTGTCTACTTTAAGGGCTTACTTACCTTGTCATCATCAACATCAAAGTCAAAACAAATATGATGGAGGAAACCATCTGGATTGACATCTGGGGACCTGTATTAAAACATTAAAAATATTCCCTTAAATACAAAACATCATCCGGGCAATAAAAGGATGTTTAACCCCGTCTGAATGTGTTGTACAAAATATAAAGTGATATCTTAATTTGGAGAAAGGAAAGTAAGTATTATCAATATCATTTGAGAAATCATGTCAGTATTTTAAACTCAGACTTGTTTGCATCTTATCTAAGTGATTGTCCTGCTTACATTTGTGATTCTCCTGTTGAATGTTTCTTCTTTCATTACTCTCGCTAGCCTACAGTTATTTAAGACACTTTCGAATGAACTCTATCTCTGCTCTGAATGATATTACTCCACAGACTTTCCTCAATAGATGTCCAGGACTTGATACCAATATGAACATTTCTATCCTGGAGATGACCCAGAGATTCAGTACTGACTCCAGGCTTTTGTGATAAGCTGCATTAAACTAATCCATTATATCGAAATTTAATATACGTCAAACGACATCCACAAGTCAGCTGTTTTTTGTCAATATTTTATCTGTGAAGTCCACTTATATATACGTAATCAGCTGACAGTCATCTATAAATTCTATCACGTCATTTTCCTTATTTATTGCGATATAGTACACATAATAATTACTAGTATTCAATATATTTTTGTTTAAATTGATCAATGGTTTTGTACAGTGTGAATAACATGATGAATGTGAAGAGAGGGCTTTTGAAAGCCTTCGTATATCGCTAAATTCATTTTACATCTAATATCTGAAACAATAGAATTATTTTGAAATGATATCAAAACAATTTCAAACTAAGTTCATTCTTCGGGTTGTTGAACAATTATTTCAATACAAATTATGAATCATTCACTCGTGAATAGTGGACAAGAAAATCCTTATGGCGGTATCTCGGTATAGTGGATAATGTTAAGTTTTGATTGATATATCTTATATAGTCATAGGTATATTTTAATCAATAAAGCCAAACGAAAAATACAGACAAAACATACACTCGTTAGTATAGAAATATACGTCAAAATAGCTTGGTGAAAACTATAATTAATATTCCTTCTTCGTCAAACCAAAACCTTCACAAGGAACAAAGGTATTATCATAACTGCAACAAACAAGGAAAAATCATACATCAAAACGCGGGGGAAATTGAAATTTACATCAATCATACAGCTGACAGGAGACTCTGTTTTTCGAATTGTGAAGAGCGAGCTATTCAAGGGATTTACTCCCTGGAAGAGCAAGTGGATCGATATTCGTTCAAAATAAACTGAATACAATACATTTGTTAGTTTTCACGGGGATAATATACATGTGCTGTGATATATGATCGCAATAATTATATCCATTAATTTGTCTGTTTGGCTCATCCACTGTCTATTTATGTGTACATGTAACCGATGTTGCCGAAACTTGCCCGAAATTCGTTAATAAAGAAATAGATTTGAATAGAACTGTCGCGGTTATCTCTGTCAGACCTTTGTTTGGGGGTATTAAATTTCGCGCATTCACACCATGAAAACATTCTGTAGTAAACACTATCATACAGTTATCTGTGTATTTGCGAAATATTTCGCGAAATTAAATCTTCCACGAATATTACCAATTATGCAACAATGTTTATTACATTAGATTTTGATATAAACGTAACAACCTGTTACATAATGTTTCATCTAAGCAATGCATGTTCCAATAAATAAATTGGTATTAAGAAGTATAGGGCGAGTAAAGATACAACGAAATTTAGAAGAAAAAAGAAGTTTATATTAGGCTAGTTCGACCATTGTCAGTCATGGATATAACTCAAGGTCCCGTAATTCATGTGTGATATAAAATCTGTGTCCAAACCCACCTTATGCCTTTTCACATCCGACGCTGCCATACAACTTTTACTTCAACTATGACAGTTAGCTTGTTTGGCTGTTACATATAATTTGACACAAAATGCTGGTCATAATGGAAAGTATAAGTCAATGCGGTTGATAAACCAACAATTATCAAAAACAAAGTAAAATCCTCTCGGTCAACATGATGACATTTATATAAAGTATTGTATCTTTACTCATTTCCGGTTTTTAAGGTCAGCGAGTGCAATCTATTGTACCATAGGTATTTACAGCAAAAATGTCGTTTATCCGTAAAATCGAAAATTATCAATGATTCTGGAAGAAATGCTACGACCAATTAGATATACAACAAACCATAACGTAGATAAGACAGGACATTGTACACTATAACGCCATATAAGACACACCTGTACTTTCGAAATAAAATTTAAGAAAAATACTGGAGGAAGGAAGACGACAATAAAGTTAAATATTAAGGATCCAAATGAGATAATGATGAGCAGCATCCAGCGTGTATTGACATTCCTCTGGTGGGAAACCATTACTACGAGATTTTTTTGTCAATATTATATATCTATAATGGTAAATAATGATTTATAGAGAAAATAAGCTTCATTAATCTATTTATTCAAGAATATAAACGAATTTTTACTGATTATATTGTACCCATCTTTTCTACAAACCACCTAAGTTTGATTTTAGTGTGTCCAATTACAAATATGTAGTCAATATCATTAAAACAAAGGTTTATGCTGAAAAAAACAAACGTAGACGTCGGATATTTTTTGTTAATTTGTTCAGAATCTCAGATAATACATTAGATATAAAATAAGATTGATTCATTTAAGCAGATACTTGATAATTGATGTTACACCATACCCTCCAAAAAGGTATATTAAGAAAAGCATCATATAAAATATAAAATATCGTACCTGTGAGGGCTTGGTGCTAGCTACCTTTCCCTGTCGCTAGAGAAGCAATCCGAGGTAAATTGTACAATATCGATTTCAGGTGTTTAAAAGGCGTAACAGGTGCTGTTTGATGTCATTAAATAAACACTTCTTTGAATTAATATGGACTCAAGCAATTCAGCAGGACCAGATTACCTGTTTATTGGTTGTAAACAGTGTTCACTGTATTGACAATTGCTGGTCAATCCTCCCATTACTATCCTATACAACAACTGTAATCCCATGTATTACTGAGAAAACAGGAAACATCCCGATCGGATTTCAGTAGTACGTATATCAAGGGGGAGTGGTCTGTCATATACACGTACATAAATGCCAGGTCAAGCGGAGGTGATGTTAAACATCAAAATAAACAAAGGGAAACAATAGCGTGGATTTACAAGCTGACTCGAGCAAAGTTAAAATCGAGATAACGAAAATTTCTTTAAAAACTAGAATAACCACACAATTTGAAAATAAGAATAACATAACTTTGCAATGTTTATGTTTCAATTATAATAATTATTTGTTATTAAAAAATCTGAAAACGTGAGTAACCTTTGTTCTCTCGATATCTGCCCGTCAATATAAAAAAAAGAGGCCCATGGGCCTAAACGATAATCTGACAAACACTTACAGCAGGGATACATACCCTCAATCAGAAGGGTCAAACCAGCATTCATACCATGAATTGTCTGTTCACAGCCAGTAATGTTTCAGATCAAATTAGGTTTTTATCCATTTAGGCCTTGAAAGAGGAGTAGCGTTTTAAAGCTAAACTTCAGCCAAGTTTCTGTTTTAGGGCCTCACCCCTCTAATCCCGGGTGTCGGACCAGTCTCATTTATATAAATGATGATTGCCCTCCCCTAATGATGTTTCGGCCATAATTGGATGTAGTCCATGAAGCATTTTAAAGCAAAATTTCAGCTAATTCACATTTGGGGGCAATGCTCCTTTCTTCCCCTGGGTTGCAGCAGCAGCATCGTTTTAATAAATTATGATTGCCCTTCCCCAATAATATGATGTTGCATACTAAATATGGTTGTAAACAATTAAAGCATTAAGGAGGGGTAGGGTTCTTAAGCAAAAATTAAAAAAATCACCAAAGTTTATCCCTTTTGGGCCCCCGCTACTCAGGCCCCAGGGGTCAGACCAACCTCATTTATCAAAAAAAAATATGATCATCTTTACCCAATGATGTTTCACACCAAATTTGGATGGAGTCCACCCAATGATTTAGGAGGAGTAGGGTTTTAAAGCAAAAATTCACCAAAGTTCCCCTTTCAGAGCCTCGCCTCTCTCTCCCTAGGGGTCAGACTATCCTCATTTATATAACATATTATCACTCTTACCCAATGATGCTTCAAACCAAATTTGGTAGTAATCCGCTTTAATGATAAGAAGGAGTAGCGTTTTGAAATACAAAGTCTAACGCGCGGCGTGCTCACTCAAATATACTTGTGGGATGAATTAACGATTCATTCCGTGCAAATATCTTCGTCGCCTATAGGAGATGAAATTTAATGTAATTTGTATGTTTTTCCCATAATCTATCATTAAACCTCACTGCGCATGTGCGTTTTAGCGACGGAAAGAATGGAAATGTAATGTGATGTCCATAGCTCATTAAAACTTGTGCGTTGCACCCCACAAGTTCACAGACAAAAGACTACACCCCACAAGTCAATCTTGTCTGTATGTCCGCAAGGTGGACGGCGCACGACGACGGACGAAGCACGATGGGTATAGGTCATCCTGACCCTTTGGGTCATATGACCTTAAAATATGCACACACATATATATATATACATGTATATTGCGAATGCTACGGAGGACTGTAAACAAAACATCGTAAAAGTTATCTATTGTTTTTTTAATCTCTGCATCTTCACTTGAAATCATTTTATGTTGCTTTCCGCGGATAAATATCCGATTGTAAAAAAAAACAGATGTAAGTTTTCCAATCTGTTTCACTGTGTTCCTGATTCCATGCCAAAACCTTCCTGAACATTCCATACGATAAGGAATTTCTTATTTTAAATTTACATGTATCAACATTTAAGGTCCATAGCACCGCTGGCGAGTCGTGGAAGAACAAAACAGCTGTATGGTGTATTGCTGTATATCACTCTAGATTTGCTAATATCTGTCGTTCAATCTTTTTATCTGAGTATAATAGTTTTTTGCTTTTGCTTTTTTTTTTTTTGCTTTTTTTCTTTTCTTTTTTTTGAAGCATATATTTACAAGTATATGAGATAGGATTGAACCATCTTCATTACATGAATGGTGTACTTGTTTATTTTTGTTGATTCGCCATCAAAGAGCATTTTTATGTCTTTCTTTTACAACTTCACCAAATGAACCATTGAGAAATTTGCAATAGAGCAGATGCGTAGATCATGAAGAAATGTTATAACTAAGTAGATAAACAGAACAACAAAAAGAACAACAGCAACAACAATCGTAAAGGCAAATGTGTTCTTTAATAAATTTTACATCAAAAATGGAAGAAAAAAAACTATTGCATTAATACAAAGTAAAACTTTCCTTAGAATGATGATTTGTTAACTTTACAACCGACCGCAGCTACATCTGGCGGCGGTTTGTTTTACACTCTCGCGTTCTCTCATCTCGCACGCACTTGAATCTATTGTCTTTATTATTGCACATATCGGCCCAATAGTTAAGTAAAAAAAAAACACATTGGTTGGATGATTTCGGGGAGTAATGATGCCAGATTTTTAAAAGTATTTATTTATCACACAAGGATCGTTAAAAGCTTTCATCGTGATGTAAGCAATGCACATGTAATGTAATGTTCGTTGGTAATGCTTTCAACTTCTTTAAAAGCTCATAATAAGAAACAAAATATACAAATACAAAATATGGAGAGACTTTCAAGTCAGATTTATAAACGAAAGAACATTCGTATGCCTATAGCTTTGTATACACATAACCTCCCCTCTGATATATTCATAACCGGGCGCGCTCCATCAAAATTACACACCGTTTGTTTTCAACCAAATTATTATTTGTGAAAGGTTCATGACGTCATGATCAATCGTGAGCTTCATATGGAAATCATCGTCTTTTCCGCCTTATTAGTAAAATATAGTTTTCAAAGAAAACAATTAAGCGTTCTATTTCTTTGATGTATTTGCTCACACTAATATACGATACTCTTCTACATAAATAATTACCTTTACTTGCACTTGTTTCAACTTCCGGTTTTGACATAAATACTAAATTCGACTTCCGGTATCTCTGTAGGGCCTATTCTAAAGGTATACAAAAATATTAGAAAACCACAATGTTTACATCTTCTGTATATATACATACATAATCATCTCTAATACTCGCATATAAATCACATCCTATTTGACGAGGTCGAACAATTCTCGAAGTTTCCTCAAAACAACTACGTTAACACGTATATGGCGAACACATGCCAAACACACTGGATTCCTGACATTTAAAAAACATAGTTACTTTCAGGATTTAAATTCCAGCGATATAATTGTTTACAAAACAAATTATTAGATATACATTCTTAATTTTCTAAATACGAACGTAAATTGTAAAGATTTAAGATTCGATCAATAGCCTCTGCTTATCTATTATTAATGTTTGTTTGTTTGTTGTTGTTTTTTATTTACGAAATGTTTATCACTATAAATATATAGGTTAAAGATACGTACATAAGTGTCCACTAAGCGACACCACGTGACAATATGCCACAATTTCTTTCCAGATCAACATCATTCATAGAATAGGACTGGATCACAATAATACTTGAATCATTTGTGCCTGCTGAATTGAATTTCTTCACTAAATCACATCATAAGCGAGACCATATGATCACTTCTCGCTGATGGCATCTCGAATTTCATTTATTTCAATATCGATCATATTTCGCTATTAAACATCAGACGATTTTATCAGTGGGAAATTTAGCTTAAAAAGAATGTTAAGATGCTGACAAAGAAACCATTATTAGGATTTGAAAAAGGTTTATAATTTTTTTAATACAATTTGTCTCCTCTCTCCGTTTTACATCAATTCCTTCAGTCACGTTCATACCGTCTGTCACGTAGTTACTGCAATGGATACAGATGAGGCGTACACAAAAGCTAGTGACGTCGGCTAACACGACTAACAGCGTAAACGCATTTAGTGATGACGTAGTCTTCTTGAGATTTAGAGATGATTAAAATGGACGGTTGTTACAAAATATATAGTTCTCCTGTCATCATTGGTGTTTCCATGGCGCGAACTTGATGGGACCTTTAGGCTTGATACTTTTCAACCTATCGTCCATCCCTCCGTAACCCCTGGCAACAATAAAGGGAGATAATAATGTTTTATTATAACGAATAGTAAAAATGAAATACAACCGTTTGCACTGGAAGTTATGGAAAATGTTATCAGTACTCAAATTTAATCTGAAATAATGTCTATTCACAGCAGATTTGAGGGTAATTTATTCAACATAACTAATTTAGTCTTTTTGTGAGTAAATGGCTTTTTTTCAACGATCTCTTTTTGTCAAGTTTAAAAAATAACGCATATTTCGTTGAAATTATGAATTTGACATTTTTTAGATTTTTTATATATATTTTATTTTTTATTTTTTTTGAATTTTTTTTTTTTTTGTAATTCTTTTTTGCTATTACATTCATCCTTAGACAATGACGAAAAACAGAACTACAAGAATCTTCACCATGTACGCATTTGATATTCGGAGATTAGATGAATTTATTACACAATTAATTGGTTTTGAATTTTTTAACAGACTCGTCGCTTTGTTTTGCTATTAACAATGTTCACTGACAAAGTTTCAATAGAAATTATTTCAAAGAGTTAAAATATTTCTGATTAGATAACGAACCACAGCATTGACCAAATCTGTGACCTTGACCCGCCTTCCCGCACGTGTATACTTACTTGCAGACACTCAGTTGTAGCACATTTCCAGATCGTTTAATGAGGTCATGGGCCTGCATATGTGTCAGGCTATCCGTACTGTTTTGTCCAATCCCCAAGATGGCGTCTCCGGGTGCTAATTGCCCGTATGAGGGTGTGCCTTCTGTCACCTATAGCAAAAAAAGACAATAAACCTAATTAGTAATTAAGGTAACTTTATTGTGTTGTAATTGTTTTGCTAATTTCAAATGCATTTCCTGGAAATAGAAGAAATCTCCTAAATAAACGTTGAATGCATTTCCTCTGAAATAGAATTCGTTCGAGGCAAACTCTTACCTGACTATGCCAGTGATTTTATCATTTTACACTCGATGGGAAACATGTTCTTAAATCTTAAGAACTTTGCTCCATTAATTGACAAATTTGTAAAACTTGTTTTCCAGAAAGGAGAAGGTATTTTGCTTCATGGATAAAGACCTTTATAAATAGTTCAAACGATTCATATGATTTATAAAGCATTATAAATGTATGTTTTCCTCAGCCGATCAAACGCTTTCAGTAAATTATGGCACGGGAGAAAATGTCTTATTTCCTTCTTCGAGAATGAAGTATTTTGATGTCAATGATAATATCCTATTAACTTTAACAGTTGATTGATCTTACCAAAATAATATTTTCCTTTCTAATGATATTGACGGGAATGTTTCTGGTGTTTACTCGTTCAAAGGTTTCCCATCACATAAAAAGGTAAATGTTCTAATCTGATGCATGATTCAAGCTACATTCCATATGCTTGCCGTTACCCTTCATACTGTGTTTATTTTTTTACGAATCGTGGTACCGGTTCTTTAAATTATCCAACATCAAACATATTTTATGATTAATACACCTGATCTGCTATATTTGAACAGAATAATTACGATTTCCCTTAACCATCTTCTGTATTGCCATACTGTTAGCCCCCCACACATCACTGACGAGTCCTAGAAGAACCAAACAGCTGTATGGTGTCTCTAGCATCAGTGACGATTCCTAGAAGGACCAAACAGCTGTATGGTGTCCTTAGCATCACTGACGAGTCCTAGAAGAACCAAACAGCTGTATGGTGTCTCTAGCATCACTGACGAGTCCTAGAAGGACGAAACAGCTGTATGGTGTCTTTAGGGAACAATGTCAAAACCGAGCAGGACGACACAGCTGTATGGTGTCTCTAACATCAATGTCAAGGTCCTAGAAGGACGAAACAGCTGTATGATGTCTCTAACATCACTGACGAGTCCTAGAAGGACGAAACAGCTGTATGATGTCTCTAGCATCACTGACGAGTCCTAGAAGGACGAAACACTTTATTTAAGTCCTATATTTATGATTCGAGATCTACTCTTTCTATTCATCAATTCATATTTAACAAAGTCAGTGTGTATTGACTTTGCATATGCAGAATAGTGCTTAGATACTTAGCTAAGCGTCGTGTATAATTAGTGACTTGGCTAAGTATCGTGTATAATGATAAGTGACTTGGCTAAGCGTCGTGTATAGTGATAAGTGACTTGGCTAAGCGTCGTGTATAGTGATAAGTGACTTGGCTAAGCGTCGTGTATAATGATAAGTGACTTGGCTAAGCGTCGTGTATAGTGATAAGTGACTTGGCTAAGCGTCGTGTATAGTGATAAGTGACTTGGTTAGGGGGCATGTAAAGTGATTAGTGACTTGGCTAAGCGTCGTGTATATTGATAAGTGACTTGGCTAAGCGTCGTGTATAGTGATAAGTGACTTGGCTAAGCGTCGTGTATAGTGATAAGTGACTTGGCTAAGCGTCGTGTATAGTGATAAGTGACTTGGCTAAGCGTCGTGTATAGTGATAAGTGACTTGGCTAAGCGTCGTGTAAAGTGATAAGTGACTTGGCTAAGCGTCGTGTATATTGATAAGTGACTTGGCTAAGCGTCGTGTATAGTGATAAGTGACTTGGCTAAGCGTCGTGTATAATGATACGAGACTTGGCTAATCGTCGTGTATAGTGATAAGTGACTTAGCTAAGCGTCGTGTATAGTGATAAATGACTTGGCTAAGTGTAGTGTATAGTGAAACGTGACATGGTTTAGTGTCGTGTATAATGATAAGTGACTTGGCTAAGCGTCGTGTATAGTGATAAGTGAGTTGGCTAAGTGTAGTGTATAGTGATAAGTGAGTTAGCTAAGTGTCGTGTATAGTGATAAGTGACTTGGCTAAGTGTCGTGTATAGTGATAAGTGACTTGGCTAAGCGTCGTGTATAGTGATAAGTGAGTTGGCTAAGTGTAGTGTATAGTGATAAGTGACTTGGTTAGGGGGCATGTAAAGTGATTAGTGACTTGGCTAAGCGTCGTGTATATTGATAAGTGACTTGGCTAAGCGTCGTGTATAGTGATAAGTGACTTGGCTAAGCGTCGTGTATAGTGATAAGTGACTTGGCTAAGCGTCGTGTATAGTGATAAGTGACTTGGCTAAGCGTCGTGTATAGTGATAAGTGACTTGGCTAAGCGTCATGTAAAGTGATAAGTGACTTGGCTAAGCGTCGTGTATATTGATAAGTGACTTGGCTAAGCGTCGTGTATAGTGATAAGTGACTTGGCTAAGCGTCGTGTATAATGATACGAGACTTGGCTAATCGTCGTGTATAGTGATAAGTGACTTAGCTAAGCGTCGTTTATAGTGATAAATGACTTGGCTAAGTGTAGTGTATAGTGAAACGTGACATGGTTTAGTGTCGTGTATAATGATAAGTGACTTGGCTAAGCGTCGTGTATAGTGATAAGTGAGTTGGCTAAGTGTAGTGTATAGTGATAAGTGAGTTAGCTAAGTGTCGTGTATAGTGATAAGTGACTTGGCTAAGTGTCGTGTATAGTGATAAGTGACTTGGCTAAGCGTCGTGTATAGTGATAAGTGAGTTGGCTAAGTGTAGTGTATAGTGATAAGTGACTTGGCTAAGTGTAGTGTATAGTGATAAGTGAGTTGGCTAAGTGTAGTGTATAGTGAAACGTGACATGGTTTAGTGTCGTGTATAATGATACGAGACTTAGCTAAGCGTCGTGTATAGTGATAAATGACTTGGCTAAGTGTCGTGTATAGTGATAAGTGAGTTGGCTAAGTGTCGTGTATAGTGATAAGTGAGTTGGCTAAGTGTAGTGTATAGTGATAAGTGAGTTGGCTAAGTGTCGTGTATAGTGATACGTTACATGGTTAAGTGTCGTACATAGTGATAAGTGACTTGTCTAAACAAAAAAATTGTCTCTTTTTTTCCGTCGGTGATGCAGTGTTTCGTAGAAAGAGTTGTTCAACCTGCTTTACTTAACAGTCCCACATTTCTCACATTTGTCTAAATTACAGCCAAGGACATGTTGTGTGGAAGTCTGAATTTTAATAGATTTTTGAAATACCGGTTTTAATTGATTTACATATCTTATTTCGGGCTTATCGTTCCTAAGGTTCAATCCAAACGGCTTTAAAACAATCATTTAATACGAAGGATCTAGCAGCCAGGATTGTTGGTTAATTTTTAGCGTCGCTACACAAAGGAACACATTCCCAGTGGAATTGGAAAACGAGAAAGTTTGGACTTGTGCCGATAATTGTTGTTTGGGCATGAAGGCAAACTATTGTGAGATACTTGGAATAACATATATCCATACGAATCGTCCGATATGAGACTGCGTTCATATAGCCGCTACAAAGAGCCAGTGTTCTGGCAGGGAATCTTTACACTTTTCATTGTTTATACGGAGCCGGCAACTACAACTCGACGATGACGTCATACTGACATTTCTATGTCAACAAACGAGAGGTGCAAACAATAGCACAAAATATTTGGCTGATACTTCTAAACAGTAATGACTGTAGGGAAGATTCGAGAAAGCATGGCTTGCAAATGTTCTGCTGATGGTACTAGAGTCCATTGACGCAGACAAAGGCTCTAGAAAGTGTTTACGATATCAAATGCTTCACCTACAAGGTATAATTACGTCATTCTCTTTACAAATAAACCATCATTCTCATCTTGCCTATTATCAGAATTTAGATTTTTTCGGATTGTTTTCATTCCAATACTTCATCTAGAATGTATAACTACGCAATTCTTGTTACAAATATACCACGATTCTCATCTTGGCTATTGTCAGAATTTCGATTGTGTCGGATTTTTTTTTCACTCAAATTCTGCAAACCACATTACCACGTGCAATATGAAGCATTACCGCGCGCCGTGTGTTCCTTACCCGTCCAGTCAGCTATGGACGTACTAATGAATTAACCATGCTAGTTTATTTCGGATAACGCTTTCGTTTTTTAACGCCGCTCAATATAACTCCCAAAATGAACAACGTGGCATTTTCTTGGCAGGTATACAATCCGTAGCCTTAATCGTATAAATGCGGGACCCTGTATGACGTACGCAGCATACCTCGGCGATGACAAATCGTACTCACCATTACAGAACAGAAATAGACGTTTTTCTTCGCTTATGTCGGAAATTAGACGGAGCGAAACAAAGTAAATTACCGTAACAAAAGGCA
Organism: Pecten maximus; assembly: GCF_902652985.1. Classification (NCBI taxonomy): domain Eukaryota; kingdom Metazoa; phylum Mollusca; class Bivalvia; order Pectinida; family Pectinidae; genus Pecten; species Pecten maximus. Next base: position 40,016,540 of record NC_047024.1, read on the forward strand.
TTCCCGACGTGAAAATAAATGCTATTATTTACGTTAAGGAAGGAATTGGTTGCTTTAAGAAATTCAAGATAGGAAGGAAAGGATTGTTTTAAATATTTCACGTTAAGGAAGGAAATAGTTGCTTTAAGTAATCAAAGTTAAGGAAATGGTTGGTTTAAAAGTTTTATGTTAAAGAAGGAAATGGTTGCTTCAAGAAATTTACGTGAACGAAGGAAATCGTTGCTCCAAGTAATCTAAGTTAAGGAAGCGAATTATGCTTTAAGAATTTCAAGTTAAAGAAGGAAATGGTTGATTTCAGTAAACTTAATTAAAGAAGGAAATGGTTGCTTTAATTATTTCAAGTTAAAGACGGAAATGTTTGATTTAAGTAATCTAAGTTAACGAAGGAAATGATTGCTTTCAGTAATTCGTGTTAAAGAAGGCAATGGTTGATTTAAGAAATTCACGTTAAGGAAGTAAATGTTCACTTGAAGTATTTCAATTTAAAGAAGGAAATGGTTGCTGTAAGGATTTTAAGTTAAAAGGGAAATGGTTTCTGTAAGTAATTTACTTTAAAGAAGGAAATGGTTGCTGTAAGTATTTCTTGTTAAAGAAGGAAATGATTGATATAAGTAATGACGTTAGGAAAGTAAACAGTTGCTTTAAATTGCGCTAGGAAAACGGTTTCGTTAATTTATGTTAAGGAAATTGTTCCTTTAATAATCGTTAGAAAATGTGTTGCTTTAAATCTAGTTAAGGAAGGGAAGACATGTTTTAATTCATGTAGAAGATTTGTTGGATTTAATTTATAATCAACACACAATTAACAAAAAAAAAATTTTTTTTTCTTTCTTTTTCTTTCTTTTTTTTCAATTCTTGATTTCAAGTGATCAGGATGTCTAAGTTGCCAACGATTCAAATACAACTTGGAGGTCAACGATTTCTTTATGGAATTTCCCTTTTCAACACTCCTACGTTCTCAATGCGCTTCGTTAATACATATAGCGAAGGTTTTGTTGCGAAGCCAACACTATTCTGTTCTATATCTGCCATGATTATCATCACGTTCACGTACAACCACTACGATATGCTATCACGTTTTATCATGTTCCTTTAAGATGTCTCACTTTTATCAAGTTCAGTGAAGATATCATACAATTTATTGCTAACATTTTCGCAAGACCGCTATGCATACGCTAAACCTTCTCTGCCAGTTTAGAAATGAATGAAATCTATGTACAAAAGTCATTAAAGAAAAAATGCTATCATTTCTGTTCAAATAATGTACAATTTATTATCATAGAATTTCAACAAATACAAAAAGCACTGTTGTGTACCGGTTTTTGTAGTCTAGTTTTCCTACTCATTATGAATGTTTTTCGAGGTATTTAACACGTACGCAATGACCAAGACAATGGCAATTGTTTATTCTCGTAAGCAGTACAGTGCAGTGAATAAGAACATTAACAAATGGATAACATTGATGCATGGTAAAACAGGCTGGATATCAGTATTGTGAATTAATCATCTCATTTATATCAATAATAAATAAAGCCAATGAAATGAGTTCATTTTGAGTTACGTAATTGAATATTGTATGAAATTTACATGTATTTGGACATCACAATAATATCTAGACATATATTCCCGTCTGCTATTGAGTATAAATTGTTGATCACGGTTAAATAAACCTAACCCTGTCTTGTTGTCATAGCGTTTCATGTTTCCATATGAAGCCATGTTAATTGCGCCGCCTAATTCCATATTATTGCCTTCGTCATTGAGACTGCTGATAAAATCGTACCTCACACAAACGTTGTAACATCAGACGAAATCCTGGATCTACACTTATCAAGATAATAATATAATGTTAATATGCAACATTTATATTGCATACTATCCAAATTTACAAAATTACGCTAATGCGCTTCACATTGCATAACTTAATAATACATTTTATTTCAAGTGTTACATAATCTCGACTCGGGCAATTAGATGGTAATGTTTACAGGACGTCTGAGAGAGACTCTAAAATTTTAGAGTCTCTCTCAGACGTCCTGTAAACATTACCGCATTAGAGTAATTTTGTAAATTTGGATAGTATGCAATATAAATGTTGTATATTAACATTATATTAACGCAGACGTAAACAAGTGGGATTTAACCCCCCTTCTTGCATTTGGCCACTGTCATCGAGTTCATGAAGAGGTTGTAAGCTGTTCCACAAGGTGGTCGCTACTTTTCCAAAGCACCGGTTACCATAAATCCCAGAACGAAAAGTCTGGAACGCATAACAATGATTCTGTCTCCGATCGTAGAGCATGTGACGGCTGGTAGAGAGTGACGTATTCCTGTCAACACTCAGAAGCTGTTCCATTTATTGGCTTGCATGTGTACAGTAAAATTTTGAGTTGATCCTCTACACTAGACTGGCCACCAGACCCTAAGTTGTTTGTTAAGAATCGCCAAGCTAAAGTATAATACTTGATTATCTGCCCCTAGTTTGAAACTTAGAATCTAGAATCAGACATATCCTAGGGATCAAAATCATCAAGCTCAATTTATTCATAATTTTAATATTCTAGAGACAGGGGGCCAGTCTACCTCTACACTTAATCACCATGGCCTGTTGCGCTTTGTTTAGGCTATTAAGCTTGTGTGCCCTCCCCTACAATTATGACATAGTCTATCAAATTCTCATATAAGATTTGGCATCGAGTCGGGATAATCTTTCTGCCACGATTCCAACGACCATCGTAATCTCACCGTGAAGTTCTCCGAAACTCTTGATTCGATTTCAAGACCTCAACGTTCATCACACTTCACTCAAGTGTTGAAGATGACAAGTGTAAACCCAGCATTAAAAGAATGTTAGAGCATTATTTTAATCTTTAACATTCTAAACAGTAATGCACGTAATTAAGTTTTCAAGCGCGGATGATTTTTACAGTTGTCTGTTGTATTCTTGCGCAAGCCTAATTACCTCGCGTTAACATAAATAATTACACTGATTTTGTTTGGTTAGCTTCGTCTAGAGACAATGAAACGCACGTGTAAATATTCAGGAAATCATTCCTTCAATTTCAAGAAACAGTAAGTGCCATTTAAAATACGCCTATATTATGATTTTACTTATCAAACTAAAATTTACAGATATTTGCCTCGAAAAAATCATATGAATTTTGAAGTAAAATACTGAATATTGATTCAAGTAAATAAGATGATCACGAAATAGTATACACAATATTCGTGCAAATAATACATACAGTTTGAGAGTTTGAATTAAACGTTCTTTTTCAAAATGAACTAATTATGTTGAATGTTCATATACACATACAATCACGTGTAAAGGGCGAGATAGCACCATCATGCTAACAATTAGCACGTTCTCATGCACGATATGCAGTCTAGCTTCTGTCTAAGGCGGCGAAATCGGGGACTGAAGAGGGGGTTTATTTTTGAAACGTTTTAATCTGAAAAAAGCATTAAGTTAAATACTTCGAGTATTACAAGCAAATCATTCCATGTTTTAAGATGTTTAAGATTTAAATGTTGTAATTTAACAGAATTGGCACATTATGTAACTACTTACTGAACGAAATACCACAAGCGAAGGAAAATACAAAGATGATGTTCAAGGCCATCGCTTTAGAGACATTTCAACATTCAAGAGGCTGACTTATATATCTATTATCAGATTAGGGTTAAAATTATGAGTTTAAATGCTTCATGTAAGCGGGAATTTGAGAAATATCTTAAATTTGCATCAAGAGCATACAGTATTAACGCAGCCAACGTAATTTAACACTTAAGATTGCAACTGATGACAATTAATGTTTACAAATACCGGAGACAAGACAATTCGCGAAAGCTGGACTATTGCCGGGATCATTTTGTTGTTATTAAGATATTTCTGGCCTGCCGGAATAATCGGTAGACAGATACATGTGTGTGCTATGTGTTATTAATAACGCGTGTGCACCAAGCCAGAGGCACGGCGGGGTGGGGTGAATGAAGGAGTTTGGACGGTATGGCTGATTGTCTGTCAGAGCATAAGAGATGAGATTCAGATCAGGCTAAGTAACGGAATGCTTATACAAGCATGGCTAGACCATCGCGATCTGACCCCCTTATCCTGCATGGGAGCCAAATGTACGAAGCACGAAGCGACCCCCCCTCCCCCCCCCTCTCCTCCCTCCCACCCACGATTCACGCGCGCTGATAAGCCCATCTAGTCCTATTGTTTGTAAAAAAAATAGTAACGGTTATGATACGTAAACAAATACGTGTCAACGCGTCAGTCTGGACTAGTTTCACGTGATCCATTTGCACCGGAAGTGCGAAGGCATGGAGTTAGTAATTATATTGTCATCCAAGTTTGTCCCCATGATCTGATCTACATGAACGCTATCAGTAGGTAACATTGTGATATGAGATAAGTACAAAAAATGGGTGAACAGTGGTTTTGCCAAGTACATGCATTGGATATGTGTGTTTTTGGAAGGCTGATCGAGACATTTTTGTTACGAGTCTAATTTTTGATCGTGAGCAGTGGCGTAGCTAGACCTGTTTTGATGTGTACGCAGATGTGGTGCCGAAGGTTCCAACCGAAATGCGAAGCGCGATGAGGGGGGGGGGGGGGGGGGGGGGGGGCGTAATGTAGGGGATATGCCCCCTTACCGCTAGGGGGTCTGGGGGTCCCAGGAGAAAATTTGATTTCTTTATAGGCCTTTCGAGCACTTTAAACGTGTTTTAGTGCCAATTTTCTGATATAATAAAACAAAGAACAATTACTAATTGTAATGGGAAACATCTACAGAAGTCCCCCAAATAACCCGCAGTCGTACCGCTGTTTTCGCCATCCCTAAAAACCACTTACACCAAAATCGAATAATGTTTCTATCTTTTGGCTAGTACCTGCCGCTTTCTTCATTTTCAAATTATATCTACGTGTTTACTTTCTCAATACTCGGTATTCTAAAAAAGAAAAAAAAAAAATGCAAAAACGCAATGACAATCGAAGCATCAGGATTTTTTTGTTCTTTTTTCAAAATTATGTGTACGGACTTGTGTACCCGCGACTCGCGTATATAGGAATCTACGCCCCTGGTGAGGAAATGATGCCGAGTCCAATGCCTCCTCCCCCCCCCCCCCCCCCCCCCCCCTTCCCCTCCCCAAAAAATTGCCAAAGCGAAAAAAAAAATGCTGCACGTCAAGCACGGCAAAGTTAATTTACTACAATTTTCAAATATAAAAATAAATACACGCTTTATCTAATATACAACTATTGCGAAACAAGTTATCGCTCTTACAGACCCGGCGCGAAAGGCCTCACTGTGGGAGGAAATCGGAGAACTCGGGGGGAAAAACCCACGTGGTCGGGCAGATTCCACGTGCTATCAAGGAATCGAACCCTGCTGGCCGGTGAAAGGCATGTGTGTTACCAATGTGCCACCCTACCACCATGCAGGTAGGTAATTAATGAACTGTGTTTGTTTGTTTGTTTGTTTTTGGTGTTTTTTTTCTTTTTGTTTGTTTTGTTTTTTTGTTGTTTTTGTTTTGCACTAATTATCTCATCTTCAAAATACATGTATATATTCTGCCATTTGGACCAAACCCTTGTTCACACCAGATAACGCCCATCTCAAAGGCCATAAGTGATTCAGTGTCAAGAGAGATATAAGCACGACAGTTGTTTAGAAAAAAAGAAGAATAGAAAAGCCTCGATATAATTTCGTTGTCTATCTCTTACGAACCATGCAATGGGTGCAGCAGGTACAGTTCTTACGCCTACCTACAGGGTCGCACATTTTAAAGTAATATATATATACAGTCAAACCTGTATTAAGCGGCCACCCAAGGGACCGACAGATATTAGCTGCTTAAGACAGGTGGCTGCTTAAACCAGGTTGGCCAGAAACGGCCTGTTGCCCAATGTTATTTTCAACAGTTTATTGAATTTATCATATGATACTTATAAATCCTGTTTTCAAAGCTTGACCAGTGTGAAGGTTTCTATGCGGAGATTATCGTTAACAAAAACAAATCACCTGAGAAAATACCTGGTCATGTGATCATCGCGGATGTCTACTTCCGGACAAGATGGTCGCTTAATACAGGATAATACATAATGTACAACGAATCGGGACAGATTTGTGTGGCCGTTGGCCGCGTTAGACAGGTGACCGCTTATTTAAGGTTCATTATATAGTGTTTTCCATCGGGCGAACCGGACTGGCCGCTTAACGGAGGTTTATTCAATGAGACCGTTAGAGAAGGTTATACTGTATGTATATATTCAATATAAATAGGTCAAAAAAAAGACTAGATTTAACACACCAGTGCAAATGGCAGACTATATAATGATTTCGAGATTTTACGGAAATAAAAACAAGACCTCCCACTACCCCGGAAGTATTTAATTAATATGCCGCTGCTTGTTTACCAAATTTTATCTGTTACTCGATACTCTGGCTCAAGGGTAAATCGTCAAAACTCCTGACCAATTATCAATTGGCACAGGGAAAGATCGCTTTAACATACCTAATTATTCCCTTGTACAAGGACAAATTGTCTATACATATCCAATTATCAGCTAGGTACATGTATTTCTGATCTAGTTTGAAGATGTGTTCATCTATAACATATAAAATGCTTGTATTTTACTTCCGGGGTATACCAAATCGCGCCACCTGGAGGGAGGTAACGAATGGGGCCTTTCTGTAGTGAGCAAGATATGTTTCTCGATTTTTTAAAGTATGAATCGAGCTAACGTTTCAGAATTTCGCACTAACGTTTAATAGTTTCGTATTAAAGTTAAGAAATCTTGAACGTTTTAGATTCCCATTCCAACGTTTAAGATTTTTCGTCGTGACGTTTAAGATTTTCGTCCTAACGTTTTAGATTTTCGTCCTAACGTTTTAGATTTTCATCGTGACGATTTAGATTTTCGTCCTAACGTTTTAGATTTTCATCCTAACGTTTTAGATTTTCGTCCTAACGTTTTAGATTTTCGTCCTAACGTTTTAGATTTTCATCCTTACGTTTTAGATTTTCGTCCTAACGTTTTAGATTTTCATCGTGACGATTTAGATTTTCGTCCTAACGTTTTAGATTTTAATCCTAACGTTTTAGATTTTCATCCTAACGTTTTAGATTTTCGTCCTAACGTTTTAGATTTTCGTCCTAAAGTTTTAGATTTTCGTCCTAACGTTTTAGATTTTCGTCCTAACGTTATAGATTTTCGTCCTAACGTTTTAGATTTTCGTCCTAACGTTTTAGATTTTCGTCTTGACGATTAATTAAGATTCTAGCAGGAACACGTGAGATTCTCGAGGCGACATTTCAAATTTTATCTCCTTAAAGTATGAAATTCTCGTCGTAGAATTTTAAGATTTTTGTCCTTACGTTAAAGACACAACGACTTAGCAAGTGTAATGATTATTGAAGAGAATATTTCGGAATACTCGATGAAAAAAGCATGTCATTATCTATGTTTTTAACGGTTTTTTCTACGATTTATTTATTCTAAACAGGAATCTTCATTCAGATAAAAGTACGAATCGTATCATGAAATTACAAACGAATGAAGGAGAAACTGTATTGCTTGTTTCTTTGTGTAGAAGCTGAAATCATGGGGTATTGTCGTAGACACATGCAGTCGGAACACCTCGCCTCTGTCAATCGGAACACCTCGCCTCGTATGCGTCTTGTTTCAAAGGAAATGACGAGGGATTCCGATTGCGCCTCCATCTGCCAACATGTAGGTTCAAAGAAAATGACGAGGGGCTCCGATTGATGCAACGTCTCCATGGAGTTCCGAATGATTCGATCATGATTTGGTGCTAGGTGCATCAAAACAACACCCAAAAATTAAGACCTTTGATTTTGACCATAATCAATCATTGATTATACGTGCTTAGTAGTTTGCAAAACAACCCTTTATGTAGTTCATCTCTAAATGATCATTAATCGTCAATGAAGTTCTACATCTTAATTAACATAATTTTAATTTCATCATGCGGTGGTAGGGGGGTCGGCTCGTTAGTGATTTTTCTGGGAAATAACTGGTACTCGTAAACGTAGAAGTCCAAAACCAGACTAAATTCCTCATAGATGCGTGAGTCTAGAACATGATCTACCAATAATCCGTGGAAATTTGCACCCTGTAACCCCGAGTGTCATCAGAGAGCCTCACGGGACACACGGGTAACCTATACCGTAGATATCAGAGACGGTGAGGTGGGCGGGGCTATCTATTCACACGGGGAGTCACGATCTACACACATTGGGATGTATATCACAGTTTATTTATATTTCAAAGCCAGCTGGTGGCTGTTTGTGTTACTTTACCACACAGAAGTTACATAAACTGGTCTCATGGTTGGGGGGAGGGGTTAATAATACAAAAGTACAAGACTTTTGTTGTCTTTAGTACATAGCGATCTACATCTCGAAAAGCGCAAAAGCTGAAGCTGCCTTAGATTCAGAAAAGAAAGAATAACTACATGCCCGGGGAAAGAAAATATATTTGCGCATGCGCAGATACAATATTTGATTGATGATCGTTAGTCAAATCAAGCTTGTAAAATATCCGTTCAAAAATGTTGAAAAAATAAGAAAGGCAAATGAAAGATCAATTACGATTTAGCATTTGCCTTCGTATATCACTCTTTGAAAACAAACTAGACTATACATTAAGTTTAAACATATTTTATTGACATAAAATGACAAAGGGATTGGTCGGTAAGTTTTGCCAACTTATTGATGACCTTTCCCGCATAAATGACATATGATAATATACAGTGGTCACATGATGATATGTACAAATATTCAACAATATGATAAACAAAAGATGATTTATGAATTGTCTTTCTTAAAAAATAAAAAAAAAGGTTATATTTTATTAGGGATGGAAAAAGAGAGAGAGAATGAGAGACAGGCAGGATGAGAGAGAGAGGGGTGGTGACAATAGTTTTGTATAGCTTGCAACAAGTAAAATTAATGAACTGAGATTGTGTTTCCGATCCTTCCCGACACAGACGACACTTGTTACACTATTCACTTTAGTACTATTGTTTAAAATTACGGTGACTGGTGCATTTTCCCCTTCTTTACAAGTATTGTAGAATTTGTTTAGAACCATTTCATTGTCCTTAAATTCCCTTCAGTTGCCGCTTTGACACGTTTGACCGTTAAGTGTCATTGACGAGTCCTAGAAGGACGAAGAAGCTGTTTGAATGCACTGAGACATGCCCATTAGATTTGCCACAAGCCCCAAAGATTTTTTGTTAACAGTTCTCCCTAAATTCTCATCCGGAACTCCTCGTTTTTTTTCTCAAGTTAAACCCGAGAATGATCTGAATGCTAAATTCTAATACAAGATTGCCTCCCCCTAGTTTGAAACAGAGAACCAGACATATTAGAGAGACCAAAAATCATTAAGTTTATTTATTTTTTTTTATTATAATATGTAGCTGAGAGGGGACCAGCTTAGTTATACATGTATATTAATGAGTATTAATGATTAGGTACGCAAGTCGGTTTGCTGTACCAGGGACCTACAGTGTACATGTATAATAATAACATTACAATATGTATACATGTATATATACGTCTCTGACTGTATCTTTTACTTATGTCGTGTTAGTCACGGAGCTGATTGTTTGTCTTTGTCTTTTGTCCTTTGTACAATTCTTTAACTAAGTGCCAGGTAAATAAACGAATACACATTTAAAATCAATAACTTCAAAATATATCAACATATTAAGAAAAAAATTATATATTTATTTTTAAGTTCATCAAAAATGTTTCCAAAACATCATCATTTGGGATCAATTACTCTGGTAAGATGAACACGTCTAGTTATGTTAAACAATCTGTAAGATACCGGTAACTCTAAAGCCCACATCTGCCCCTTATCGTACCAGCTGTGTTATTACGCCTAGCGAATGTGATAAGGCATATGTGCCACGCGCCTCTAACAATCGACTCGACAAGTGGAAATTCCGGATGGTACAATATATTTTTCATCTGAAAAGTATGTTCAAAAAGATATTTAAAAAAAAAAAAAAAAAAAACACACACACACACACACACACAACAAGTTGCATGGCATAGATATTTTGTTTAAAAACTGGTTATTTTGTTCGTTTCTGCGTCATCAGCGAGAGCAATGACTTTTGGTTGTTTCGGTCTCCTGCGATAGCAAGTTGATGCTTTTTTTTCTGATAATTTTCCCCTTGCGGTTAATATCGTATCCAGCTGGGTTCTGGAGTTGCCTCGAAGCGTGTTCATATTATTTCAACAGGTCGGCGGCACGTGTTTACAAGGTTATTGCTACAAAAGTGGGCGTGATGTTCTGTTGTTTATTGGGATCCGTTGATGCATGTCATTATTTAGGTGAATTTCGACCCCCTTCCCTCCTCCCTCTCCCCCCAATGTCGTCTCCTCACACAACCCTACCCCCTGCCGAAAGAAACACTGAGCGATACTATATACTGTACACCTATAGTCTATTTCAGTTATTATATCAACATAATCGTCCGTGTGTAATAGTATATATACACACACCCTCCGCGGTATTGTACGACATACCTAACCATGCTGAGTATTTCCGTATTGTTATGTAATTGATACATGACACCAGCAGCGGCGACATACTCTTCCCTGACGTTGTGTACCATTACGCCACACAGAAATTCGAACACAGCACCTGCGAACTCTGGACGAACGCTCTAATCAATTGCGTGCTTCCTGAACACTGGAAGCCAAAATAGCTCATCAAGCTCTGTTTTTTCTATGGCTTTGTACCCGAATACAACTCAAGTTCGTGATGAAGTCTTTCGAGGAATGTTCAATTATTCTTGTTGTGGTCGTAAATGATACCAGGATTTCCTTGTATAGTGATAGGTGCATTATATCAAGGTTAAACCGTACAGCGATAAACAAAGGGTATTATATCAAGGTTTTACCGTATGGCAAAAATTGTGGGGCGTTATATCAAAGTTATATCGTGTAGCGAGGCTTTATATCAAGGTCATGCCGTATAGCAAACGAGGGCGTTATATCAAGGTTATATTGTATAGAGATAAACGAGGGGCGTTATATCAAGGTTATACCGTATAGCGAGGCATTATATCAAGGTCATACCGTATAGCGAAAAACGAGGGGCGTTATATCAAGGTTTTACCGTATAGCGAAAAACGAGGGTCGTTATATCAAAGTTATATCGTGTAGCGAGGCTTTATATGAAGGTCATACCGTATAGCGAAAAACGAGGGGCGTTATATCAAGGTCATACCGTATAGCGAAAAACGAGGGGCGTTATATCAAAGTTATATCGTGTAGCGAGGCTTTATATCAAGGTCATACCGTATAGCGAAAAACGAGGGGCGTTATATCAAGGTTTTACCGTATAGCGAAAAACGAGGGGCATTATATCAAGGTTATACCGTATAGCAAAAAACGAGGGGCGTTATATCAAGGTTATACCGTATAGCGAGGTATTATATCAAGGTCATACCGTATAGCGAAAAACGAGGGTCGTTATATCAAGGTTTTACTTTAAAGCGATAACCGAGAGGTGTTATATCAAGGTTATAAAATATAGCGATAATCGTTGGGCGTTATAACGAAGTTATACAGTATAGCGACAAACGCGGGTCGTTATATCAAGGTTTTACTTTAAAGCGATAACCGAGGGTCGTTATATCAAGGTCATACTTTAAAGCGATAACCGAGAGGTGTTATATCAAGGTTATAAAATATAGCGATAATCGTTGGGCGTTATAACGAAGTTATACAGTATAGCGACAAACGCGGGGCATTATATCAAGGTTATATCGTATAGCAATAAACGCGAGGCGATTTATCAAGGTTATACTTTAAACCGATAAACTAGTAGCGTTATATCAAGGTTATACTGTATAGCGAACAACGAGGGGCGTTATATCAAGGTTATACTGTATAGCGAACAACGAGGGGCGTTATATCAAGGTCATAACATTTTGTGATAACTAGAGGAGTTATATCAAGGTCATGCCATTTTGTGATAACTAGAGGAGTTATATCAAGGTCATAACATTTTGCGATAACTAGGGGCGTTATATCAAGGTTATACCGTATAGCAATAAACGAGGGGCGTTATATCAAGGTTATACTGTATAGCAATGAGCGAGTGTCGTTATATCAAGATTATACTGTATAGCGATAAAAGCGATATATCAAGGTCATACCATTTTGTGATAACTAGAGGCGTTATATCGAGGTAAAATACTAAAGTAACGAGATGTGTCGCATCTATGTTTTGATGGCAGTGTGATGAACGAGGAGCATTGTATGACATCAAGTTTTAACAACGATCAGTCATAAACAATAGGTATTTTATTGCTGTTTTATAGCGATAAACTAAATGAATCACTTTATACCACAATTTAAAGTTAGAATAAAGATGACCATTATATCGAAGCTTGTTAGATTAATTAGAACAATCACTGTTGTTTTATTGTCGCTATTTGTCGGTACAATGATAAAACAATAACTGATTGTATTTTTTTTTTTTATTCAGATCAGTTTGTATAGATTCCTCTGAAATGGATGTCTATATTTTCCCCATATTTATATAAACTCAGTCGATTCAAGGAGACGCATTGAGGCAGTCTTGAGAATCTCGAGCGAATACACAAACGGTACTATTGTGAAACAGACTATAGATCATCTCTGGTCGAAGAGTCGTATTTCAGTAGTACTAATTTGGTGTAGCGTCGGCAGACGTTCTGTTCTATACCTTTCACGCTAACCACATTTCTTACATTTTATGGTTTGTTTCAAAAATAATACTTAAATTAGCCATACCCTCGATTTTCACGACCATGACTCTCGTTTCAAGATGAATATATAGAAGAATATACAATGTATGCTAAGCCTAAAGATAAACGATAATTGGAATATAGTTTGATTCAAAACACATTTTACGTACCTTTTTGACGGAGAGCTGTGAGTTGAAATCCGTACCACCCTGTAACCTGAATCCCCAGGGATCCATAGGGCTATTTCTCTGTAATTGTATGTAGGTTTGCATGATGACAGGTTGAATTGGAATGATTTAAAGTTAAAAACTGAAAAACGCCGGAAATTCCCCAAGAAGTTAAAGGTTTCTCTTGTCCTCAGTTAAAATACACTTTGGTAAAGATATAAAACTTTCCCCTGTATATCAGGCACTGGTCTTAACGTCCTCCAATTCCGAGGTTCTCGCGTCTCCGAGATTTGGCGATATATAAGGAAGAACCGAGTGGTAGTCCCGACAACGTCTGGTGGTGAGGAGGGGAGTGCGAGAATAGTTATAATGCAGGGGGGAGGGAGCCGAGCGAGATGTCGTAACAGATAGATATTTCTGTAAGCGTGTGCTATATATAACAACGGGAGTGCGTGCGTACACGTTAGTGCGCGTGAGATGTATTGGGCAGACGAACAGCCAGGCACGTGAGGAATGTTCGGTCGCTACGGGAGATGTTTCTTCTCTCTCATCCGAGCGCCACCTCTCCAACCCCAAGATGGCAACCTTTGGTAAAGTTTGTAAACGGTCTGTAATTTGGTTTGTCCTCGGAGCAAACTAAACTGGGAATTGGGATATGGAACAGAGGGAGTGAAACTCGGTAGTTATAAAACTGCAGGTGGTACGCGCGATAACGGCCGCGATAAGATTGTCCATTAATTGATAATATATATAGATATGTATATATTTACATATATTTACATCTCTCCCTTCTTCAGCTGATTAAACTCTGATTAAGATGAAATTTGCATATACGCAGTGAAAAAAGGCTCAGCGGATGAATAAGCGCGGGAATCGGTGATGTAATTTTGACGTTACCGAAACGTCAACTAGACGGCACCATTTCGAAAGGACTGATCAACGGAATTTTAGCGTGTTTCTCCTGTTGCCCGATGATCTCTGCACAAAAAGCAAACGTCAAGTGAGTATTTTGTCAAAAAATAAACTGAATACATGTATTGCGGAAATTGTTGCATAACAAGAAATGGCTGAATCGTACAACATTTGACCACGTCACTATTCAATTTGTGTCAATGCACGCCGTGCTTGACAACCATAGTTAATCTGAAACAGAAATTGTGGATTGTGAATAATCAATTAATCAAAAAAAAACGTTAAAGGTATTAAACAAAAATGTTGATTTGTTTCTTTTAATTTTGTTAACAATGCTGGTGTCTTTATATAGATTGGCTGGAATTATATTAGCATAGCAACCACGGCTGCCGTAGTTACCAAATCGCAACACACCCTGAAATGTATTTTCTTCGCATTGTATCTAAACGATTTGTTTGAGGTAAATATAAGGATTGTTTCTCATTTTGACTGCGTACCCCTATACGGTAGTATGTCCGCAGCGAACATATGCTATTGAGCGCTAACGCGCTAACCATAGGAAATGTTCGTTGCCAACTGCGGGTATGACTGAGATACAGTCCTTAAATATACCTTATATTGTCCTGTAATTCTATAACAAATAAAATTTTAAATTGAGAATAAGATACAGTAGATCATACAATGATACATTTCTGTCGTCGTTCTGGGACTCATTAGTTACACTGTACCAATGGACAACTGCTGGGTGGTTATAATTAATAGTCCCATAGCTCAATTAATGAAATTTAACGAAACACAATTTCTATGATGTGATTCATGTTTATTTTACTGCAGATCAATGTTACAAAAAAAAAATTATTTTAAAAAGTTAAAAAAAAAAAAAAAAAAGAAAAAAAAAGATGAATAAATAGATAATGATTACGAATAAACAACAAACGGTCATGAAATATTTATTGTAAAAAACAATTATGCTACGGACGGGTGGAGTCATATATATATATATACAGACAGATAATCACAGGGAGACAGCGAGTCAGACACGTGTAATGAATTCACCATTTTCGGGTCCAAATGTTCCAAGAAATAGCATAATAATGAGCAACTCGCTTATGAGCGGCTTAGAATGGCATTCTTTCTCCTCGAACATGCACGAGTGAAAAAAATATTGGTAAAGTCATAAGCAAGAGTGAGAGATATGTTGTATTTAACGGGAAATCACTCAATGTTCCATTTCCCGTCAAAAATGCGTGGGAATCTGTAGCATTGTCTTTGAGGTCGTATCATTATGATGCTTTGCTTGATAACATGCAATTAAGACAGAGCATGTAATTAAGACAGAGCATGTAATTAAGACAGAGCATGTCATTAAGACAGAGCATGTAATTTTGACAGCGTGTAAAAGTTTAACAAGAAGTATTTAAAAAAAAGAAAAACGGTATAGTTTTAATGCTGATGCATGGTTATAATGTAAAACTGCTGGTGAAATAATTTAACGAACTAATGCGTTTCAGTACGGATAACAAAATTATATCAGTTTGAATAATTTTTGGTGATAATAAGACTACATTTGAATCGGTAATATAATTTTATTAATGTGTAATTTGAAAATAATACACCCACTTATTGGTCTGGTTCGCCCGTTGTCAGTATAATGTGACCGGGTTGGATGTGCTGCTGGGTGTCTTCGGCAGTATGCTTCAGTGAGGTAGCACTATAAATCGGCAAAAGTTCCGGCCTATCACAAGGAGACTTAACACGAACATACCACAGCCTCCCAAAACACACATACGCACTTACCACAAGCATGCATGTTGCACGCACGGGAGGCCGTTCTTTAATGACCTTAGCTGTTAATAGGACGTCAAACAAAATAAACCAAACCAAACCAAATCACCCACTTATTCAGCTTGCATTCAATCTTAACTTTGTTTCGATTTTAACTGCATATCTGCATTTTGCATTTACCGCTACATTGACCAACGACATACTTCATCTTGACCAGTAACGCCACCTATAGCATCCGGGGCCAAAAGAATATTATACGGATATGCAGAGAAAAAATGTATGTACATATAGTGTGATGCCACGCCTACTGATGGCCCGGATGTTATCAGAGCTGATTTCATCTGTCAGAGATATGGGGCGTTACACCAAGGAAGGATAAGGTATGCCCACTTAACAAACCCCGTAGAAACATTTTACAAAGTTAGGAAAGTTAAGTCATAAAAAGGGTCGTTATTAACATGACGTGTTTGTTCCTACACAATTCTGAAAATGCACTATTCTACATCTTCGACAGTGTATAAAGATGATCGATTGAAAACAATAGCCTATTGTGTATTTTTTACAATGCCAGCAGTTATATACAATGTTCTTTGTAATGTTACCGGAAGGGTATCATACTATACATTGATAATGATCTCGTATGTAATTAAGTTGTTTACAACACAAACTATGAAGAATATCTCTGCATGCGTAAGCATAGCTTTAAACAATAAGGTTATATCTTGGATTGTTTGATATCAAACAGTGGGACAAGCGAAAATAATGGAATGTTCCGAGCTTTTTACAAGATATATCCAACCAACATTACTCGCATATTCTTGAATTGGGAGATTTTGGCTATTCCGATATACACTGGACAACATGGAATGCATACGAGAACAGTGCAGAGGCAACGGTATATCGAATGGACGAAAGACTTGTATCTCTATCAGCCTGCTACAGCCGAAACAAGGTGGTACAAATATATGATTGCAAACACTGAACATTGTTCTTGTCTTTGAGTTTAAATGTTGTTCATCATCAATACATTGTTTCATACCAAAGAAGTTATGTGACAGATTGGATTACACAAAAATAAATGAAGCTCATTGGAATTTGATCGGACCAAACTTTTTTTCCCGTCGTTATATTTTCATTAGTTTAACCGTATTACATTTATATTTTATCGGGAAAAAGTCAAAACAGAAACGAAAATAGTCATTGCCCATTCACACTAGCTGCGCATGTGTGCACCGGTCCAGTAATGAACAACGTATTCCTCAAACAACATAATTATAGTGTGGAAAAGTAAATATATCATCATCATAATTTGAAAGTGGTTTTGTAACAGGACACTCCGGTGAAACGGAAATCCCCATCCTTCCTTATAAGGAAATCATTTCTCCGATGCAACAAATAAGAATAAATAACGAGTCTGTCCTCAAAGAAATCCTAAAATTAAAAATTGATTAATTGTCGGGAATGGATAAATTACATCCTATATTTCTCATAAACACGGTAGAAGCGATAGCAGCACCACTAGCTAAGTGAACTGATTGGAGAATAGCTCAAATAACCGCAATTTCTAAGGGGGGGGGGGGGGGGGGGGGGGGGGGCGCAACTGCGAGCCAGGTAATTACAGACCGGTTAGTTTTACATCGATTGCTTGTAAAAATATTAAAAGTATACTTCGAAGTCTCGTCACGAAATATACGATACAAAACGCATTCTTTTCGAATCAACAGTTTCGATTTTTGTCCGGAAGGTCAACGTCATTGCAGCTTTTAAAAGTTGTAGGTGAATGGACTGAACTATTAGATAACGATCATTCGATCGATTGTGTATAGACCTACAGCTGTACATTGATTCTCAGAAAGTGTTCAATACTGTCCAACGCAAAAGACTTTTAAGTGAAATGCCATCATATGGAATAAGCAATGCGTTTATTTAATGGACGGTCAGCTTAATCTGAAATACGAAACGAAGAGTCACGCTAAAAAAAAACCCCATCAGCATTCTGGTTGGAGCGAAGTGTCCTAAGGAATTCCACAGGGATCTGTTCTAGGGCCAACTCCGTTCATTATATACATAAATGACCTATCGGACACAATACAACCAAAGACATATCTGTTTGCTAGTGGTACCAGATGGTATAGATATACTCCAGGATTATTTGGACTTCCTACCAGCTTGGAATAAAAAATGACTAATGAAATTCCATCACCCAAAATGTAAGAGCGAACGAAAATACAGAATACAGAATGTGGAAAGGGATAAAGACACAGGCGTTGTTAAAGAACAGTCTCTAGCTTTTGATGAACACGTAAGTACGCAAGTTAAAAAGGCAAATTTTATGTTTGCACTACTATTTGTTTGTTACTGCCGGTCTATAATAAGAATATTATAGTTGATACACTTTCTCTACTATTCTACATCTATCAAAATATAGCAAAGAAGCAAGCAAGAATTTGTAAACAATGTAACTCCATTGATGAGGGAGATGAATTTCACTTCTTACTAATTTGTAACAAATTTCAGACTCTTGGAGTTAAATATAAAATATTACTGGGAAAATGCTTCATTTGTAAGGCTATCCAGCTTCTAAATTCGCAAAATATTAATGAACGTAAATGCATTAGGTAAATAGAGGTTACACAACGAGTGGTTGTTGGATATGGAGTTTATTTCACACGAGTAAGTTATTTTTTAAAAGTTACAAAAGACACGAGCTTTAGCGAGTGTTTTTTGCAACTTTTAAAAAATAACTTAGGAGTGTGAAATAAATTCCATATCCAACAATTTCGAGTCGTGTGACCTGTTTCTACCACAATAATATCGGCTTGAATCAAAGGGAAACGTGGCCAAGTATAATTTCGCGTATGCAAATAAAGTGTACCGGTGACGTCCGGGACCCGGTGATGTGACGTCATCAGATTATTGATGACGTCAATAACAATTGCAGCTTGGGTCAAAGTTCACCGTGTCAGCCAATCGAAATGCGTATAGAGTTTATACCACGTGTGGTATAAACAGATTGTTAATCAACAGCTGTAATGATTAACTGATGGTCTGAGAGTTGAATAACACAGGGTATTGTGGTAGAAATATATTTTCGAACCAAGTAAGTTAAGGACTGCTTGAATATATTTTTTATCTGATATAAATGTATATTGTATGTCATAAGGGATTCATTCTCTATACATTATTCTGCATTATATCTCTACTGTATTTTTGCTCTGTAATACTGATATGCCAATGGCCTTAAGTTTTTGATAAAACTTGGAAATCTAAGTACAATATGATTAAGCAATGCGTCAAATAAAGAATGCAAAGTTTTTAGCTTTGGTATGATAACAGGTTTCTTCAGATTTTTAATGTCTTTTAGTTATGTATAACTGTCACCAACTTATTTGTTGACCTCAATAGGATTTGAAAAATTAGCATTATGGTTTAAACTAAATAGGTGCTGCTTTTAAATGTTAATGCGCTGTGCTTTTCTGTGGGAAAAGGTTTTTAAAAGCATATGTTTTACTAATGGATGCAAGTGGTAAACTTATTAGGGATTATGAAGATCAGTGCAGGTTTTATAAGATTGCTTCTTATATTTTGGTCATACAACTTGGTGTTATACAAGGAGGTCCAATATGACTATCAGCAGTGATAATGACGAATCACATACTGTAAAGATGGTTATTTTCGTGGGGGTTAATTTCGCGGTTTCGATATGTAAACTATAAGCGTGGGGGTAACCTTCGATTGCAGATCGAGATTACGCAAATGGATATCAAAATAGCACGCGTAGGGGAAATTGTCTCAATCAAAAGGAATCCGCTTATTTTTTATTTATTTTATTTTATTATAAGCCTAAATTCCCCCTCGCGTAAAATTCGTAAAATTCCACCTTTACAGTATGCGGTTAAGGATTATTTTCGTGTATCTGCATATGGCAAAAATAAAAAAAAATAAAAAAAGAAGAAGAAAAAAAAAAAAAAAAAGATAAAAGAAATCGAAGTATGGCTAAGTACTTGTCTGTTTAATGTCTCTCTACATTTCCAACAGAAACCTACAGAGGAAAAGATAATTTGACGCTTGATTATTTTCATTGGTAGAAAAAAAGGTGAAATTTGTTCACATATATTTTGTTATTGAGAAAAATCTGAATGAATCGTCAATTCTCCTACTCTTTATAGGTCACTGAGGACACAACTAAAACACAATAGATCACCATTGTTTGATGAAATGGAGTAATATCTTAATAATGATATAATATTTCTGATGTCTTAAGTCTTCAATAGCGGATTCCACTGTGTATGCTCGAGATTAGTTATCAATTTATTGTAAAAATGAAACTTTATAAGTCATGAAACTATTTTAACCGATGTTTTCGTAAGTTGAAGTTTTGAAATCCACGAAGTTTTCATCATAAGCCCGACACCTCGTCGTGGTCCGCTATATGGTACCAAGTTAAAACGTCGTTCAAGCACTTTCTGCCCAATATGAATTTTAATATCACAACAGTTACCTCCCTTACTCCATCGTGAATATTGTTCTATCATTTCCCCCTTTCTATTCGACTTCGGAACCAAATAAACTTACGAGATTAGGCATAGCGTTTCGTACTCAGCATTTAATGAGAAAACGTTTTAGAGTCGTACAAAAGTCGGATACCGAGAGAAAATGTTATTTTATTTTCTTCATTTCCTCATCATAAGATAATAATGATAGATAATCCTATTTTCTAGACTTCATCGTAAATTAGGATTATCTCCCTTCGGTTGTTGGTACAAAGTTTTTACTCGGCTACCACCGCTCCATCTGACCACTCTATATATAAAGAATTCATGGTCAGTGTCTTCAAATATAAGCTGTATTTTGTCGATGGTAAAGAAAGACAAAACTGGTGAGCCTCGCGAGCCATTTTTGTGTTTCTGTCCCGAGCCAGAAATACAGCTTATATTTTAAAACACTGACCATGTATTCTATTTATCATTGCAACAATAAAAGAAGTAATCATCAAAAATAGTCATTTTGAAGTGAAACGGTGTCAAAAATGACAGAAATATGTTCGCCTTTTAAACGTTGTTTCGCTTTAAGTCAGTCGTATACAGCAAAAATATATACGGTGGGTGTATTCCGACAATGCGGTGGCAGTTGCAGGATAAATACATATATCTAGAAAGTCTCATCGATGTTAATTCAAAGCCTGAGAAATAAATAAGAATTAGAATTGGGATGTTGTCCAGCGGCATAAGCTGCGGGTATTTCTGGCTAGGCGATTAAGTGCCACAGGTCGTGAGTTCGAGGCCCGATTTTTTGTTTGTTACTATAAATAGATATATTTATATATAGCTACATGTATAGATTATATACATATGCACTTTAACTGTAGTTGGCATGTCGGAAATATTGTTAATATTTAAAATCTTATTGATGAACGATAAAACATTAGAATTGTGTTGTCAGCAAAACAGGTTAAAGTACATTTTACGGATGAGTGAACATGCCGAGATGTGGGTGGTACAATAGATGTATGTTGTAAGGCTGCACGTGAATTCGCGGATGATTTACACTTTAAAATGCGTGAAAAAAACATGAGACGTAACAAGCCTTTCTGTTTGAAAAAAAGTGCGATAAATAATTTAATTTTCTCGAGATTACATTGTAAGTTTTCGTTAAACCATTCGACCTAAACCACAAGATTTAAACAATGTTAATAATAGATGTTGTTTTTAAGGAACTAATGGTATTAAAGATATCAAACCAACTCATATGTACAGATCTTGTCAACCAGGCAGGTCTTAGCGTCAATCACGACATCTCCGAATATATTATTGATAGAAACATATTATGCCTGTTTTCTTCAATGAAGCATGACATCGATAGCAGAGCTTATCTCTTTCATGACATTTTGTCGAGCTTGTCGTGTCTGAACAAAGAAGTTGAAAAAATGATTAAATGGTGAGTGTACTTTTCTTTCTTTTTCTTTTTGTATTGTCTAATATTATCTACATGTATGCATGACAAAAAATAACGCCGAGGATGAAGGCAGTTCTGGTGTTACTCTCGAGCTTTGCAGTTTCTTCTGATCTTAGTCATCGCATGTGATTGTACTGAGAATATCTATTTGTTTGTTTGGTTGGTTGGTTCATTGCACCATGAACAGTCTGTGAGTGGAGGTGGGGCTTATCCTTGTAGTAGTTGGTGACTACCTTACTGAACAACATTTGGGAGGCCCGTCGCATGTTTAATTCACAATACTGATGTATATATATTTTTTTTACTATGCATTATTGTTATCCATTGTTTAAAAAGTCATATTCTCTACACTGTACTGTTAACGAGAATAAACAATTGTCATCCAGAACAAACACAACCACGACACCACAGACCGGCCCGTTCCGACACGGGTAGGGAGCGTTGAACCACGTTGTACCGAGAAGCAGACAGGAAAAGTAAACCATATTAGATTTTACTTTGAGTGAAAACTGGGAATCTTGATCATGCCAGCGGTGTTTATAATACTCTGCGTTGGCGCTCTGACATTTTTAAACAAATTTTTATCACAGTTAATATACATGTAGTCGTCAAGTATGCGAATATCTCGAAAGAATTCATGTTTCAGGGTGCCGAAGTCGAGAACAAGATCACTATTTGAAGACAATCCCCTCAAACGACTTCATTTTAAAACAGATTTTGATCAAATTTACTAGATTCGTCCATTTTGAGTATACCTCAAACGGATGGTCTCAGGATTCATGCGTATAATTGGTACGTGAGGACTTTTGTATCGCACGGGATGAATTGTTTCTCAAGAAAATTATATCGATTATCATGATATGAACAATAGCAGGCGTAAAGTCACTCCAACGTTTGAGATTTTTCTTTTAACATTTTCGCTCCTAATTATAAGTTGTCGATGTTGTTAATTTGGTGTTCTGTCTAATTGAATACATCAGATAAGTCCAAAACTTGCTCAAATCACTGTCTTGAAAATGTTCTGTTGTTCAGTTCGTTCATACGACAATAAAACAAGGATGTGATTTGATTAAAATCTTTATTCAAATTCAAACGAAACAAAAATACAAAATGTAGAGAGAAAAAATGAATTAAGGCGTCCGTACAACGCCATGTCTTCTATCACACTGAATGTATCAATAAATTATAATAGAGTTCTTAAATTCAGGTCTGTTTAAATAAGCCTAATTCATTTTTCACTCCATCTCCCGCCAAACTAGTTATTCTCAAAATCATTTCCCGCGTAATGACTAGCGTCATGACAACACGTGATAATCAATTTCATTGGTGTAACAGATGCTACCGGACCATCTCGGACAAAGGGAGGGTATGGTCGAATTGAAAGAAGATTGGATTGTCGTACATTTAGTATAAAATACCAAATGTTACATAGATTTCTCTATTATCGCCCTCGAAATGTTTTACATTTGTACCTTTATTTATTTATTTTTCTATTTATTTTTTGATAAAGTGAATAAATGATGAATCTATTATTATATATCTTTACTGATTTATTATTGTTAATTAGATATATTTCTCTACCTTGACCGTTGTTTTAATGTTATTGAGAAGCACTGTATCAGCTATTGGAATTATAATATCTTCAATTAAATGAATACTAATAACAGTATTCGTATTAAATTAAGCATGTCCTCGACTTACCCTTAGCATATATAAAAATATTTTCATTTACATTCCATATATGTATAAAAATCAATAAGAAGGGAATTCATAATTAATAAATTGTAAATGAAACATAAAAAATCTAGGTAATGGAGATCACAATCCTTGTAACATAATATCCATAGATAACATGCATTACTATATAAATCATATTTAACAGTATCTGTTTCTCTTTCCGTACACTTTATTGCATGACGTCACTTCCGTTTTCTATACACTGTATCCCATATTGTAATGCCGTTAGGGTAATTACTATGTGTCTCAATAGCGCGTTCGTAATTAATTTTTTCAGACTAATGCTTCCTGTTCAGCGATCGTTATGTAAAAGTACACTTCCGGTAAATGGATGCAAAATTCAAATTTTTCAAAAATTCAAAAGTTTATGAAGCATAAATACGGGACCGCTAAGGTGTTTTCTTATACCGAAAATTTTAAGCTAGATTTTGTATATTGACACTTGTTTCTGATTCCTTTCTATTGACAAATAAAACACAATTTCAACTAACTCTCCGAAAAATGACGTCATTCATCGTCATCATTTTCCATGCTAACGACACAGAGTTCAAATTCTAACCCTTCGAAATATCACAGTTTAAGCGTAGTAATACATATGAATTAAAAACAGGTATTTTTTCACCCAGAAATAAAAATATAAATGATAAAATAAGTGAAAATTTCCAGGAATAACGTGAATCCTTTTCGTTCGATGGCACATTTCAACAATCACTATGGCGTTTAGAACGTGTCTCTTTAAAGATAAAACCCAGTAATTCGGGGGGAATGGCAAAATACAAATACAGGATTTATAAACAAATAAACACTAACGCAATCATGCAAATATCACACACTCTCATTCCTTCATATAACCAGATGTAAATATAAAAAAAAAAAGTGAAAAAAAGTGAAAAAAAGTTTATGTGTTGCGATATCTTGGGTATATTATCAATATGGCATACATTCCTGACCACACGATCCGTGTTATTTGGATATTTATAACACATATACATACCGTGTGGCCGGATACTGGTGCTCTACCAAATCCCTGTGTCATCATGTCAACAACTACAATTTGTTCAGGTAAAAATAATATACATACCATCGAACCCAACATCAATTTTTGCTAAACATGCAGTCTTAAAATAGTCTGGATGACTTAAATTGTAAAAGTAGGATAAGGCACATCCATGATAATCCTATATACATCTTATCTGATATTAAGGTTAAAAAAAAAATAAAAAATAAAAATCAAGCCAGGGTTACCTCCCTTTCACTCCCGCACCTTAACACACAAACAAAAACATTGTGTTTCATCAGTCGTTAATCTCCATTCCATTTTATATTATACAAATATATCATGGGCATCTGTGCAATAGTCCAGAATAATTGGCACGAGGTACTGGATATAGAACGCTGTTCAACAGCGGTCGATTACCAGTACCTCGTGTCAAATATTCTGGACTATTGCACAGACAACAATGATATACTTGTTTTATTACATAATCACTAAAACATGCTTAGAATCACGGAAATCTCGACTTTTCTGTAGGCCTAAAAGTCACCATGGCTGTCGCCCGGCAGTGTTGACATCTGAGTGACGTAGACGCTTGAAATGGTAGGCTATTTCCGAAAGGTCATAGGTGTTCAATAGTTCGCACGTGACCTAATTCCGAAGCGTCACAGGTGTTCAATAGTTCGCACGTGGCAGTGCAATAGTACATACTATACCATATGCGTATATTTAAGGAAAATCAAACGCATTATGTAATAAATATATACATTCATTTGTAGATACTTTTAATATTTGTCATCACTTAATGACAATTATAACACATATGGATCTAGGACTATCCGTAGGGTGGCTGACCGATACCCCATCGACACTGATTACCATACTTCCCTCATAACTTGCTGATTAAAAAAGCGCAAAATAAGCAATCTATTACATATAGCCATAGAAAAGGGACTATTTAAGATAAGTGAATTTAACAGTGAGATATCTGTAGTTTATAAAAATACTAGGTACATACATGTAAATTTAACAATAAGTAATGTCCATTGCATCAATCAATTTGCATATATCAAATTATATTTAAGTTTCTATATCATCGACAAAACTACCCTCTCCCTCTGAATTAAAGTATTCTTAAGTGATATAGAATAGAGAAAACGGTGTTAAAATATTTACATTATTAAACATTTATATATATATCAATAAATAAATCAATCAATCAATGATGATCGATCCCGATAACCGTACACATACAGTATATTGCTGTTCATCATTTAATCACATATGCAATTTATTTACTACTAATTACAAACAATTAATTAATAATTTATTTATTTATTTATTTTTTGGTAAATGCAGGCACATCTTGCCATGTTTATGTTTCTCATGAAATATCTCGTTGCATTTCCTGACCTCAATTACTTCGAAAAAATGAAGTTTGACTAATTACAATATTTATTGTTTAATTTACCACTAATTACAAAGTGTTTTTTCTGCATTTTTGTTCTAATTATTGTAATTGTCAGTAATTACATAATTACAATATATCGCTCAAACTACACATCTGGTATTTCTTTGTAAATCGCTACATGTACATAAAATGTAACTACAAGCATCTTTTATCAACAAATATATTCAAATATTGATGTAATTATCTCTGTATATAGGTGTATTTACAAACATATAAACATTTACAAGTACAAATGAAATTCATTATTAATCATAATTACAAAGAGTATTCAGTTATGAATCAAATATAAATATTTTCACATTTTTGCGTTTTCACGTATCAACCTACTCTGTTATCGTTATCGGTTTCATCCGATCTTATGTCTATGCTAGCTTCAATTTTCTATTGAACTAAGCCAACAGCTAACATGATATCAAAATATAATTAATTAAATGAAACACGACAGCTAAAGCATGAACGATTTAAGGTTTCATTTGCACTGCTCACATTGAACGAATGCATATATTACAAGGAGCTCTCCTTGTCGAAAGCCTGAAGATCTCAGGAACAACTTCCGGAATAGGATATAAATTTAACGGATGTCATCATCTGTTGTAATATACATGTATTACGTTTACGGCAGTCCCGTTTCAGGCCACCGTAAACAAAATGGGGTGCATGTCCGTGTGACAACGCGTGGGGCTGGATGAAAAAAAAACATGAAAAGCTGTAAATTCCGTAAATGCCGTGTTATTAAATTATCATATTAATTATCACGGCAATAACTTTGCAGATGAGAGGCTTAACAGGCCATCGTAAAATGGAATGAACGCAAAATCCGGATTTTGAACTGAAATAAAGTGTAACCCCCATCATCTCACGATCTTTTTTCAAATTTTCAAACATTGTGCGTTTCGTTACATTTGCCTCATGGTAAACAATGGCACAGATTGTATCCGTTCCGTCGTTACGGCACGTTACGTTCTTCTGCATGTTTATATATAACTACGATCTGAGATGATGCTCGCGGTCCAGGATGAAAATAAAGCCGGTCTCGGCATGGAAGCTTTATTCAAGTTTAAGCCATCGACGACACCTTGCTAAAGAAAGAAGGCCAATAACCGTAGTGTGCCTTTAACCCTTTGGGACAATTACCCTTTCCATCCTACGGCCAATCGTGGAATCGGCAGTACCCCGTGTGAAAACTCATCAAGACAACACAGTCCATGGGTCAAAGTAGTATTTAGATGTTCTTATGGTCACAAACAGAACGGTAGAACAACATCAACCGTCAGAAACTTTGAAAGGTCAATACGTTCAATAGCTCCGAACGCAACCTCCAGCATCCCGACGCCCAGTTTGGTCACATAGTCTTGCTTTGTGTCTTCAGACGCCTTCATACTCAAATTGTGTCTTCAGGCGCCTTCATACTCAAATTGTGACTTCAGATGCCTTCATACTCAAAGTGTGTCTTCAGGCGACCTCATACTCAAATTGTGTCTTCAGGCGCCCTCATACTCAAATTATGTCTTCAGGGACCTTTTATTCACATGTGCAACCGATATAATTGCCTCCGAAATGCCTCCGCTGAAAGTTAGAACTTCCACTTAAAAAGTAATACAGTAGGGCTGTCTAGAAATTGTATCATTAGGAAATATTATATTATATATTTTACTGTGTTATATTTTAGGATTAGTTTCTTGTTAATTAAAAGAAATTCCTCGTAAAGAGTTTACGTTAAAACTAAGTTTACCATTAAACTAATACGCGTTAAGTATAAATATATCAAGCGTTGAAATATGTCAAGGAGGTTTCGGTTTTTCAAATTGGTCTAATTCCATATCTGATGTTTAAGAAATTATACAATATCATATGCAAGAAATGGTATATCGATGTTATGATATTCCTATAGCAAATATTCGGATGAAAGCTGTATGCTCAAAGTACGAAGCAAGGGAGCACGGACCAGTATCGGTCCCATCGCCTCCCGTCCAGGGTCAAATTATTCATTAAATGTTAGATATTCATGTTGGATCATTCGATGGTGCTAATTTTTTTGTGGTTACACACAGAATGGTAGAATATTTTCAATCCGTTCATAAACCTTGGAAGGTCGATAAGTACAACAGCTCCAAACACAACCGCCAGCATCGCGGCGCCCAAGTAACCGAGTGACTTTGCCGAGACTCTTTCATCTGGAATGCTAATCAGTTTCCGTTTCCATGACGACAATTCCTTTTTCTCCACAGTCAGTTCCCTTTTCAGTGTTTCTATTTGAGATTGAAGTTGCTCTGGCGACAATGACGTCATCAAGTTGCTGTTGCAGAAACAATGATAGCAAGAACTCGAAGGCGTGCCCGTGTATAGGTTCGTCACAGATTCTGAAATGAGAAATCACAGTGTTAGATGACATGGCTAATTAAATACTTTTTACATTTGGACCAGTTTCCTTGTTGATAACAAACACACTGTTATTCAAGGGAAATCCTTGAAAATGTAAATTGCATGCCAGTCGTGGATTAGCCTTTAATTCATCCTATTCGCTGTTAACAAGACGTACGTACCTGAACAATTTGAAGTAATAGCAACGAATCCTAGTCTTAACGGTCAAGGGTAATATGTATGCCATCAAAATATTTGAGGGATATAAAACAACACTTGGGAGAACAAGGGCGTTAACTCTAAATATATTGTTTCTCTGTTTCTGAGGTACATACCTGTACTGAGGGAGGTAGTTGATAAGTCTACAGTCGTTAGCGTATTGCTAAGCTGTGGTGTCTCTGTTGAAGAGGTTTCCTCATTCGTGGCGGCCATGCTTGTTTCAATTGTGCTCGATGGCATCACACTAAAGGAAGATAATCCAAGAACATCTGATGTGGTAGCCTGAGGGACGGCTGATGTGGTAGCCTGAGGGACGGCTGATGTTGTGGCCTCAGGGACCGCTGATGTGGTGGCCTCAGGGACGGCTGATGTTGTGGCCTCTGGGACCGCTGATGTGGTGGCCTCGGGTGCAGCGGTGGTTGTGATGGCCACAGGTACACTTGATGAACAAGGCTCATTTGTCACCGCGTTGGGATCATTGACAGCCTTGACGGCAGTGGACACTATATCTAAAATATCCATTACATAATCAGCAAAATAAAATAACGTGGCGCCATCAAAAGAATACCCCTCAACTCCCACATATACACGGAATGAAAGCAGTCGTGTAAAGGGCATTAACTCTATTTATAATTAACAGTGGATCGTCTCAACACCAAGCTTTATTAGTATTTCATTTTCCGTCATCTCAAAATATTGTATGGTTTAGCAAAATATTTAGCTAAATGAAATGAGGTAATGGAAAGGGGATTCTGTTCACAATGGGCCAATAACTCAATTATAGGGTATACATACCTTTCATATATCTTTCTGCACCCTTTTTATAATGCGAGCCTAGCATAGCCGTTGCAATTTGACAAATGCTACCTACAGGGTCGAAATGATATCCAACATGATTACTTAATGAGCATTTTTCGGCACAAGATGTTGCTGCGGCCATCCCTGCATATGAACCCATTTCGAACTGCGCATTAGACATCGTCGCTACGGATTCGAAGCATGTATTCAAATCTGTCAAAAGCAGACATAAACTATATTTGCGATCGCCGACAAAACAATGATTGAAAAAAGCATGATTTCTACCAAACTGATGTTGAGAGTTTTGTCTGATACATTGTAGAAACCTTGAAACCAGGTTATCAATATTGTATGTTCATCACCTGAGTTTGTGTTTACATTTATATACATACAAATGTACATAAATATTCCAGGAACAAGAAACTCTTTATGTTCCAGAGAGAAAAGAATTATTGTCTCAAAATTACTACAAATAAGAAATGGAAAACTTGATTGACATATTCTAATGCAAAGTATATTTTTATGTCATGATAAACTTGACTAAATATGAATGAAAACGGTTGTAAAATTATTGTTGTTTAGTATTCCGTATATTAACCTTCTTGATAACTTACCATAAGTCTTAGCCTTGCATATGAACATTTTAGAGTTCGAACATGCGTCGTATGTAAATGACGCGGATTGGTGATCAAGCATAAAGCAGTTGCTACCGGGAACGGAAGGTGCAGGACTATATCCCCCAGCAGTCTGGGAGGAGCAGTCGTCATGCCAACGCGGAAGATCACCTGAAACCTGTTGCATTCCAACCCAGAGAGTGGAACTGAAAAGAGAAAGTTAAGCTATTCTTTGGTTTGTTTTGTTTAACGTCCTATTACCAGCCACGGTCATTTAAGGACGTGCCAGGTTTTGAAGGTGAAGGAAAGCCGGAGTACCCGCAGAAAAACCACCGGCCTACGGGCAGTACCTGGCAAATGACCCACGTTTCGAACTCGCAATCCAGAGGTGGAGGGCTAGTGATAAAGTGTCGGGACACCTTAACCACTTGGCCACCGCGGCCCCTTTAGCTATACTACATATGGTCTGTGACACTTTACAGATATAAACAATTCCACTGAAAAGAGAAAGTGTCGCTATGCTAAATATGGTCTGCGCAACTTTGCAGATATGAAAATATACCAAAGTCTCATCATATTGAGACAGAAGACATATACTGTTAATAATTGTTTTATGTTTTTTATGGGTTCCTGTAAAAGTATTATTTCCAGAAACGGAAACTTCTTGAAAAGGCAAAGAAACAAGATAGGTGAGCTCAAAGGACATCGATGTAATCGATCAACGCACATCATCAGCATCAAATCTCTTATTACGTTCCCAACAGTTCATCGACATTCGGGCTCATTTAGGACTAGCCGGTCCTGAAAAGAGCTATGAGTGTGTATCTCTGTGGTACAAATATGTCTGTGCTCTCAGAAATTCCTTTATTCTATAACATTGCAATAAAGTTAAGGATAATTTGTTATATCATGAATGAAGTATAAAATACCAACTCGAATGGATTTAGATAGGCGCTGCTCAAAGATGATGCAAGATATGATGTTAGATAGGAGTGTTCACCAGCATCTGTTATTTTCAGGAAGTCGTAGCCCTCCTGGATACAGATTTGTCTAGCATCCGCCCAGTTCATGGGCTGGTTATTGACCTTATACAGGCACCACCTCATATCTGGAACAAAATAGAATATAAAATTGTACTCTGTTACGATTATTTTTAACTCGAAGTAAAAATCTTCTGGAGTAACATTATAATAAAAATTGTATTGTTACAACATGTTTCTCGAATACTCAAACTTTGAGATAATGATGTGTGTCCGTATTTGATTCTGGATACATAACTAATGCACTTCAAGCTAAGACTCAAATGAAGAATGAAGAATTTGAAATACAAGTATGGATTTATAAATAGCAAAGTAAATGTGCGATTGATAAAATTATGTCACCTCATACGACATGAAGTGATTTTCTGCAGACATGTTCTTTTCTTGCTCCTGTTGTATTTTTGTATGCAATGTGCATGCATTAAATAAAATACTGTTTAAACTAAGATGGTCTCTGTTGGTTATACTGATGGGAAAAAAGTGACCGACAGATAGCAGTTTGTAAGATTTAGATAATGATTTCATGTTTTACATATGTCTAAATCAAGGAACGGGTCGAGTCGGAAAATAAGTAATAGGATACAATATTTTAGTTCAAAACACAAATTTAGTGTTGACTGTTGATATTCTATTATTCCCATAACGTTTAATCCATGTGGTTCTAGATATATATATATATATGTGTGTGCATGATGCAAAAGAAACGTCAGGTGCTTAATACCTACCAACACAAGGACCGCCGGCTGGACCCACTTCATATTGCCCACATGGCGTGGTAATCACTATCTGAAATGCTTTACATGAAAAATAACATCAGAAAAGTTGTAAAAAAAATAAGTATTACTAAAATTAAAAGTGATTGCAACAATTCTTGGTTTATATCCAAATAAATGAGAACAAAACATAAAAACAGAACAGTTTTGAGATAATTAAGAAATTACCGATTGTAACTCTATTGGAAATCTTCGGGCCTTTCCGGCATATCTTCGGGAAAAAAAAAACATTTGTTTTCTTTTGGACGAAGGTAAATGACCTTGCTAGGTGACGAATCATATGACTGTTTCGGTATTATTCGTAATAAATCGAGCATGATCATGTTAACAAGCAACAGCCGAAATGAACACTGTGTTGTTTAAGGTTAATATGTGTAACATTATGTAGGATTAAGATCAAGAACACTGGTGAATTGAGATGATAGTTGCCTACCTGAGAGTATCCCGAGAATCGTCTTTAAATGGCTCAAAATGTTACTGCCCATCTGAAATACATAAATGAAGTAAATGTATATAAATAACGTTAATACATTGAACATCAATGGATAAACTTGTCTGCTAGATTTTAGATTTGCAGTATAATTCACTTCAAATCACGTACTTCGACCATCATAATATTTACACATACATTTCTGGATTCGAGATTTGGAGTAGATTTATTCTCTCTAAAAATAAGTAACCCTTGCGAAACGACAAGGCGTAGGTCGGTTCATTGAAAAATTGCAACGTTGTGATCATGATTTATCACTAAAATTCAAATCATGGCGACTCATATGTTTCCAACTTTCTGTTCTTTAAAACCCATTTTCAGTCCCTTAATCGGGCAGTTCTTCGCAATACATTTCACTTTTTGATGAAATGAAGTACTAACTGCAACCGTTCCCTACAAAAGTGGATCTCCTCATAAACTTGCTCCCTTAACAAAATTTTATTGCACGATTGTATGTTATGCCGATATCTGTGTTTTTTGTTTTTTGAGAATGGAAGAACTTTTTTCTCATTTCGGTTCAAGCTATAATTAGATAGCTATATGTATGTTTTAGAGACAGAGTCCATGCTCATAATATTTGATTAGAGATCAACCCAAAATGATTTTTGTATTTCATTTGATTACTTATATTTGTCTCTTTATTTTTTTCAATTATATTCCATAGATAGGTATTTAATGAGGAGGGAAAACTGATTTATGTAAAAATTAGATTAGGACATTTCTCAGAAAGGTCAAATCCTCTCTAAGTTCCTTCGAAATAAAACGAGTTCGGGGTTGGTTAATAATAATTTACCATATCCAAAAAAATACATATGAAAATCCAAAACGCGAAAACGGAAGCTAGAGCCTAAAAATAGTCACTAGACGTGGAATCTCGTTGTTCATAATTATAACAAAGATTAGGATAATTAATTATTAGATGTTTTATAATTATTGCTGTGATGCAGCATTTCATTTTTTATTCTTAAAGGTGAAGTTAAAACTATGTACGTGATAGTTATATAATAATGTATAGCATTCAAACAACTTACAACTAGTTTTCGTTATCTATATGTTTCACAAATGCTCTTTAACTGACATTTCTTTCCTTGAATGTTCATCTTATATTTTAATACATTTTCACTTTTATTACTACCTGTGTAAATTGTGAAGTGATTAAGATATATGAGATGGATTGATATACGCTTTAAGCTTGTTTCCAGATCCTTTTGCAAATGATGAACTGATATTGTTGTGTATGAATTAAATAAGATACTGTTTAAACTAAGATGGTCTCTAACTGAATAAACTGATGGGGGAAAAGTGACCGACAGATAGCAATTTTTAATTTCTAATTTTGTTATGGCTATCTTCATGGCATTTTCACAAATTTCATAAGTAGGGCCTTCATGTATGCATTGATATTTGTTAAAGTTCTTAAGAAATTTCCTGACGGATCTGTCGTTATTTTTTTGCTGGCATTGGGGCATTACAAATGTAGTTAGCATCAACGTTACTGTTAATAAGTATAAATATAAAGTATATATATAGAAAATATTTAAGTTGACGACTTGCAAGTAAAACATATATAAAACTGATAATTGACAAAAGAAGACGTTACATTTTGCACTAGCGCTTTCACTCTAGTATGCCCCATTATATTATGACGTCATCAAGAGATAACAATTCGTGACGTCACACCATTATGTACTGTTACTATGCACCTGGAGATCTAATAGAGTGAAAGCGCTAGTGCAAAATGTAACGTCTTCTTTTGTCAATTATCAGTTTTATATATATTTTACTTGCATGTCGTCAACTTAAATATTTTCTATATATATATATATATCTATATAGGTAGCCATCCTGTTATGTAGTTCTGACAAACATATTAGAAGTTATTATGTAGGTAATCCCGTGTTTGTTTGTACTAATCATGCCTTATTAACACAGAATATATCAATACCGCCTTTATTTCATTAAGCCCAATAAATGTTTAATTTCTAATTTCAAATCCCACCTATGCCTCTCAATGATATTGTATTGTATAGTGATTGTTCAGTTTAGAATATTCATCATAACGAATATTACTTTTAGGATGTTGTTCGCAGGTGATACATTTCAAATAAGCACTTATCTCCATTTGTTGATATCGATGGAACATCGGCCGTCGTCACAGTACAAATATATATATAAATACTATTGCCTTAAATGATAATGCAAAAAAGCACTTGATATATTTCTTTCTTTCTCTTTCAATAATGCAACGAAAACAGGACATGCATCACTTCTGTTGCCATAGCGACAACGATAAGCACATGGCCGACTTAGCAGGAATGTGTTGCTATAGTATGTTCAGTAAGCCTACCGTTTGATTTATTGGGAGAGGTTTGGATCTTCATGCTTATTTACAGTTCTAATGATATGTTTGTTTGCAAATATAGATATAATCAAAGTTTATAATCAACACTTTTCGAAAGACTTGTTGTCTTTATTAAGCACATATTGGCTAACGAATAAGCAAACAGTTTTCATATCAAAATATTTGCATTGTGTTAAAATGTTGGCAAATACCAAACATAATAACAAATATCGATAAAGTTTTTTGTCCTCCGACTGATATAAAATTGTTTATAATTTACTTAGTCCAGGAAAGGTAACGCATGCTCACTTTAGACTTTGGAATGCTACCAAGAGCTAATTAGTAGGGTTTTAGAATACAGAACAATTTTTATTAAAATTGTGGCTATCTGTTTTTTTTTTTTTTTTTTTTTTAACATATATATATATATAAATGGTATTATCCATGTTGTGCGGCATTGGAAGTTGCGCACTTTATACGTTATAGAAACACCACCATCAATATACTGTTTCATGTAATGAGTAATGTGATATGGATCTACAGGTATAAATTCCCAAGTGGGCGAAGTTGATTGTTGTTTAATTGATGATGCCCGAATAACCAGTAGTCGTCTAGGTGTACATAATACAAACAGTACAGCCTATCCCACAAAGAGGGAGAGTTAATTAATACCAGTCATTATTTATTGCCAATTAAACCTGTTTTAGAAAATCGACTGTTGGTTTGGTTTCGGGACGAAAATTGGAAAGTTTGTAAATTTACACTTGAAAATATGTCGATATGTCATACCTTTAATTTTATATGAATAGCGTGGTTTTATTGCATCCATCCAAATATCATACATTAGAAAACACTACTATTTAAATCTGAACACAAGTGTAACTAACACGTTTTAGGTACATGGATGTTTTGTAAAATTGATTGCAATCTAATGATGTATCTATCAGATCTAATAATCAATTATCAGGCCATTGTGTTCTCTTTTTTCTGTCTTTCTCTCTCATGTTATTCAGTTATGTCAGCAAAATATTTAGCCAAAATATCAATGCTTTATATATAAAAAACATATCACGTGAAAATCACATTGAATTGTTTATAGGATATCTAACGGTTTATAATTGACGGTAAATGAATATCTATCGCTGTATTAATATTTGACGGTATATTAATATTTGACATTATATTAATATTTGACGGTATATTAATATTTGACGGTATAATAATATTTGACGGTATATCAATATTTGACGGTATATCAATATTTGACGGTATATTAATATTTGACATTATATTAATATCTGACATTATATTAATATCTGACGGTATATTAATATTTGACATTATATTACTATTTGACATTATATTAATATCTGACGGTATATAAACATTTGACGGTTAAAAATATTTGACAGTAAATGAATATCTAAAAGTATATAAATATTTGACTGTATATGCATATTTGACGGTGTATGAATATCTAAAGTATATAAATATTTGACTGTATATGAATATTTGACGGTTGCAAATTTACTCAACATATTGCATGTTCAACAATTTACCCAACATATATTCATATTCAATAATGTATACAGCATATGTTCTTATTGACGATGTAACCAACATCTGTTCACATTGAACAATGTATCCAAGGTATTTCCACATTGAACAATGTACCCAACATATTTTCACATTGAATAATGTACCCAACATATTTTCACATTGAACAATGAACCCACATATTTTCACATTGAACAATGTACAAAATGTATTTTCACATTGAACAAAATACCCAGCATATTGTCACCCTGAACAATGTAACCAACATATTTTCACACTGAACAAAGTACTCAGCATATTTTCACATTGAACAACGTAACCAGCATATTTTCACATTGAACAAAGTCCCTAGCATATTTTTACATTGAACAATTTGCTCAACATATTTCATATTTGACAAATGAATCAATGTATAATCCTTTTTTTATCTATCTCTCTTCAATATTCGTGATTATTTTATCCCCATCATGACTTTCTTTAGGATTCGATTCTTTGGTCCCTTCAATCATTTAGTCCTCTCAAAGATCACAACAACTGCATTGCTCATATCTATTGATTATTAGATATCTACTACTAATGTCCTTTGTAAATGTGTTATTCACTTTGAGAAGATTGTTTGCATCCCTTTCAATTAGTAGAATGATAATGTAAAAATTGTGCATTTTATAATATATTCTCTAATAAGTTTGGACCGTTCGTGTGAAATAGAACTACCGAGCGTTCTTCGGGCATAAGATCATAGCAAGTTATGCCACATAAAATCGTATAGATGTGTTACTCTGCTAATTGAATATCCGTAAGCGAAAAACGACAGTGACGAGAAATGTCATTAACTTTAATAATTAAAATGTTTTTTTTTTACTACTGGCTGCTATCAACTTTATGATGCAAGTAGGCATGATCGATATCAGACTTGGCCTAAGTGTGTGTATTGTGTTTGTCATATTATTGTTTAAAAATATCAATTGTGTATTACGTATTGTGAATGAAAAAATAAACATTTTATTGTAATGACAAGAGATCAAATGGAATCGAAATGAAATGTTTCTTGTTTAATAAACAAATAAATAATTCAAATATTTCTATCTTAAAATCTCTTGCAGGACTTGTTTCATTTATCTTTTATTGCTGTGTAATCAACTGTTTCCTGTTTCATTGTGTGTTAATCAATATAAACATACAAAATTTAAACTGAAGCAGTTAGTCCGATACCAATACCATACCTTAGTCCAACCGCCCACACTTCAATACATTAACGTGAATATATCCTATATAATGTGTGTGTATGGCCTGCCTAAAGATGCCAATAAAGAGAGAAAGGCCTTGTGGAAAAAGTCTTAGATTTATATATATATATTAGATATGGTAAGTATATATTTTCCTCAATTCTCATTCGCCAAAAGCATGGTCACGTGGAGGTCAATATTTTTAGTTATCGTTTACTTAGTACAATATAGTGTATTTCTGCCATGTGTGATAAGGCGAAAATTCACCCATATCAGACTGCGTGAAAAATATAACGCCCAAAACAACAAAACAAGCTGAAGAAGAGTTTGCATTTATTACTGTTCACTTAATTGTTTTACATATTTGTTGTTTACCATCAGCATTTGATGTTTTATTATAATTTTGAATCAAACTTTCAGTGTCTAAGTATAATATAATAGAATGTAATATTTTCTCTATATCGACTTAGTGTTTCTATTTTTAGAAACACCGAGTCAATATTGCGTGTATTACGTCATTGTTATTGTGACGTCACAATTAATGCCCCAGTGTCCTGTTAGCAAGATAAATATATAGCAATTCCATCTTTTTGCAAACAAGTTGTATATCTAATTTAAGGACATTTAATTCGGTCAATATGTGTTATATCAACCCGGTGGAATCTAAAATATTGACCTCGGGCTTCATATTGTCGATTATGACGTTACTCATCTATTGTGGCGTATGAGGTCATTCATGCATTGTGGCGCATGACATTGTTCATGTTTTGTTTTGCCTGAGGTCATTCATGCATTTTGGCCAATGACGTTGCCCATGTTATATGGCGTAACATATTATTACACCATTCTAATACTGTGACGTCATTCACTCTCTGATCAAGAGGACAACGCTAGCAATCTGTCTTACCTTATAGGGATTGACAGAAAAATCCAGCACAAATAAGGTTGGAGACAATGCAGGGTAATAGGGTTATACTAGATATCAGTGGTGAAGAGCAATAATAAATAAGTACATTACGGATGTTCCTGATATATTTCGGTTCCTTCGGCTTCCAAACAGAAATGAAGGTCAGAAGTTCTGGTAGACCATACTGTTGTTAGAATTCTGCAAGCGCCGTATATATTTTATTAATGACATCATGGTGTAATATCAATGTGGCGTGCTATGTATTATTTATAAAATTCCGGTTACATAAAAATGCACGTGCTATCAAGGACATTTACGTTTGGTTAGATCAGAAAAGGCACGTGAGTCCCCATAGGAAAAGAGAAATCAATCATTCCACTAGACGGAAATGAACACCGACCTTTTCACGGAAATTAGCCGTTTTCCTCAGGTATTAGTTACATCTGTTAATCAGGTTCATTAAAACGCTTACATTTAGCCCGTGTCGTGTGTTATCAGCCGTGTTTCATGACCGGCTCTATCCATTGAATATTATCGAACATACCTATCAGCCGTCCTAATCGACATTCATTCCGAACAATCCTAATTAATATTGCACCTGTCCTGTCGTCAATATACGCATTCCTGTGTGAGTGGCTTTCAATCGGTCTGCTAAGTCAACAACTGATGGATAGCAGTAGTTCAATATGTCTCCTAGAGGTCGGCTAGATGTTCGCCGAGCGGATCACTACAGTGTGAATGTAATGATTGGCCAAATCAATCCATAAAGAGTAATCTGTGAATGACTTTTACTATTGATTAAACTCGCCACTGACGAGCTGAATAAACTAATTGATTATCCTGGAGTGAGTGGATGACCCGAACATTTTATCTGAATCAACAAAAAACGGGAAAATATTAGGTATAAAGTTTCACACGCTGTACAAATGCTTTAAACGCATGGCGACACTGATGTCCGGCTTATGACAGACGGTGATAACGTAGATATCGATATGGCTAGAGTCAATAATACAACATGCAATCTGTTCCCATCGAAATAACATCTATTTATGATACTGTACTGTCCATTTGTCCTGCCAATAAGGGAAATGGCGGCTTTGTACAGGGTGGTTAACTAAGCAACGAATCATAAGTATACCTTAACTGCAGATATATATCAAAATACTTTCCGCACTTCCTGATACATATATACGAGTGCTGATTGATAAGATGTGAGCCTCATGTTGAATGATTTGAATTTTCCCGGACATATTGCATTTTTTGCAGCATAATCCTCTTCAGTATCTATACACTTAAGCCAGTGGTGTTTAAGGGCCTCAATGCCACTTTTATAGAACTCCTTTTCTGGGCTGTTCAGAGAGTCATCCACTGCATGCTAGGGTTAGTGTTAGGGTTGGGGTGCCGTAAATAACTGTTTTCAGTTAAAATTAATAATATAGTAAAAGCTTTATGCGAATTGTAAAAATAGAATTTTATGTTTAAGTTGTTCGATTTTTTAGCAAATATGTTATGACATGTCGCAGTATCCATTTCTGAAAACCTCTTTCTCGGTTTGATAAGTTTAATTGCTAATGTGTTTTGTATTCCTTTTATAAGCAGAGTGCTTCACAATCACAATACTTAATAACTTTTCATGATTGAAAACAGTGAAAGAGATACATATATTGTATATCGACTGAATGACACAAAATAATTTGTTTTAAATTAATAGTTATTTGAACAAAATGATTGATAAGCTTTTAAGCAAATTGTAATTGTTTAAATAATGCCCCTTTTTATTGCCTATTCAGTGCTCGTCATTTTGTTGTATCGATGATGACGGGGGTAAAAGGCAAGGTCGCTATATATCCGCCGGTGACGGCGAGTAGACGTGAAGCTCATATAACTCATCAATGAATGCACGCAGACAATGACTGAAAACTGGATCGATTTGAATAACATTAAAAGGGTATTCAGAGAGAGAGAGAGAGAGAGAGAGAGAGTGAGAGAGAGAGAGAGAGAGAGAGAGAGACAGAGAGACAGAGAGACAGAGAGACAGAGAAACAGCGAGAGACCAGAGAGAGAGAGAGAGAGAGAGAGAGAGAGAGACAGACAGAGAGAGACAGAGAAACAGCGAGAGAGAGAGAGAGAGAGAGAGAGAGAGAGAGGTGTAATAATGAAAACATACATCAGTATTCAAAAAGACAGTGAGACAGACAGAGACAGAGTGAGAGAGACACGCACAGAGAGAAAGACAGAGAGACAAAAACAGATAGACAGAAGCAAACAGCGACAGACAGAGACAAACACAGACAGACAGATAAATGTTAATGATGTTTACAAACATATCCCTTTGAATATTTATAATAAAGTAACACAAAAGGTAAAAGGTCTAGGTTTCCATACGTTTTCAAGCATGTCATTATTTTCCAAACTGCTAAAGGTTCATTAATTTATCGTTAGTACATGCTCTGGTAGCAATACACAACAGGCTCAATTTAAAATAGACTATTCAATTCCTGATCATGTTATCATCAACTCTCGATATCGACTGACATTTATTAGTATTATGGGGTAATGGACTCGCTCCAATGAACATGGCTGATGATTAGCATGGATAGGAAATTCATACTTCATATAGAGTAATCAAATTACGAGAAAATGGAACTATCAACAGCTTTGGTAGAATACTCATCAAAAATTAAAGCTAATTCCCTGTCAGAATGCCATAATATTAAAGAGGGCTTCAGTTCAGACTTGTTTGAACAATGACGTCACAAGCTTGGTGACATAGCAACCCGTCATTCACGAACACATTACCAGTGAATTTGCGACGACAGTTTTATAAATTCTTCATTCAATATGTATGATTATGGAAAACATCGCTAGCTCGATCACAGAAATGTCCTATTATGTATTGAATGGATAGCAGAATATAACGATAAGGGTTTCCACCTGCTTATTACATATTAAGCTTCTTGAAACTGTATAAACAAGTAAACTGCTATTACCACTATCTGAAAAATAGATAAGTAAACAAATAAATAAATCGATTAATCAGTTAATTCATTCTTTCATTCATTAATTTCAGTTAATTAATTGATCTTGTTTTAGCTAACTAAATAAATTGATTCATTAACAAATGCTAGTTAATTAATTTACAAATATCAGACACAAACGAATATAAAGTAAAAACTTAATGTTTTTCATTTTACTTGCTGGGAAAACAAAACATGATCCTTTGAATGTTTCATATAACTTCTGTTTCCATTCTTAAAAGTTTAAAAATTAGACAAAAAAAAAACAACCCGAAAAGTATACAGTGAAAGCCAATCTGATAATGAGTTGATTTCAAGTCGATTGTAAAATAAGCATAAAATGTGTGTGTCGTTTGTGTAACAATACTTCGGGAATTTTATTCACCAAGATTTGCCGTTTCCCCCTCTTATATGTTATTGTTATGAATATATTAACCAGTTTAACCATTCAAACGTATTTCATATCATTGACAATTTCGAAATTCCAATTAATTGATTAAATTAGACCGTGAGTGCACCTCCGTGTCTGAATATTTCAACATATGTTTAGAATCATTTTGGTGGCCCTTTCTTTAGGATGTCCATTTCACTTGCGTTTAGAACACTTAGATTTTAAGATATCCCTGTTCAACAGTAACACCTGTATTACCCGACAGAACGGGTTACCCAAATTCTATGAATACCTTTATGTTAGAGTTTATGTCTGCTCATTTCCCTGATTCCATTAAATGTATCATATTAGGTGATTAACACGGTACCTGCCTTCATTTAATTATTGTCTTGAACTATTTTGATTCTCGATTTCAGCACACTCTTTTAAAGCGATGGGTGACGAAACTGTAGATTTTAACAGACATTTTCGGTATTGCTATATCACGTAATAGTTTGTGTTGTTTATGTACAAAAAATCAGATATAACGTACACAAACATTGCTATATCTTAATATATTTTTTCAATTCATCTAACATATTTTGTTTAGAACAGACAGGTTCCAGAAATCTGACAGAATTCCTAAATATCCAATTGAACATGCCCAGATACATTATCCATTACTTACTTACTATGTATTATTTATTTCATCACAGTTGGCCGACAATTTGTTATATTTATTTACGTGAAGGCTTTAAGAAAGCTAGGGAGGTCAATAATATCATACAGGTGTCATTCTGAGGTTAATTATATGGAATCATTGTACAAAGATTAATTAACTGTGTCTAGGCATCGTCAATAATGCTAAGGGCCTCGAGTGTTGATGTCCAGAGGACTGAGGAGAATCAACACAGATCGAACGAAATGTCAAAATATAGATTGGAAGGTAGAAATAGCCTGGCATTTCAATAAAATCTCATAGTTTTCAATATTGGATTTCATAAGAATGTGCATATGTATATTCTGAACTAAATGATTGACCGTGTATGTTATGTAAGACAT
Source organism: Pecten maximus (assembly GCF_902652985.1). NCBI lineage: Eukaryota > Metazoa > Mollusca > Bivalvia > Pectinida > Pectinidae > Pecten > Pecten maximus. The sequence continues at coordinate 40,059,124 of NC_047024.1, forward strand.
TGTTGTAATCTTTATAACGGGCAAGGTGTTTTTATAAGTGAAATTGATTTTCATACCTACTTCCCGTTAGGTTCGTATCTGATATACACAGAATAACAATTTATTCTTTATGGAGAAATTGGATATGTTGCCTCGACAATTTCCTTTACTCTCAACATGACTGAAGATATTCATTTGTATTGCGTTTCTTTCTGTAACTCAATGTTACATTCATTAAGTGAACGCTTTATTTCTATGCAGATTTATAGGCAAGTTATTCAAATCATTATTTTACTCTCAGCTGATTATTCGGTGAAAATTTGTACATTAATATACAATGTTTACTTTAAAATCTTGCACATGTCACTGGAATTTATGTTTGTCAATAAAGAATACCGGTGTAAATTGCTCTGTCCTAAAAACATAATAATCAGAAACGTATGGAAACATTTTATGGACGTTTTCAATATATTTCAGATACTTTATAAAATGTAGATAGATTTCTGAAATCTTGGAGAAATCATAGATATATTCGTCTCCAGAATTGTGTAAAACTTGCCCAGTTTGGTTGTGTTGCCGTTTATTTTTTATTATTTTTTTTCCGTTTCTTTTTTTATTAATGCATTTAATCTTATGTCTATATGCATGTGTTTTTGAAGAAAAAAATGTATGTATTCAATATGCACATAGAGTATCACCACGCAATCAAAACAGTAATATTATACATAAAGATTTTATTCAGTACAATTTTGCATAAATAATTTAATAACTTTGATAGAAACCTGTCATACAAATCTAAGTCAAATCCGATCTAAGCCACATTCTCATAGTGAGAATTTGGATGGTGACAAAGGAACCACAAGGGATATCAACAAGCATTGCTCATGTCTGACACGTCAGATTGTAAAGAAACTTACAACTCGACACTAATTATACTAAATAAAGGATCTTTGTATATATTATGTTTAACGATGAATTGATCTCATGTGTGGATATAACTAAATCAATAAATATCAATACATTGATTTTAATTGCTCTATTCGTATTATGGGTTTTGTTTAATAAATATGTTGAAACGATAAACATTACACACGGAGCAATTAATGTAAAATTTCTTTTCATAAGTATTAAGATAAGTATTCAAAATAATGTATATCTATATGATATACCAGGTATAGATATTTGAGTCGAGAAATGTTTGTATACTTCTCAGTAATTTTCATATGTCTATAAGAGAATAATAAATAAATACAATTACCCTGAAATTATATTATTATACATGTATAAATATGTCTCCCAAATAAAAAAAAAAGAAAGAAAAAAACTGTTCATCCTCTTGTTATCCTCATCTTTGTATTTATAATACTACACTTAAAATATTAAATTTGTATATGCTATAATCTCTTCTAAAAACAATATTGCATTATTAGAATGATTAAACTGTATCTACAAATGAATATGCAATTATGTATTATAATCGTATTTTATAATTTGAAGAAAAAAATCAACTAAATGTGGTTATGTAAATAATGACATTTAATGCCATTGATTATCAAACAAATATACGAATACATTCTGAAAGCCGTAGTTACGCTTAATTAGCATTTATATTCGTGAGCGAATCGATCACTATCGGGCCTTTCAAGTGAATTTAGCCCCGGAGGCGTTTTTCATGTTGATTATGCAAATGTACTGGGTATAGTGTTCAGTTAACCAATGTAGCATAGCACTATAAATGTTGTTTGTGCACATTGGGCGTCAAAGTTTAGACAGGCCAGCCTGCTCTATGAACTTTACCGGTAAACCACTTGTATCACGAAAAATATGAAGTGAATAGTGAATCAACTAAACTATAATTATAACTTAATATGTATAAAGGCAACTATTAGAAAACCACAGAACCAGGTGTTAAAGAGGGGTAGGCGTCTTCTGCTTGGTCGACAACATCCGCCATACAAATCTAGATAAAATCCAGATAATGCCACTTACTCAAATTGAGAAGTAGGGTAGTGACAACGAAATAGCGTGACATACCATAGTGCATGCCTATGTAACACTCTCCAATTGCCCTGTTAAGCGTCTTATCAAGAACTACAAAGACATCTATAATTGCATTCAGCTATAAATAGATGTTCAGCAAACACTTCTTTATATCTAGTGGTGATATATATATTTTCATATTGTTAATTGTTTCTAGCACTGATTAATATATTTTTATCGTTAGATCCGGTTCATTCAGTGCAACTGTACCAAAGAGGTTGGGCAGGCATTATTTAATTACTATTCTACAATTACATTTCAGAAGTAATTATGCCTTTTTTGCGATCCAATTTCCGTTAAGCCTGCCGTCGATAATTTGATATCGATCCGAAATAAGATTGTATTCTTCTATAAAACCAACTTGGCATTTCTGTCAACTGCGATAAAATAGGTATTATCATAATGTGTTTATAAATCTGAATTGCAATTCAAAAATTTCCCCATTCTTGCGCAAATTACTCCTAACAACTCTCTGTAAACCTGTCGATACCAGTGTTGATGATGCTGCTTAATATTTGGATCTGTGAAACAATCGTTCCATGTCTCCCTGAAAATATCACTGTCCGTCTCTCTGAAAACGTTACTTCCTGTCATCCGAAATTTAAGACCAGTCGGGAAAACAATTGATTAATGGTTATAGCTTCTATGTATTCTTCATTAAGGCAAGTCAATTTAACCTCGTAATTAAAGAGGCTATATATAGATAAATTGCGTTAATGTCGATTGGCATAATAGCATTTCTTAATTTCAAGAGAGTACATGTTGACGTTGGTTTTGGATTGGATAAAAATGATGTTATCGTGAAATTCAAATATGCATTACATTGGTTTGACATGATAGTAGTAATCTAAAGTGTAAGGGGTATCTGATAAAATTAACTATAATTTTAATATAAATCCTTTCTTTTGAGATTGCTTGGCGTTATAATGAAGGATTTGCTTTCACTGTAGATTCAAAAGCATATCGATGGCGCTCTACAATAAGTCCTCGTTATAACAAAGGGTATGCCAATATTGAGAGCAATATTCATATTGATTAATACCTATGACATGTTTATAAGGCATATAGTTGATAATGTACTGAGGGGACACCAAACACTTGAAATAATACCGTTCACCCCCCAAACTACTTACATATCATTGTCTTCTCCTGAGGCCGTTACGGTATGATAGTGTTGTCGAGGGAAAATATAGTACTAGAGCCGGGGGAGATGGTACTATTTTTTTTTCGATACATAACTTTTAGAATTAAACTTAATTTATTTTACAACAGTTGCGTTACAAGTTATACCAACTTATATTAATCACTCGTGCTGGCCCGGATGGAAGCGCGCGAGGAGTCTTAATGTGGGAGGAAACCAGAGTACCCGGGGAAAACCCACGTGGTCGGGCAGGTGACCCCATACCTGTTCACGTCCGATCGGGGAATCGAACCCCGACCGCCTTGGTGAAATGCAAGTACGTCACCATTGTGCCACCCAACCTAGTCATGATAAAGTCACGGATTTGCCTCATTTGTAGTGGATTCCGTAACTTCACAAGGATATTCTTGATACTTCTTCAAGTCATTTTCAAAAACAAAACAAAAAGACCTGTTACCGCTAACCTTAGTATTGTCCGAACAAGATGCTTTTGTTTACTCGAAAAATGAAGTCAGCCTATTTTTGTAGAGCTCTAAAGATACGATTAACGGGATCTTCTAAGGGATAATTTGAGTTTGAACACAACCATACCATACTCCAATCACAAGGGTCATTATCTTATCACAAGCGGATTTGTTTCTAATAAAGTCTCTCTGAATCGTGAACTACATCGAGGTATATTTCGCGAAAGAACGTCTGGGCCAAATAAGAAATATTTTGTACAATGGTTGAATTCATCGGAATGTTTTTTAACCTCGATGACAATATTTTGTTTAGTTTGGTGATAAGATCTTCCAGCAATTCTAAGGGAATGTACCATATACAATATGATTGAATCAAAATTGAATAATATTTTATATTTGTTTATATCGAAATATAAATATGTAAATTTTTCGAAAGAAAAAACAACACAAAAACAAGCAAACAATCCATGATTCCAAAGGTTCATGAATGAAGCCTTTGTATCAGTTCTCAATAGCTTTATAGATTCAATCAATATTCCAGAATGAATTGTCTAGGAAGTGGAACATTACCCACCACATATATAAAGCGTGAGATTGTTATGTGTGCGTGTTACAGCAAAATATAGATACAAACATATAAAAATCATTAGACATCGATTTTCTTCGCCAAATCAAACCAATTGCACAGAGATACATTTTGTTCTTGGAATTTAATAATTAGTTACTTTTGACGGTATGAAGCTTGAAAAGAACTCGATCTCTGATTACCATATATTGCTTTTTATTGGCGTCTGTGTTTCTGGTCGACATGAAAGGACAAGGTTTTTTTCTATAGCAATATATGGCTATTTATTATATACATCGCATACTGCTCATCGAACCTACAGCTATTCGATCTAAACAACAGCCTTGGTTGGCAGATCAGCGTGAAATTAAGAAATATTGATTAAGCTACGTAAAGTTATAGCTTGGTCGGACATTTATTTATAATAAACAAGTATTAATGGAACACATAGTATGATGCCATACTGTGAAGGGCTATTTGTATATTTCTAAATTATCTTAGATGTTACGTGCGTTTTGATTGGTCAGTTGAATAAATAAACAAACAACGTAACTACAATTTACCGTCAGAAATTATCTCGATCCTATAAATTTAAGATAAACAGTAATGTATTGACATCATACGTCTAGAATGTCAACGAGTCAATGATAAATTATTAACGATGTCACAGACAATGGCGTGTGACTGAGATGTCAGGATAACCCCTCTTCACCTGAAGAAGTTACTGACGTCACAGGTTTTGTTGACAAACTGTTTAAACACCTGTTGGTTATATTTACATTCTAAAAGTATATCGTAGTTTTTCTTTATGATAAAACTATTCTAAGTTCAGTCTGTGATGTCCTTGATAGGGCGACAACTATCATTAAACGTTCGCATTGGCGATATCACAATATCATCATTTTAAAACAAAACAAAAATAAAAAAATAACAGAAAAAAACAACAACAAAAAACAACAAAAAATTATAAAAAAAATCATACATAAATAAATTTAAAAAAATTACAGACAAAATAAATCTTAAACGATATCTATGAAATTGGGTATAAAGTTGTAAAATGTTTCCAGATAAAACAGGCGTCAGGAAAATTATATGGCTTGCACACATAATTTACATGGATGATAACACACATAATGAACTACTATACTGTCTTGGTAGAGCATTCATTGTAAATTATGTACATAACACATCCGGTATTAAAGATAAAATATCATTTATAGTGATATGAAGGATATTTATATTATAATAAAGCATTTTCATTGCAAAAACATATTACAATTTAAAATGGTGCAATACGACATGTTTTTCTCTGCTGAGTTCCTGATATATTGGTGTATATCAATACATGTTCTACTTAATACAATTGGGTAAATTTTCAGTATCTCTTAAATATATTTATAAAAGCAGACATATAGAAATAACTTTTACCAATGGTATGATTCATATGATGAATCGGCCATTTTGACAGATGTATAAAAATGTTCTGCATGTGTTGAAAACCCCAACAATCATCCATCATAGCATTAAAAACACATTACTGATTCATTGAACTATAGTATACATGTGAATCGTTAGTCAAAAGAATTGTCTGAATAGGGTTTAAAGAATTACACACAATAGAACGATTGATTTAAAACCATCCTCTGTGTTATTTGAAACGTATTGTCAAGCGTCACAATGACAAAATGCTGGTGTGACATGTTGGCATGACGTCAAATGCATATTGATGTTTTTTAATATAAATGTGCACAAAGGTGTCCATTATAGTATTGACAAACATATGATAAATCATTAATACTCTACTTTTAAAATCACAATGTTCAGTTTCCAGAAAGCAACATAGACTGCCTGATTTTCAAGTGTTCATCGATTTTATGCTCAAAGTATCTCTCTCTCTTTGGATTTGTGACATTAAATGGATGTCTGTTCCATATATTTACAGTTCAGTGAATATTTCCTCCTATTAATTATGGTATATTCCTCCACACTGTAACAATTCGAACTATGTGTAAATGATAATTTTCAATCGTAATATCTCGGTAAATTCCGTGAAAGTTCGGAAAAACGAGACATGGCGAATTCGGCCGAAATGTTTTTTTTATGAGAGGAATGGATTTTAACTGGTCTTTACCTCTCGCATACTAACTGTGACTTTATGTTCTAATTATATTCTCCTGGTCTTTTTATGTTTGTGTTTTATTTGTTTGTTTTGTTTGCTTGTTGTTGTTGTTGTTGACACTCCAGCGATCGCATTCATTTACATTTTCGTAAAAACATTTCATGCATTTCAACTGTCAATCTACTACGTATTATTAATCAATACAAGAATTCTTAATATTGGGGTATTTCGTTCGGGTCGTATCTATAAAACTACAACTATCAATATTTGGTAAACGCCTTTATATGCATTGGTTGTGATTTCTGATAATGTTTGATAGCAGTATTGTCATAATGGTTCCAAAACGTCCATTACGAGTCTTATTGGGACGGAACAACTTTATGGTGCAGTTTTACATTTATCACGCGGTATATGCTTAAATCTGATAGCAAAAAACTGTACAAACGACTCATTGGACATTGACACCTTTGGATCCGAATTTAGAGTTAGATACAGTACAGCCTCTATTAATATGCTAATATCCTATCGACCTAGGTGCCTTTTGTAAAATCCTTCCATTTCCTTGATAGCCTTTCGAGATTTTGTCTTGCTTAACATTAGGCTCTGTATGGATCCTAGCCTGTTTGTTTCAGTGCCTATCACGAGTACAGACCTGCGTTGATGACGATGTTCATTTCAAACACCAATGTCAATTGGCCTCAAATTAACGAAGCGGTTGGTCATTTGTGTAGTATTTACATATCATTGTTCTGTCGTCCACGTATTGTCCACAGAAATGCCCCGTGCTGAATCCAGCCCCACAGACGAAGGGTTTGCGTCAATAGAGGGCTATTGTACGAGATGTTTACCTTTCAGATGTTTTGATAATAGCGCATCAACACTAGTGTTTTAATCCATTTGTTCGATCGAGTATGAATAGCGAGCGTCCCTCGCCATTGATCCTGTAAATAACTAGTGTCACCATTAGGCTGACACCACACCTACCATACTTCATCAACAGGGTTTTCATCAACGCTCTGTTTTGTAAAAGTGATTTGTCATATGACTACTTGTAATGGATGAAAGACGTGAGTAGTAACCATTAAAAATGTATGTACTTGTGTATATTGAGCAAACATTCTCGATTTCTCATACATCAAAGTTAACTACTGTTGTTACATAGAAAAAGTTCGGACTATTAACAGACACAAAGAAAGCCCCTACATATCAAAGCTCACCAGATCACATGTATACATTCTTATATATCAAAAGCTCAGCAGGGCTTGGAAAATCTCGCATATCAAAGCTCACGATGTCACAAAGAGAATTTCACTATCGAAGCTCACCATGTCACAATGAAATTCTCAGACATAATTTAGCTCACAATTCCATTACTCATATAAATGCATGTATCAAAGCTTACTAAGACACGAAAAAACTGTCATATACCAAGGCTCACTATGTCATCACTTAATCACTCATTTACACACACACTAATCATGTATCAAAATTCACTATATCATACAGAATATCAAACTTATATAAGCTCACCAATATTACATAATTTCAACAGTCAATGCTTCCATCTTACAAAGAAAAAATCACCATTGTAAAAAAATCACCAGTCATCAACACTCGTATAGAAAAGTTTATTAGAGCTCACACGACACACAATAGCATGCACTGTACTTTTTGTCCTGCTAAAGTTAAAGATTATAAAACAATATCAACTTATCACATCTGCAACAACACAATCTGGTCCATACCTCGAGCTCTGTTTGCGCCAAAATTATAAAATATAAAATACCAAACAATATAAATAGTACTTAACTCCCTCGCGTGAAACAAAAGATCTCGCGTACATGTATCAAATATTACCAGTCATACTTAAAGTTACGAGTACCAAACCTAACTTAATCTTTCACAAAATCACACTAAACAATTCTAGATACTTAACAGGAAATGTTAAGCCAGATACTTGACGTTTCACGTGTACAACAAGATTTACATAAAATTCACAACAATTTCTTCAGAGACATTCATCGAACATTAAAATATTGCAGATTGCCTCGCATCAAAAAACATACAAACCTAACAAGAAGTTTCAAGCTGACGTTTTCAGAACTTCTCAAAACAAATACAGTAAACTTCATTATTTTAGCGGTTATCTTATTCTCGCGCTTTTCGTACTTGAAGCTTTCCGCTAAATTTTGAGTGTACTAACTGCATTTTCTATTTATTATTGTTATGTCAAAGAATGTTGGCGGGCCAATTCATTAATGTGCTAATCTGTTAAAATCTAGATATCCGCAAAAATTTTAGTACGCCAAATGCAATACATTTACAGTATTGAACTCTTTAGTTTAAAGAAGACAAGTCATAAAAATGGCGACAAAAGTAGTTTGGATGACAAGTATCATCAGTGACTAATTTTAGATTGATCACCTTGTGCTTTGTCTTTGCATTAATAAGCTGATCATGTATCAAAAGTAGATAAAATAAAAAAAGTACGCCCCGCAAGAATCCTTCATATTCAGTAAACTAAATTGAAGAAAAGTTCCTTATTGAACAAACCGTGTCGTTAGGTTTATTGAGTTCGGGAAAAGCAATCTCGTCAATTGTAAAATCTCCTTTAGCCAAATTGATTGCGTTTGAAATTTACAAGTTTATTTAAAAAATCCAAATCTAAATTGTTTATTTCACTCGGCGCTGTAATAATATCGTGTTTGACAAGTACAATGGAATATATGAAGACCGGACGTGTTAAGACAATGGACAAATTCGCGCCTGTAACATCGTTAGACAGGAAAACAAAATGGCTGCCTTGTCTGTTATGAATTCACGCGATATTTTTCGAAGAATACCACTGAAGCTAGACTGTTGTCTGGGCCAATCAGCCATATCGGACAGTAGTGAAATAATCTCTGAAAACGCATTAAATAACACATCACAAGAACAAAGGCGACATTGAAGGATTAGTGATGAAAAATGCAACACTTTCAACAAAATTTGAGTTTTTACAAATACTTGGTTAATTACTCGACCTATATATGCCTCCATACGCACAAACACCCTTGCCAAAGTCATGCCAATTCCTAAAATATCATTTGTAATCATCAAGGAACAAACTAATTTATAAAATAGGATTTGTCTTTCGAATTCAGAGAATATTACAGTAAAGTCTGGTGGTTGATGGTATCTCATTCAAAATGGCAAGAATTTGTCCATATTTTCCATGTGAATTAGAAGTATTACGTGAAGCTGTAGAATGTACCTGTATGGAGGCCAAGCACAGGTAATACCTAATTATTTTCCTATATTTGAATGCTTAATATTTGTTGTAGATGCCAAAATCTGCCATTTTTATAAATGATTTAACAAATAAATTTGGCACTAAGCACACAGTTACTTTTATATAAAACACCATAACACATAAAAAATGGAAGATGTCAAATGCATATTATATCATTTCAAATTTGACGTGATAATTTTGACCTCCTCTCAGAGGATAGTATGGTTTTTCACCTCAAAAATGCTTCACAATGAAGCGATGATTTCTTTTTGAAGAGAAGTCGACAACAGTAAATTACAAAACTTCTAAAGAAGTCGATTAAGCTTCATGCAGACTTCTATCAATGTACATTAAAAGCTCTTCCAATCGCTCTGTGGTTTATCCTCTCTTCGGGTACGGCGAACGAATTGTACTTCCTGCATTTAAAGCATCATCGTTAGAGGCGACTGTTGGCATCTTATAGCTTGCTCTCCTTTCGAAACAACTTTCTTCTTCCTTATATCTCGCTTGAAACTATCTTAATTTTGGCCTTAAGTTGTTTTATGGTTCTCTCCTATGATCGAGCTATACCTGACGTTTAAATGGTAGTTGTTACTTCTGCTTAACGCTCATAATTTAGGAGTTTGACCGGGCGGGGTGTCCTGCTCGGTGCCTTCGACAGTATGCTTCAGTGAGGTAGCACTATAAAGTCGGCATCAGTTCTACGCTACCACTAGGATATAGCAACACAAGCACAAACACACATCCACCACACACTTGCAGCTCGAACACAGGAATACAGTGAACGCTTGTCCTTAGATAACATGTAATATTTGTTGAAAGGACGTTTAACATCATAAAATCAAATCCAACCAAATTTGCGGTATATCTCTAAAGACCTTTTCCAGTTAGTTTCATATGAACGTATGACTTTGAATTTGCGTTGAAATACCATTTCAGTAAAATTTAAATGCAAAATAAACCTTTATTATATTTTTTTTCAATAAAACACTTCGACCGCCATAGAAATTTGATTGTCCTCATAGCACGTGCCTAGAAGGCGGAAGGTATATCAATTTTCTTTACTGGTCAATCTTTTATTGATTAATAGCTCTGGATATTATTTCAAAATGTTCAAACTCTTCATCCAAACGTCTCTCTGAATACATTGTCAATAAACGGCTATTAGCTTTTCAAAGCTTTTTGACTACCCGTGACACCAGTTGCAATTTTCCAAACAATTTTTATACGTTCTTTATCTAGTCATCTACTTTAGTAATCAGTAATTAGTTATCAATGTAAATAATGTAAACATGATGATTTTTATAATAAATAAAATATATAAGGCTAGATAAATAGGGAGCCTGAAGTTGGTTCCGAGTTCCGAGTTCCGAGTTCCGTTTACTTAACCGGAACTCGGAACTGGTTCCGAGTTCCGTTTTACTTAAACGGAACTCGGAACTCGGAACCAACTTCAGGCTCCCAGATAAATAAACAAATGATAAAACTGTTATAGAAATAGCAACGAGATTAACATGTTCTAAATATTTCTAATATTTGTATATACATGTATATCTACATTAACACTGCAGCCCACTATATAACTTTACCAAGCTCACTTGAAGGTAACGTGTCCATAACTTCCAAATCTTTATTACGACGTCATTATTATTATAGTGACGTCATAATTGTCACGTCGGCGATAACGAAAGATGGCTGTTGAAAAGGCTGTTCTGTCTTTCACGATAATAATTTGTTCATTCATCGTAGGAGCAAAATTCATGGATATAGTCTTTAAAAATCGTTGTCAAATGTAAATATAAGCATTGAACTGCTTTCAGTTGGAAGTTATGGGCTGATGAATGCCAACCTGACAAAGGCAAACTCAACATGAAGCGCTAGCGCTTTTCATTAAATTTGCCTTTCTCCAGTTGACATTCATCAGCCCATAACTTCCAACTGAAAGCAGTTCAATGCTTAAATAAACTATCGTCCCACAAATGTATCCTCTCAATAAGACGTTATAATAAGATAATTAACAAACCTTGTCTTCGAATTTCAAATATTCAATCAGTCGAAACGCCGATGGAAAACCTTAATGAAAGCGGGCTGTCACATATCTGACGATATATGTGAAGCATGTATAGATTATATATACGTATATCGGAATTCTGTCACGGGTAACATATTGACGCATTCATATGATATTCATAAAGATACCAATGTAATATAACAAAAAATATATTTCTATTAGTGTTTTATACTTTTGTACAATATTACCTAACTGTAAAAAAGAAACAATGTTGAATAATTCATACAGAAATGAAAATTGAAATAAACACATGTAACAATGTAATAAAACAAAAATATATTTTATATTAGTGTTTTATACTTTAGGACAATATTACTGAACAGTAAATAAGGAACTTTGAATAATTCATACAGAAATATTTACCATTGTATGGCACTGCCACTATATAACCCAACCAATTCAGTTGCGAGTTCACCAGCCTATGAACTGCCAACAGGAAGTGATCTCTGCTACTGGTAAGCGCGGGAAATTTGAATTTGAAAATTTCAAAACAAAAATCGCATGAAAAAATAAAAAATCGCAGATGGTAAATATAGGAATTGAACGGCTTTCAGTTGGCATTCATAGTCAATATGAATGCCAACTGAAAGCCGTTCATTGCTTAAATGAAAATAAAAAAGTAACGATAACGAAAGATGGCTGCTGAAAAAGGCTGTTCCGTCGTTGACAATAATAATTTGTGCAGTCATCGAAGGAGCGAAATTCTTTGATATAGTCTTTACAAATCGTTGTCAAATATAGATATAAGCATTTAACTACTTTCAGTTGGAAGTTATGGGCTGATGAATGCCAACTGGATGAAGGCAAATTCAACATGAAGCCCTAGTATGAATTTGCCTTTGTCCAGTTGGCATTCTTCAGTCAATAACTTCCAACTGAAAGCAGTTCAATGCTTAAATCAACTTAACCTTCATTATTAAATGTTTTAACAAAAACACTTTGACCGCCATAGAAATTTGATTGTCCTCATAGTACGTGCCTAGAAAGCGGAAGGTATATCAATTTTCTTTACTGGTCAATCTTTTATTGATTAATAGCTCTGGATATAATTTCAAAATGTTCAAACTCTTCATCCAAACGTCTCTCTGAATACATTGTCAATAAACGGTTATAAGCTTTTCAAAGCTTTTGACTATGACGTCATCGACATAATTTAATGACGTCAAACTAACCGTGACACCAGTTGCAATTTTCCAAACAATTTTATACGTTTTTAATCTAGTCATCTACCAGGTAATCAGTTGCAAATTTACATAATCAATCAATGTAAATAACGTAAACATGATCATTGTAATAATAAATAAAATATATAAGGCTGCATAAATAAACAAATGATAAAACTATTATAGTAAAAGCAACGAGATTAACATGTTCTAAATATTTCTAATTTTTGTAATACATTTATTTCTACATTAACACTGCAGCCCCACTACATAACTTTACAAAGTTCATTGCAGGTTACGAGACCATAACTTCCAAATGTTTATTATGACGTCATTATTATAGTGACGTCATAATTGCCACGTCGGCGATAACGAAAGATGGCTGTTGAAAAGGCTGTTCCGTCTTTGACGATAATAATGTGTTCATTCATCGTAGGAGCAAAATTCCTGGATATAGTCATTAAAAATCGTTGTCAAATGTAAATATAAGCATTGAACTGCTTTCAGTTGGAAGTTATGGGCTGATGAATGCCAACTGGACAAAGGCATACTCAACATGAAGCGCTAGCGCTTTTCATTAAATTTGCATGTGTCCAGTTGGCATTCATCAGCCCATAACTTCCAACTGAAAGCAGTTCAATGCTTAAATAAACTATCGTCCCACAAATGTATCCTCTCAATAAGACGTTATAATAAGATAATGAACAAACCTTGTCTTCGAATTTCAAATATTCAATCAGTCGAAACGCCGATGGAAAACCTTAATGAAAGCGGGCTGTCACATATCTGACGATATATGTGAAGCATGTATAGATTATATATACGTATATCGGAATTCTGTCACGGGTAACATATTGGCGCGTACATATGATATTCATAAAGATACCAATGTAATATAACAAAAAATATATTTTCTATTAGTGTTTTATACTTTTGTACAATATTACCTAACTGTAAAAAAGGAACAATGTTGAATAATTCATACAGAAATGAAAATTGAAATAAACACATGTACCAATGTAATAAAACAAAAAATATATTTTATATTAGTGTTTTATACTTTAGGACAATATTACCTAACTGTAAAAAGGAACAATGTTGAATAATTCATACAGAAATGAAAATTGAAATAAACACATGTACCAATGTAATAAAACAAAAATATATTTTATATTAGTGTTTTATACTTTAGGACAATATTACTGAACAGTAAATAAGGAACAATGTTGAATAATTCAGACAGAAATGAAAATGAAAAAGTAACGATAACGAAAGATGGCTGCTGAAAAAGGCTGTTCCGTCGTTGACAATAATAATTTGTGCAGTCATCGAAGGAGCAAAATTCTTTGATATAGTCTTTACAAATCGTTGTCAAATATAGATATAAGCATTTAACTACTTTCAGTTGGAAGTTATGGGCTGATGAATGCCAACTGGATGAAGGCAAATTCAACATGAAGCCCTAGTATGAATTTGCCTTTGTCCAGTTGGCATTCTACAGTCAATAACTTCCAACTGAAAGCAGTTCAATGCTTAAATCAACTTAACCTTCATTATTAAATGTTTTAACAAAAACACTTTGACCGCCATAGAAATTTGATTGTCCTCATAGTACGTGCCTAGAAAGCGGAAGGTATATCAATTTTCTTACTGGTCAATCTTTTATTGATTAATAGCTCTGGATATAATTTCAAAATGTTCAAACTCTTCATCCAAACGTCTCTCTGAATACATTGTCAATAAACGGTTATAAGCTTTTCAAAGCTTTTGACTATGACGTCATCGACATAATTTAATGACGTCAAACTAACCGTGACACCAGTTGCAATTTTCCAAACAATTTTATACGTTTTTAATCTAGTCATCTACCAAGTAATCAGTTGCAAATTTACATAATCAATCAATGTAAATAACGTAAACATGATCATTGTAATAATAAATAAAATATATAAGGCTGCATAAATAAACAAATGATAAAACTATTATAGTAAAAGCAACGAGATTAACATGTTCTAAATATTTCTAATTTTTGTAATACATTTATATCTACATTAACACTGCAGCCCCACTACATAACTTTACAAAGCACATTGCAGGTTACGAGACCATAACTTCCAAATGTTTATTATGATGTCATTATTATAGTGACGTCATATTTGCCACGTCGGCGATAACGAAAGATGGCTGTTGAAAAGGCTGTTCCGTCTTTGACGATAATAATGTGTTCATTCATCGTAGGAGCAAAATTCCTGGATATAGTAATTAAAAATCGTTGTCAAATGTAAATATAATCATTGAACTGCTTTCAGTTGGAAATTATGGGCTGATGAATGCCAACTGGACAAAGGCAAACTCAACATGAAACGCTAGCGCTTTTCATTGGACCTGTTGCAGGATGGCCCACGAAGGAATTCTTTGTAAAACATTTTATTTTGATAAAAGATGTCAAAATACACATGGAATGGCCTATTATTTTTAATTTTTATTTTTGGTGCGATTACAGCGCCACCTTTTACTGATTTCGATTGAAAATTTTACCAAGAGATTTTAAATGCCGCTAGTATCTAAATGAAAAAAAAAAATTCTGCCTTACCATAAACACACTCGACCAAAATTAACTATTTTTTAATATTGTATGCCCGACTTGTGAATTTATTTTGCAGAATTTGCATAATACATGAAAATGGGTGGCAGACAGGGATACTTTTTTCGTCATTTTGATTTCAGTAATTCAGAAAAATATCAACAGATGTATCTAAAACCCCGAGTGCAGACAGTGAAAGTGTTTTAAAAACATCTTTGATATCGTCGTGAAACAATACAAAAATATCAAGATAGTAGGGCCCTGGCAAGTAAGAAAAATATCATGTTTATCTCCCCTACCCCCAAAAATCACAAAAACCGGGGAAAATATTCAATGACCGCTAACACCTAAGTGAGAACATATTTTTTACCAAAGATGGACTATAATAAACCTGAATGAACTAGCTTTGAGTATCATACGCCCGACTTATGAATTTATTTTGCAGAATTCACAATATACATGAAAAAGGTGGCAGACAGGGATACTTTTTTCGTCATTTTGATTTCAGTAATTCAGAAAAATATCAACAGATGTATCTAAAACCCCGAATGCAGACAGTGAAAGTGTTTTAAAAACATCTTTGATATCGTCGTGAAACAATACAAAAATATCATGATAGTAGGGCCCTGGCAAGTAAGAGAAATATCATGTTTATCTCCCCTACCCCCAAAAATCACAAAAACCGGGGAAAATATTCAATGACCGCTAACACCTAAGTGAGAACATATTTTTTACCAAAGATGGACTATAATAAACCTGAATGAACTAGCTTTGAGTATCATACGCCCGACTTATGAATTTATTTTGCAGAATTCACAATATACATGAAAAAGGTGGCAGACAGGGATACTTTTTTCGTCATTTTGATTTCAGTAATTCAGAAAAATATCAACAGATGTATCTAAAACCCCGAATGCAGACAGTGAAAGTGTTTTAAAAACATCTTTGATATCGTCGTGAAACAATACAAAAATATCATGATAGTAGGGCCCTGGCAAGTAAGAGAAATATCATGTTTATCTCCCCTACCCCCAAAAATCACAAAAACCGGGGAAAATATTCAATGACCGCTAACACCTAAGTGAGAACATATTTTTTACCAAAGATGGACTATAATAAACCTGAATGAACTAGCTTTGAGTATCATACGCCCGACTTATGATTTTATTTTGCAGAATTCACTATATACATGAAAAAGGTGGCAGACAGGGATACTTTTTTCGTCATTTTGATTTCAGTAATTCAGAAAAATATCAACAGATGTATCTAAAACCCCGAATGCAGACAGTGAAAGTGTTTTAAAAACATCTTTGATATCCTTGTGAAACATTACAAAAATATCAAGATAGTAGGTCCCTGGCAAGTAAGAGAAATATCATGTTTATCTCCCCTACCCCCAAAAATCAACAAAACCCGGACAAAAAATTCAAAAGATACTAGTGCCTTAATGAGAGATTATTTGTTCCGAAAGCATGACTTTCTTCAGCCAAAATGAACTAGTTTTGAAGAAAATATATGACAAAATTATGATTTTCTTTTGCATAATTTATGTTTTCTTTGAAACTTTTCTTCGTTAAATCTGTGGAATGACTAAAAATAATTCAAGTACATGTATTAAACCCCAAGTACATTTTTTTTCTACGTGTTTCAAACTTTTTTGTCGTGTCATTGTGACAAAATATGATAGCATGAACAAAGTAAATGACTTTCCAGTGAGAGTTTTCACTAGTTATTTATTTATATGTTTACTTTATATAGTACAAGAGTTCTTAGTGTTGTATAAAATATGTAGGCATTCCATATGCATATTTGTCTTTTATTCTGACACATACTGGTGAAAATTTCAATAATTAGTTGCAATCATCGTCAAAAGAAAAACAATTTCACTGCCTTTCATAACACATATGTTTCAACACCTCTATTGTCGGGATACTCAAAGTGTATTTAAATTCTAATTTTGTTCCTTGCGTTTTGACAAGCAATCTCTGTGTTTCTACTGTACGAATGAAACAGAAGATCGGTTATTGGATCTTGATTAATGTTCCTTAAAACATTGAGACGAAAATATGTTTTATATCATATATTTGTGTGGCCATTTTTCGTCCAATCCTTTAACAGAATGTGCAATAAGGGAATTATACATTTTACAAAAAAAGAAATTTAAATTTAAACAATAACAAACACTTACACGGGGAAAAACTGATAGGGTGATGTCAAACCATTGACGAATACCGAATTGGTTGTAATACTATAAAGGGTAATGGATTGTACTTTATGTAGTAGAACAGTATCACTACTGCCTTATCACAATACCTTATTCGCAATGGAAGCTAAATGCATTGGTTTAAACTGCAAAACCTCATTGAAATACAAATATGCAGTTGACGATAAAAGATATTCTTGATATGTACAAGAATGGATGAAACCCCTGTTGGAAGCTGATGGTATTGCAACAACTGATGTTGGGGAGGCAAAGATGTGCCTAAAGTGTTATATTTAAGGAAGCGTCCAAGGTCAGAGCCCATGGTAGATGACTCAAATACATGAGTCTAAGAAGAGCAACTGCAATCCTGTTGAGGAAGAAAGTGTCTCAATCTGTCCTGCGGTTGATGACCTCTTTTTCACTCCATCCTCTCACAGGAAATGTTGCCTTTGCCTTTCGTATACTGAACAAACTGCCACAATTCCTGAAAAGGCTAGGTTCCAATTGATCTTGTTTCACAGGATATGGGTCTCTAAGTCTGCGAGATCATGCGCAGACCACTTTATTGGGAAAGACTTGGATCCTAATTTTCCAATTACTGCTGCTGGAAGGGAAAAGTTGTCACTCTATCTTCCAGATAAACATGAAGAGGTGATCCATGATCTTCTGAGATTATCGTACCAACTTGGTAGTGGAAAGACATCCTTTTCTTTCAATCTGAAAAAATATGGATGACCAAGACTGTCTGGCTTGGACTGGGTAGAACATGGAGCATCTGCAAGAGCTTCATAGCCGATGTGCACATCTAATATCTTCCCAGTGTTTGTCAACAGAAGATTGTCTCCTCTTGTCAGTAGAATATTCCACAATGTTGCTCAATCTCTCGAGGCGACAGTTGTTCCCTTGTATCTGGGATCTGAACATATTTCTAGATAAAACGCCATCAACCATAACACTGCATTCACCAAGACTTTCTTTAGTGATAATGTCACAGTTGTTTTAGACGGAACGTACATCTTTATTGGAAAGAGTGGCGATCACGAGTTTCAAAGAAAAAGTTACTTCGGGCAGAAAAAAAGAAACTATATTAAATTTATCAGTGTAGTTTTCCCAGATGGATACGTCTTGGACAAGGTTGGGTCATTTTTTGGGAGTGAAAATGACGCCACAATAACCAAGAAAATCCTTGACGGAATTGAAAGCCTGAATCCTCTCCTGCAGCCAGAGGGCCATATCATCGTAGATCGTGGATTGAGGGATGTTCTAAAAGACATCTCTGAAGTGGGATATGGACATGATATGCCATCCTTTCTCCAGCCAGGAAAGAGACAGCATGATTCTCTTGAAGCCAACACTGATAGATGCATCACAAAAACGAGATGGGTTGTTGAGAGCTATCACGCAAGATTTAAGAAATTTGAAATCTTTTAGACAGAGATCTCATCTAATCACTACATTGACATCATTGCAACACTCGTAAAGGTTGTAACCGCTTCCCTGAACTTCCTCCGTGGTTCTATATATGAACCTTCTTCTGAACAGGTGCTGAAAGACAGGGCAATGGCTGAACAAATGAAAGGGTTATCAATTCAGGTTAAAGAGCTTGCACAAAGGGTGAAGAATGAACCGGAGTTATCCAAACGTGCCCAATCTTACTGGCAAAAGCTTGAGGCGACTGATGTTACCTTTCTAAAACTCTCTGAGGATTACTTGGAAACATTGGCGTATGGAACATACCAGCTGAAGTTGACAAACGGTTATATAACCGAGCATCTCAGTGATGACGGAGACTATGAGGTCATGGTATACCAGCACTCCGATGACCTATTACGCTGTCTGCTAAGGTCACGTCATAGATCACAAACCAAATATAACATCTGGATTTTATATCATGATGCACCAAATCCGATACAGGCATACTACTGCACATGTCCTTCTGGTCAGAGGACGGTAGGCATGTGTGCACACACCGCAAGTGTCCTCTACTACCTTGGAATGTATAAGCATTCTTCGACCAATCTAAGGAAATCCAGTTTTAAAGAATACATGCTATAGACAGAATTTGATGGGAAACCTTCAATTAACAAAGAACACACAAAACACATAACAGATCAAAGAAAAATTCAAAAACAACAAAGATTTGTTTCTGCGGATCCAGTACATATATTTGACCATATTGTCGTTATTACTTATGGATATAAATTTATATGCACTATGTGTTGTTAATCCAAAGGTCTAGTTTTGAATTACCTGTCGTAATTGTACTATGAGAACTGTTTATATATAATATATATGTATATATACACAAAGGTGTCTCTATATCCCACATCATTCGGCTACTTGGCTTTGGACGAGGAAAAGGGAATACATATCACTACTCAACTCGCCATCTTTGCTACAGTTCAAATCATATGTTTTTCCTTCAAAAATCATAATTCTGAGCACCACCAACATGAAATGTAACCTGTACTGACGCTATCTTTTTATCATACTGCTTTTTAGTAAAATGGGTATGGTGTTCATGGTGTTTGTAAAGAGAAGAGAGGTATAATGTGGTGTGCAATGTGTACATTGTTTGCATTTGTACTTAAAAGTGAACGGAGATATATCATAGACACCTGATATCTGATGTTAAGAACGCGTACATGATAAAATAATTCATAAATCAACAAAACATCATTCAAGAGACACTTTATATGCAATAAAAGTAGACATTTTCACTCATAACTGTAGCATGAGAAAAATCCCGTATTGACTCTCAGTACTTCCAGTACTTTGATATACTCAAAAAAATAGGGGTAATGCATCTTTGAATTGAAAAATGGCTCAATGGCCAGTGGTGTAGCTATACAAAATTTTGGCATTTGTTTATATGATTGGTAAAGATGTTTTTAAAAGTAAAAAGTTGTCTGCACTCAAATACGAACATTGTTGAATAAATGGATTTTAGTATAGGTCTAATTCGCAAAAAGAGCTGTCTTTATATTTTGAATTGTTCTCACATAAAAATGAAATACACTTTTTATATAGTTGTTACGTGTTTGTAAGTGCACAAGATCAGGCTTCAAAAAGAGAGTATAGTTGTTAACATTTTGTCTGAATTTATACATTTTTTTAGCTGTTATTGACAGGTCATGCTGCCATCTGGTATATGATATTGACTGAAGCGCCACCTGTTGGCCAAATGAGAAAATGGTTTCCAAATGTCGAAAAGTTATGAGGAATTGATCATATTTGATGAATCAATCATTTTTAATGAAAACGCTCTGTGGGCCAAAATCATTATATAGCTGCAACAGGTCCTTTGCATGTGTCCAGTTGGCATTCATCAGCCCATAACTTCC
Organism: Pecten maximus; assembly: GCF_902652985.1. Taxonomy (NCBI): domain Eukaryota; kingdom Metazoa; phylum Mollusca; class Bivalvia; order Pectinida; family Pectinidae; genus Pecten; species Pecten maximus. The sequence continues at coordinate 40,080,068 of NC_047024.1, forward strand.
AACTGAAAGCAGTTCAATGCTTACATCAACTATCGTCCCACAAATATATTCTCTCAATAAAACGTTATAATAAGATAAAGAACAAACCTTGTCTTCGAATTTCAAATATTCAACCAGTCGAAACGCCGATGGAAAACCTTAATGAAAGTGTGCTGTCACATATCTGACGATATATGTGAACCATGTATAGATTATATATACGTATATCGGAATTCTGTCACGGGTAACATATTGACGCATTCATATGGTATTCATACAGATACCAATGTAATATAACAAAAATATATCTTATATTAGTGTTTTATAGTTTAGTACGATACTAATGAACAGTAAATAAGGAACTTTGTTGAATAATTCATACATAAATGAAAATAAAAAAGTACCAATGTAATAAAACAAAAAAAAAGCAAATATTTTATATCAGAGTTTTATAGTTTAGTACAATATTACCGAACAGTAAATAAGGCATAATGTTGAATAATTCATACAGAAATGAAAATAGAAAAGCTCTAAAGCATCTGATAATATCTTAATATTTTTTTTTTTTTTTTTTTACCGGCTGCTTCACTATTTTAAGTATCGCTCATGGACACAAAACGTTGCTTTATAGAGCAGATGGCCTTGGCACAACATTCCAACCAGCGGTCTATAGATATACATCTAGCCCAAGTTTCCTCTGGCCCTGACACCGGACTTAGACATTCTTACAGCAAGATGTCTGGTATTAGCCCGAGTTTCCTCTGGCCCTGACACCGGACTTGGACATTCTTACAGCAAGATGTCTGGTACTAGTCCGGGTTTCCTCAGGCCCTGACACCGGACTTAGACATTCTGACTGCTAGATGTCTGGTACTAGTCCGGGTTTCCTCTGGCCCTGACACCGGACTTGGACATTCTGACAGCTAGATGTCTGGTACTAGTCCGGGTTTCCTCAGGCCCTGACATCAGACTTAGACATTCTGATAGCTAGATGTCAGGTATTAGCCCGAGTTTCCTCTGGCCCTGACATCAGACTTAGACATTCTGACAGCTAGATGTCTGATACTAGTCGGAGTTTCCTCTGGCGCTGACACCAGACTTGGACATTCTGACAGCTAGATGTCTGGTACTAATCCGAGTTTCCTCTGACCCTGATACCAAGCATGGGGATTCTGACAGCTACATGTAGATGTTACATTACATATGGCCTTGGCACGAATCTCTAGCCCACTGTCCATATTATCATATGCGTATTGTAATCTAATAATTTCATCATATCAACATGCAACTCTACCAAATGACGTGTACTATGGAACAGGATGTAAATCGGAGGAGGGGGGAGTTGAAAATCTTAACATTTAATGCACAATGATTTGACCTTTACTAGAAGTCATGAATAACATTAATAATCCCTCCTAAAAAAACGGACTATTACTGAAAAGTTGGTAATATTCGTGGGGATTTAATTTCGCTATATTCGTAGTCATTTAATACAGCGCGAAAATAAATACCCAGTTAATATTTACAGAAGTGTTTACTGCAAATTTTTTGTTTGCGAATTTCAATATCCATGAACTAGGACTGACTTACACTTTAGCGAAATATTAGCCCTGTGAAATTTAACAACTCTACAGTAAAACATTTTTCTCAATGTGTCTAAAATGACAATTTTTAAAGCTGCTATGCGTGACACTCATACGATAATAAAAGTGGCTTGGGTCCAGGTCGTTTATTTCAAACGAGATATTAAAAATCATTTAAAAAATTTCTTTTTCCATTAAAAATCCGTAAAAAAATGTCGTTTAGGAAAGATTAACAGCTGACAATTGAAAAGACGGAATGCGTGTCCGCCGGACGAAAGTAGAACCATGTCATGGCTCAAACAGGTTCATCCCAGATATACATGGTACAATAAGGCGTATTTTATGATGTTATCGTGCGTGCGTGGTTTTGCATGTCCATGAGAATGTTTCATACATTTATAATGAAATCTGGTTGAATTCAATCGGTGCTTTTTCGTAAGTCTGATATTTCTGGATTTTTCTTACGCATTCCTATTACAGATGTAGTTTTTCTGTAAAAAGTATCAATTTGACTAAGGTAACTCGAGACGTTTTTTTGTTTTGTTAGACTAGCATAACAATAGATTACCCATTATAACATATAGATAGATAAATAAATAAATAAATAAATAAATAAATAAATAAATACATAAATGAGACAAAGCTTTTTTGTTTACTTTTCCGCGTGCGTTCCCGAGTGAGTTTATTGTTGTTTATTTGTCTGAGACCTTTATCATTAGTAAACAAAACGTACAATTAAAATAAACAAGTGTTTTACTTACCTTTACACAACGTCATCAGCAGGATAAAAACAAGGATGCTTAGAACGGAAACAACAGAAAATCCCCATCAACTCATATCCGGGAGGTGGGTCGCTGATCCCTGGGGTGACGGGCACAGTCACGGGAGTAAGGCTGCTGATCCCCAGCAAGCGATCTCTCGTAAAAAGAGATACTGAGAATACTGTCTTTTAACTCAGAGGGACCGGCAATCCCTTGTTGACAAAAAATCCGGGATTATTCCACTAGAATTTCAGACAATGTCTTGTCAACACAAATTTACGGGGATAATGAATCTAATTCCAGGAAAACAAGCACTGTCTCTTCAACACAAATACTCGAGGATAATTACTCTAATTCCTGGAAAGCAAGTTGTGTCTCCTCAACATAAATGTCCATGGATAATGCCTGTTATACCTTGAAAACAGACAGTGTTCTCTCAACACAAACTTCCGGAGATGATATCTCTAATTCTTTCAGAACAGACAACACAAATCTCCGGGAATAATGTCCCTTTTTCCTGGAGAACCGGCACTGTCTCTCCGGCTCTAATTGCTGGAGTTTGTTCTCAACTCAATAACCCTTTAACGCCGATTCTGTGCGGCGAAGTCACCTATCCCTGGGGTTGCGCGAGACTTCCCTGTCCCCTGGGATACCTTATTATGAAGATCACTGATTATACGCACGCACCGTGTTGTTAGGCGACAAATATGGCATGGTTAGACAATATATTATTCATACCATTAAAATGTCGTTGTCATCAAATTACACTCAGATCCGCTTCGCTATCATAGCTACTTATGTCAAATTTATATTAAAACAATGCAATACTCCTATTTCTCCTGGTCACATGATCTTCCTACGAGTTGACACCCGGCAGTGTTGACGATAACTAAAAACACCTGTACTTTGACTCAGCATGTCCGTCACGTCACCAGAAAACGTGACAAAAAGTGACAACCGCTGGCAAGCCACGCTTCATTTCTTCTTTTAGTTCCATATCGATCACCAACACGCGATATATACAATATAATCGTACTTTTTTTCGAGCCGTCACGCCTGGTTCCACACCGTAAAAATATATGATAAAATATTAATGGGATGTTAATTTGATTGGCTGGGTTATATTGTTAGCCTGACAATGCCGAAATGTTTGAAACGTATAATGTTTTATTCTGCTAAATACAATACTAAGTATTGAATTGATTGTCTCAAACCATCCTCGGAATACTGGAACTACTGTTGGAAAACGCCATGCCGCAGTCAGCGAGTATTGTAATGTGGCACTATTCACATCAGCAGCCCAGCAAGTAGACCATTGCTGATGGGACAATTGATCTAAAGAAAGGCTTTCTATAACAGGTTCATTTTACCTACGGATGAGACGATCACATCCATTTAAACGTACAGTCTAAAACGGAAAAATTGTCTAACTACATCACGTATATCCATTGTTGTATTACTCTGAACAGCGAATACATCACAGAGTGTTACTAATTGTTGTTCACAGGTGAAAATATTCAATAAATGTTCAAATAAACGCCTACATATCAAACAACATACAAACAGCACCTACATATAAAACAACATACAACCATAACCTACATATAAAAAAACAAACAACCATCACCTACATATAAAACAACGTAAACCATCACCTACATATAAAACAACGTCCAACCATCACCTACATATAAAACAACATACAACCATCACCTACATATAAAACAACGTACAACCATCACCTACATATAAAACAACGTACAACCATCACCTACATATAAAACAACATACAACCATCACCTACATATAAAACAACATACAACCATCACCTACATATAAAACAACATACAACCAACACCTACATATAAAACAACATACAACCATCACCTACATATAAAACAACATACAACCATCACCTATATATAAAACAACATACAACCATCACCAAAATATTAAACAACATACAACCATTACCTACATATAAAACAACGTACAACCATCACCTACATATAAAACAACATACAACCAACACCTACATATAAAACAACATACAACCATCACCTACATATCAAACAACATACAACCATCACCTATATATAAAACAACATACAACCATCACCAAAATATTAAACAACATACAACCATTACCTACATATAAAACAACGTACAACCATCACCTACATATAAAACAACATACAACCATCACCTACATATAAAACAACATACAACCATCACCTACATATAAAACAACATACAGCCATCACTTACATATAAAAAAAAAAAAAACATCACCTACATATAAAACAACGTACAACCATCACCTACATATAAAACAACATACAGCCATCATCTACATATAAAACAACATAACACCATCACCTACATATAAAACATCATACAACCATCACCTACATATAAAACAACACACAACCATCACCTACATATAAAACAACATACAACCAACACCTACATATAAAACAACATACAACCATCACCTACATATAAAACAACATACAACCATCACCTACATATAAAACAACATACAACCATCACCTATATATAAAACAACATACAACCATCACCAAAATATTAAACAACATACAACCATTACCTACATATAAAACAACGTACAACCATCACCTACATATAAAACAACATACAACCATCACCTACATATATAACAACATACAACCATCATCTACATATATAACAGCATACAACCATCACCTACATATCAAACAAAATACAACAATCACCTACATAAAAAACAACGTACAACCATCACCTACATATAAAACAACATACAACCATCACCTACATATAAAACAACATACAACCATCACCTACATATAAAACAACATACAACCATCACCTACATATAAAACAACATACAACCATCACCTACATATAAAACAACGTACAACCATCACCTACATATAAAACAACGTACAACCATCACCTACATATAAAACAACGTACAACCATCACCTATATATAAAACAACGTAAACCATCACCTACATACATATAAAATAACATACAACCATCACCTATATATAAAACAACGTACAACCATCACCTACATATCAAACAAAATACAACCATCACCTACATAAAAAACAACGTACAACCATCACCTACATATAAAACAACATACAACCATCACCTACATATAAAACAACATACAACCATCACCTACATATAAAACAACATACAACCATCACCTACATATAAAACAACATACAACCATCACCTACATATAAACAACGTACAACCATCACCTACATATAAAAAACAACGTACAACCATCACCTACATATAAAACAACATACAACCATCACCTACATATAAAACAACATACAACCATCACCTACATATAAAACAACATACAACCATCACCTAATATAAAACAACATACAACCAGCATCTACATATAAAACAACATACACCATCACCTACATATAAAACAACATACAACCATCACCTACATATAAAACAACGTACAACCATCATCTACATATAAAACAACATACAGCCATCACCAACATATAAAACAACATACAACTATCACCTACATATAAAACAACATACAACCATCACCTACATATCAAACAACATACAACCATCACTTACATATAAAACAACATACAACCATCACCTACATATAAAACAACGTACAACCATCACCTACATATAAAACAACATACAACCACACTTACATATAAAACAACATACAACAATCACCTACATATAAAACAACATACAACCATCACCTACATATAAAACAACATACAACTATCACCTACATATAAAACAACATACAACCATCACCTATATATCAAACAACGTACAACCATCACCTACATATAAAACAACATACAACAATCACCTACATATAAAACAACGTACAACCATCATCTACATATAAAACAACATACAACCATCACCTATATATAAAACAACGTACAACCATCACCTACATATAAAACAACATACAACCATCATCTACATATAAAAAAACGTACAACCATCACCTACATATAAAACAACACACAACCGTCACTTACATATAAAACAACATACAACCATCATCTACATATAAAACAACGTACAACCATCACCTACATATAAAACAACATACAACCATCACCTACATATATAACAACATACAACCATCATCTACATATATAACAGCATACAACCATCACCTACATATCAAACAAAATACAACAATCACCTACATATAAAACAACGTACAACCATCACCTACATATAAAACAACATACAACCATCACCTACATATAAAACAACATACAACCATCACCTACATATAAAACAACATACAACCATCACCTACATATAAAACAACATACAACCATCACCTACATATAAAACAACGTACAACCATCACCTACATATAAAACAACGTACAACCATCACCTACATATAAAACAACGTACAACCATCATCTACATATAAAACAACATACAGCCATCACCAACATATAAAACAACATACAACTATCACCTACATATAAAACAACATACAACCATCACCTACATATAAAACAACATACAACCACACTTACATATAAAACAACATACAACAATCACCTACATATAAAACAACGTACAACCATCACCTACATATAAAACAACATACAACCATCACCTACATATAAAACAACGTACAACCATCACCTACATATAAAACAACATACAACCATCACCTACATATAAAACAACGTACAACCATCACCTACATATAAAACAACGTACAACCATCACCTACATATAAAACAACATACAACAATCAACTACATATAAAACAACGTACAACCATCATCTACATATAAAACAACATACAACCATCACTTACATATAAAACAACATACAACCATCATATACATATAAAACAACATACAACCATCATATACATATAAAACAACATACAACCATCATCTACATATAAAACAACATACAACCATCACCTACATATAAAACAACATACAACTATCACCTACATATAAAACAACATACAACCATCACCTACATATCAAACAACATACAACCATCACTTACATATAAAACAACATACAACCATCACCTACATATAAAACAACGTACAACCATCACCTACATATAAAACAACGTACAACCATCACCTACATATAAAACAACATACAACCACACTTACATATAAAACAACATACAACAATCACCTACATATAAAACAACATACAACCATCACCTACATATAAAACAACATACAACTATCACCTACATATAAAACAACATACAACCATCACCTATATATCAAACAACGTACAACCATCACCTACATATAAAACAACATACAACAATCACCTACATATAAAACAACGTACAACCATCATCTACATATAAAAAAACATACAACCATCACCTATATATAAAACAACATACAACCATCACCTACATATAAAACAACATACAACCATCATCTACATATAAAACAACGTACAACCATCACGTACATATAAAACAACACACAACCGTCACTTACATATAAAACAACATACAACCATCACCTACATATAAAACAACGTACAACCATCACCTACATATAAAACAACATACAACCATCACCTATATATAAAACAACATACAACCATCACCTACATATAAAACAACATACAACCATCATCTACATATAAAACAACATACAACCATCACGTACATATAAAACAACACACAACCGTCACTTACATATAAAACAACATACAACCATCACCTACATATAAAACAACGTACAACCATCACCTACATATAAAACAACATACAACCATCACCTACATATAAAACAACATACAACCATCACCTACATATCAAACAACATACAACCATCACTTACATATAAAACAACATACAACCATCACCTACATATAAACACACGTACAACCATCACCTACATATAAAACAACATACAACCATCACCTACATATAAAACAACATACAACCATCACCTACATATCAAACAACATACAACCATCACTTACATATAAAACAACATACAACCATCACCTACATATAAAACAACGTAAACCATCATCTACATATAAAACAACATACAACCATCACCTACATATAAAACAACATACAACAATCACCTACATATAAACAACGTACAACCATCATCTACAATATAAAACAACATACAACAATCACCTACATATAAAACAACGTACAACCATCACCTACATATAAAACAACGTACAACCATCACCTACATATAAAACAACATACAACTATCACCTACATATAAAACAACATACAACCATCACCTACATATAAAACAACGTACAACCATCACCTACATATAAAACAACACACAACCATCACCTACATATAAACAACGTACAACCATCACCTACAATATAAAACAACACACACCATCATCTACATATAAAACAACATACAACCATCACTTACATATAAAACAACATACAACCTTCACCTACATATAAAACAACGTACAACCATCACCTACATATAAAACAACATACAACCATCACTTACATATAAACAACATAAGCCATCACTTTCATATAAAACAACGTAAACCATCATCTACATATAAAACAACATACAGCCATCATCTACATATAAAACAACATACAACCTTCACCTACATATAAAACAACATACAACCATCACCTATATATAAAACAACGTACAACCATCATATACATATAAATCAACATACAACCATCACGTACATATAAAACAACATACAACCATCACCTACATATAAAACAACATAACACCATCGCCTACATATAAAACAACGTAAACCATCATCTACATATAAAACAACATACAACCATCACCTACACATAAAACAACATACAACTATCACCTACATATAAAATAACGTACAACCATCACCTACATATAAACAACATACAAGCAACACCTGCATATAAAACAACATACAACCATCACCTACATATAAAACAACATACAACCATCACCTATATATAAAACAACATACAACCATCACCTACATATAAAACAACGTACAACCATCACCTATATATAAAACAACGTACAATCATCACCTACATATCAAACAACATACAACCATCACCTATATATAAAACAACATACAACCATCACGTACATATAAAACAACGTACAACCATCACCTACATATAAAACAACGTACAACCATCATATACATATAAAACAACGTACAACCATCCCCTACATATAAAACAACATACAACAATCACCTACATATAAAACAACGTACAACCATCACCTATATATAAAACAACATACAACCATCACGTACATATAAAACAACGTACAACCATCACCTACATATAAAACAACATACAACCATCACCTACATATAAACAACATACAACCATCACGTACATATAAAACAACGTACAACCATCACCTACATATAAAACAACATACAACCATCACCTACATATAAAACAACGTACAACCATCACCTACATATAAAACAACGTACAACCATCACCTACATATAAAACAACATACAACCACACTTACATATAAAACAACATACAACCATCAACTGCATATAAAACAACATACAACCATCACCTACATATAAAACAACATACAACCATCACCTACATAAAAAACTACAAACAACCATCACCTACAATATAAAACACAACCATCACCTACATATAAAACACAACCATCAACTGCATATAAAACAACATACAACCATCACCTACATATAAACAACATACAACCATCACCTACACATAAAACAACATACAACCAGCACCGTACACATGAAAACAACAGACAACCAGCACCGACAGAGAAAAGAGCGTACAACCCAGCACCGACACATAAAACAACACACAACCAGCACCGACAAGAAAACAACAGACAACCAGCACCGAGAGAGCAAACAGCAGACAACCAGCACCGACAGAGAAACAACAGACAACCAGACCGACAGAGAAAACAACAGACAACCAGCACCGACAGAGAAAACCAACAGACAAACCAGCACCGACAGAGAAAACAACAGACCACCAGCACCGACAGAGAAAACCAACAGACAACCAGCACCGACAGAGAAAACAACATACAACCATCACCTACATATAAAACAACATACAACCATCACCTACATATAAAACAACATACAACCATCACCTATATATAAAACAACATACAACCATCACCTATATATAAAACAACATACAACCATCACCTATATATAAAACATCATACAACCATCACCTACATATAAAACAACATACAACCATCACCTACATATAAAACAACGTACAACCATCATCTACATATAAAACAACATACAGCAATCACCTACATATAAAACAACGTACAACCATCACCTACATATAAAACAACGTACAACCATCACCTACATATAAAACAACGTACAACCATCACCTACATATAAAACAACGTACAACCATCACCTACATATAAAACAACGTACAACCATCATCTACATATAAAACATCATACAACCATCACCTACATATAAAACAACATACAACCATCACCTACATATAAAACAACGTACAACCATCATCTACATATAAAACAACATACAGCAATCACCTACATATAAACAACGTACAACCATCACCTACATATAAAACAACGTACAACCATCACCTACATATAAAACAACGTACAACCATCACCTACATATAAAACAACGTACAACCATCACCTACATATAAAACAACGTACAACCATCATCTACATATAAAACAACATACAGCCATCACCAACATATAAAACAACATACAACTATCACCTACATATAAAACAACATACAACCATCACCTACATATCAAACAACATACAACCATCACTTATATATAAAACAACATACAACCATCACCTACATATAAAACAACATACAACCATCACCTACATATAAAACAACATACAACCATCACCTACATATAAAACAACGTACAACCATCACCTACATATAAAACAACATACAACCATCACTTACATATAAACAACATAAGCCATCACTTTCATATAAAACAACGTAAACCATCATCTACATATAAAACAACATACAGCCATCATCTACATATAAAACAACATACAACCTTCACCTACATATAAAACAACATACAACCATCACCTATATATAAAACAACGTACAACCATCATATACATATAAATCAACATACAACCATCACGTACATATAAAACAACATACAACCATGACCTACATATAAAACAACATAACACCATCGCCTACATATAAAACAACGTAAACCATCATCTACATATAAAACAACATACAACCATCACCTACACATAAAACAACATACAACTATCACCTACATATAAAATAACGTACAACCATCACCTACATGTAAACAACATACAAGCAACACCTGCATATAAAACAACATACAACCATCACCTACATATAAAACAACATACAACCATCACCTATATATAAAACAACATACAACCATCACCTACATATAAAACAACGTACAACCATCACCTATATATAAAACAACGTACAATCATCACCTACATATAAAACAACATACAACCATCACCTATATATAAAACAACATACAACCATCACGTACATATAAAACAACGTACAACCATCACCTACATATAAAACAACGTACAACCATCATATACATATAAAACAACGTACAACCATCCCCTACATATAAAACAACATACAACAATCACCTACATATAAAACAACGTACAACCATCACCTATATATAAAACAACATACAACCATCACGTACATATAAAACAACGTACAACCATCACCTACATATAAAACAACATACAACCATCACCTATATATAAAACAACATACAACAATCACCTACATATAAAACAACGTAAACCATCATCTACATATAAAACAACATACAGCAATCACCTACATATAAAACAACGTACAACCATCACCTACATATAAAACAACGTACAACCATCACCTACATATAAAACAACGTACAACCATCACCTACATATAAAACAACGTACAACCATCACCTACATATAAAACAACGTACAACCATCATCTACATATAAAACAACATACAGCCATCACCAACATATAAAACAACATACAACTATCACCTACATATAAAACAACATACAACCATCACCTACATATCAAACAACATACAACCATCACTTATATATAAAACAACATACAACCATCACCTACATATCAAACAACATACAACCATCACCTACATATAAAACAACGTACAACCATCACCTACATATAAAACAACGTACAACCATCATATACATATAAAACAACATACAACCATCACCTACATATAAAACAACATACAACCATCACCTACATATAAAACAACGTACAACCATCACCTACATATAAAACAACATACAACCATCACCTACACATAAAACAACATACAACCATCACCTACATATAAAACAACATACAACCATCACCTATATATAAAACAATATACAACTATCACTTACATATAAAACAACATACAACCATCACCTACATATAAAACAACATACAACTATCACTTACATATAAAACAACATACAACCATCACCTATATATAAAACAACATACAACTATCACCTACATATAAAACAACATACAACCATCACCTACATATAAAACAACATACAACCATCATCTACAATATAAAACAACATACAACCATCACCTACATATAAAACAACGTAAACCATCACCAAAATATTAAACAACATACAACCATTACCTATATATAAAACAATATACAATCAACACCTACATATAAAACAACGTACAACCATCACCTACATATAAAACAATATACAATCAACACCTACATATAAAACAACGTACAACCATCACCAACATATAAAACAACATAACACCATCACCTACATATAAAACAACACACACCATCATCTACATATCAAACAACATACAACCACCACTTACAAATAAACCAACATCCAAACATCACCTACATATAAAACAACATACAACCATCACCTACATATAAAACAACGTACAACCATCATATACATATAAAACAACATACAACCATCACCTACATATAAAACAACGTACAACCATCATATACATATAAAACAACACACAACCATCACCTATATATAAAACAACGTACAACCATCATATACATATAAAACAACATACAACTATCACCTACATATAAAATAACGTACAACCATCACCTACATGTAAACAACGTACAACCATCACCTACATATAAAACAACATACAACCATCACCTACATATAAAACAACATACAGCCATCACCTACATATAAAACAACGTACAACCATCACCTACATATAAAACAACAAACAACTATCACCTACATATAAAATAACGTACAACCATCACCTACATGTAAACAACATAGAAGCAACACCTGCATATAAAACAACATACAACCATCACCTACATATAAAACAACATACAACCATCACCTATATATAAAACAACATACAACCATCACCTACATATAAAACAACGTACAACCATCACCTACATATAAAACAACATACAACCATCACCTACATATAAAACAACATACAACCATCACCTACATATAAAACAACATACAACCATCACCTACATATAAAACAACATACAACCATCACCTACATATAAAACAACATACAACCATCACCTACATATAAAACAACGTACAACCATCACCTACATATAAAACAACATACAACCATCACCTACATATAAAACAACGTACAACCATCACCTACATATAAAACAACGTACAACCATCACCTACATATAAAACAACATACAACCATCACCTACATATAAATTAACACGCAACCATCACCTACATATAAAACAATATACAACCATCACCTACATATAAAAAACAAACAACTATCACCTACATATAAAATAACGTACAACCATCACCTACATGTAAACAACATACAAGCAACACCTGCATATAAAACAACATACAACCATCACCTACATATAAAACAACATACAACCATCACCTATATATAAAACAACATACAACCATCACCTACATATAAAACAACGTACAACCATCACCTACATATAAAACAACATACAACCATCACCTATATATAAAACAACGTACAATCATCACCTGCATATAAAAAAACATACAACCATCACCTACATATAAAACAACATACAACCATCACCTACATACATGTATAAAACAACATACAACCATCCCCTACATATAAAACAACAAACAACCATCACCTATATATAAAACAACATACAACCATCACCTACATATAAAATAACACGCAACCTTCACCTACATATAAAACAACATACAACCATCACCTACATATAAAACAACATACAACCATCACCTACATATAAAACAACATACAACTATCACCTACATATAAAATAGCGTACAACCATCACCTACATGTAAACAACATACAAGCAACACCTGCATATAAAACAACATACAACCATCACCTACATATAAAACAACATACAACCATCACCTATATATAAAACAACATACAACCATCACCTACATATAAAACAACATACAACAATCACCTACATATAAAACAACATACAACCATCACCTACATATAAAACAACATACAACCATCACCTACATATAAAACAATATACAACCATCACCTACATATAAAAAACAAACAACTATCACCTACATATAAAATAACGTACAACCATCACCTACATGTAAACAACATACAAGCAACACCTGCATATAAAACAACATACAACCATCACCTACATATAAAACAACATACAACCATCACCTATATATAAAACAACATACAACCATCACCTACATATAAAACAACGTACAACCATCACCTACATATAAAACAACATACAACCATCACCTACACATAAAACAACATACAACCATCACCTACATATAAAACAACATACAACCATCACCTAGATATAAACAACATACAACCATCACCTACATATAAAATAACACGCAACCATCACCTACATATAAAACATCATACAACCATCACCTATATATAAAACAACGTACAATCATCACCTGCATATAAAAAAACATACAACCATCACCTACATATAAAACAACATACAACCATCACCTACATACATGTATAAAACAACATACAACCATCCCCTACATATAAAACAACAAACAACCATCACCTATATATAAAACAACATACAACCATCACCTACATATAAAATAACACGCAACCTTCACCTACATATAAAACAACATACAACCATCACCTACATATAAAACAACATACAACCATCACCTACATATAAAACAACATACAACCATCACCTACATATAAAACAACATACAACTATCACCTACATGTAAATAGCGTACAACCATCACCTACATGTAAACAACATACAAGCAACACCTGCATATAAAACAACATACAACCATCACCTACATATAAAACAACATACAACCATCACCTATATATAAAACAACATACAACCATCACCTATATATAAAACAACATACAACCATCACCTATATATAAAACAACATACAACCATCACCTACATATAAAACAACGTACAACCATCACCTACATATAAAACAACATACAACCATCACCTACATATAAAACAACATACAACCATCACCTACATATAAAACAACGTACAACCATCACCTACATATAAAACAACATACAACCATCACCTACATATAAAACAACGTACAACCATCACCTACATATAAAACAACGTACAACCATCACCTACATATAAAACAACATACAACTATCACCTATATATCAAACAATATACAACCATCACCTATATATAAAACAATATACAACCATCACCTATATATAAAACAACGTACAATCATCACCTACATATATGTATAAAACAACATACAACCATCACCTACATATAAAATAACACGCAACCATCACCTACATATAAAACAACATACAACCATCACCTACATATAAAACAACATACAACCATCACCTACATATAAAACAACATACAACCATCACCTACATATAAAATAACACGCAACCATCACCTACATATAAAACAACATACAACCATCACCTACATATAAAACAACATACAACCATCACCTACATATAAAACAACATACAACCATCACCTATATATAAAACAACATACAACCATCACCTACATATAAAACAACGTACAACCATCACCTACATATAAAACAACATACAACCATCACCTATATATAAAACAACGTACAATCATCACCTACATATAAAAAAACATACAACCATCACCTACATATAAAACAACATACAACCATCACCTACATACATGTATAAAACAACATACAACCATCACCTACATATAAAACAACAAACAACCATCACCTATATATAAAACAACATACAACCATCACCTACATATAAAATAACACGCAACCTTCACCTACATATAAAACAACATACAACCATCACCTACATATAAAACAACATACAACCATCACCTACATATAAAACAACATACAACTATCACCTACATATAAAATAGCGTACAACCATCACCTACATGTAAACAACATACAAGCAACACCTGCATATAAAACAACATACAACCATCACCTACATATAAAACAACATACAACCATCACCTATATATAAAACAACATACAACTATCACCTACATATAAAACAACGTACAACCATCACCTATATATAAAACAACGTACAACCATCACCTATATATAAAACAACATACAACCATCACCTACATATAAAACAACATACAACCATCACCTATATATAAAACAACGTACAACCATCACCTACATATAAAACAACATACAACCATCACCTACATATAAAACAACATACAACCATCACCTACATATAAAACAACGTACAACCATCACCTACATATAAAACAACATACAACCATCACCTACATATAAAACAACGTACAACCATCACCTACATATAAAACAACGTACAACCATCACCTACATATAAAACAACATACAACTATCACCTATATATCAAACAATATACAACCATCACCTATATATAAAACAATATACAACCATCACCTATATATAAAACAACGTACAATCATCACCTACATATATGTATAAAACAACATACAACCATCACCTACATATAAAATAACACGCAACCATCACCTACATATAAAACAACATACAACCATCACCTACATATAAAACAACATACAACCATCACCTACATATAAAACAACATACAACCATCACCTACATATAAAATAACACGCAACCATCACCTACATATAAAACAACATACAACCATCACCTACATATAAAACAACATACAACCATCACCTACATATAAAACAACATACAACCATCACCTATATATAAAACAACATACAACCATCACCTACATATAAAACAACGTACAACCATCACCTACATATAAAACAACATACAACCATCACCTATATATAAAACAACGTACAATCATCACCTACATATAAAAAAACATACAACCATCACCTACATATAAAACAACATACAACCATCACCTACATACATGTATAAAACAACATACAACCATCACCTACATATAAAACAACAAACAACCATCACCTATATATAAAACAACATACAACCATCACCTACATATAAAATAACACGCAACCTTCACCTACATATAAAACAACATACAACCATCACCTACATATAAAACAACATACAACCATCACCTACATATAAAACAACATACAACTATCACCTACATATAAAATAGCGTACAACCATCACCTACATGTAAACAACATACAAGCAACACCTGCATATAAAACAACATACAACCATCACCTACATATAAAACAACATACAACCATCACCTATATATAAAACAACATACAACTATCACCTACATATAAAACAACGTACAACCATCACCTATATATAAAACAACGTACAACCATCACCTATATATAAAACAACATACAACCATCACCTACATATAAAACAACATACAACCATCACCTATATATAAAACAACGTACAACCATCACCTACATATAAAACAACATACAACCATCACCTATATATAAAACAATATACAACCATCACCTACATATAAAACAACATACAACCATCACCTACATATAAAATAACGTACAACCATCACCTATATATAAAACAACGTACAACCATCACCTACATATAAAACAACAAACAACCATCACCTACATATAAAACAACGTACAACCATCACCTACATATAAAACAACATACAACTATCACCTACATATAAAACAACGTACAACCATCACCTATATATAAAACAACGTACAACCATCACCTACATATAAAACAACATACAACCATCACCTACATATAAAACAACATACAACCATCACCTACATATAAAACAACAAACAACCATCACCTACATATAAAACAACTTACAACCATCACCTACATACATGTATAAAACAACAAACAACCATCCCCTACATATAAAACAACGTACAACCATCATCTACATATAAAATAACGTACAACCATCACCTATATATAAAACAACGTACAACCATCACCTACATACATGTATAAAACAACATACAACCATCACCTACATATAAAACAACAAACAACCATCACCTACATATAAAACAACGTACAACCATCACCTATATATAAAACAACATACAACCATCACCTACATATTAAATAACACGCAACCATCACCTACATATAAAACAACATACAACCATCACCTACATATAAAACAACATACAACCATCACCTACATATAAAACAACATACAACCATCACCTACATATAAAATAACACGCAACCATCACCTACATATAAAACAATATACAACCATCACCTCCATATAAAACAACATACAACCATCACCTACATATAAAACAACGTACAACCATCACCTATATAAAACAACAACCAACCATCACCTACATATAAAACAACGTAAACGTAGGTGTTCTGTTTAATCGACAAAACTCAATATATTATGATTAAAATTTTACAACTTCTTTTCAGTCTTACATCTGAATGAAAGAACCAATCAAACCCCATCATTCAGAAAACTAATTCCATCTCATTCTACGTTTGAAAAACGATAAAAATGTAAATGGCATTAGACAATGTAACATTAGGTAGCCAGTAATGTTTTTATATCCCATGCCTGAGTTTAATTACTGTCGTTAACAGGAATACTTCAAAGGTTTTTAATGTAGGCCACTCAATGGTTTTGTCCTGAATAAACTGTATTTTTTCTAAATCTGATAAAATATACAATGATGGAATTTATTCCATTCCTTTGAATGCAAATTGTATTTACAGTGAAGTATATGAAACACGAACCGATCACAGCAACCGCATCCACTATGTTTAAATGATACTGAGCCTTTGATGATGGAGGTGGTTTCACAAGGTAAATAGATTAATCCGTGTGAGCTTGTGTCATCAAGTATATATGAGTCTTCAGTGTATAACTATTAAAGGCATGATAAAGGCGTATAAGATTACCTCTGATTGGCAGTAATGGAAGAGGAATAATTTGTAGCGAAAACAGAACTATGAATAATAATGAAATATAATCGGGAGCATTATTGTGTAACGTGTATCATGGGAAATATATAATGAAAAGGATCATGGGTAATGTGACAAGGAATCATAGGTAATGTAGTGATAAGGAATCATGGGTAATGTAGTGATAAGGAATCTGGGATAATGTGACAAGGAATCATGGGTAATGTAGTGACAAGGAATCATGGGTAATGTAGTGACAAGGAATCATGGGTAATGTAGTGACAATGAATCATGGGTAATGTAGCGACAAGTAATCATGGGTAATATAGTTACAAGGAATCATGGGTAATGTAATGACAAGGAATCATGGGTAATTCAGTGACAACTGGAATCATGGTTAATGTAATGACAAAGAATCATGGGTAATATAGCGACAAGGATTCATGGGTAATGTAGTGACAAAGAATCATGGGTAATGTAGTGACAAGGAATCATGGGTTATGTAGTGACAAGGAATCATGGGTAATGTATAGTGACAAAGAATCATGGGTAATATAGTAACAGGGAATCATGGGTAATGTAGCTACAAGTAATCATGGGTAATGTAATGACAAGGAATCATGGGTAATGTAATTACAAGGAATCATGGGTAATTAAATGACAACTGGAATCATGGGTAATGTAATGACAAAGAATCATGGGTAATGTAGTGACAAGGAATCATGGGTAATGTAATGACAAAGAATCATGGGTAATGTAGTGACAAGGAATCATACGTAAAGTAGTGACAAAGAATCATGGGTAATGTAGTGACAATTGGAATCATGGGTAATGTAGTCATAAGGAATCATGGGTAATGTAGTGACAAGGAATTATGGGTAATGTAGTGGCAAGGAATCATGGGTTATGTAGCGACAAGGAATTATGGGTAATGTAGTGACAAGGAATCATACGTAAAGTAGTGACAAGGAATCGTGGGTAATGTAGTCATAAGGAATCATGGGTAATGTAGTGACAAGGAATCATGGGTAATGTAGTGACAAGGAACCGTGGGTAATGTAGTCATAAGGAATCATACGTAAAGTAGTGACAAGGAATCATGGGTAATGTAGTGACAAGGAATCATTGGTTATGTAGTGAAAAGGAATTATGGGTAATGTAGCGACAAGGAATCATGGGTAATGTAGTGACAGGGAATCATGGGTAATGTAGTGACAACAAATCGTGGGTAATGTGGTGACAAGGAATCATAGGTAATGTAGTGACAGGGAATCATGGGTAATGTAATTATAGGGAATTATTGAAAATGTAGTGACAAGGAATCATGGGTAATGAAGTGACAATGATTCCTGGCAATGAAATTACAAGTTACTTATGGAAATAGCGCCAAGGAATCATGGGTAATGTATTGACAAGGAATCGTGGGTAATGAAGTGACAACAAATCGTGGGTAATGTGGTGACAAGGAATCATGGGTAATGTAGTTACAGGGAATCATGGGTAATGTAATTACAGGGAATTATTGAAAATGTAGTGACAAGGAATCATGGGTTATGTATTGACAAGGAATTATGGGTAATGTATAGTGACAAAGAATCATGGGTAATATAGTAACAGGGAATCATGGGTAATGTAGTTACAAGGAATCATGGGTAATGTAATGACAAGGAATCATGGGTAATGTAATTACAATGAATCATGGGTAATTCAGTGACAACTGGAATCATGGGTAATGTAATGACAAAGAATCATGGGTAATGTAGTGACAAGGAATCATGGGTAATGTAATGACAAAGAATCATGGGTAATGTAGTGACAAGGAATCATACGTAAAGTAGTGACAAAGAATCATGGGTAATGTAGTGACAATTGGAATCATGGGTAATGTAGTCATAAGGAATCATGGGTAATGTAGTGACAAGGAATTATGGGTAATGTAGTGGCAAGGAATCATGGGTTATGTAGCGACAAGGAATTATGGGTAATGTAGTGACAAGGAATCATACGTAAAGTAGTGACAAGGAATCGTGGGTAATGTAGTCATAAGGAATCATGGGTAATGTAGTGACAAGGAATCATGGGTAATGTAGTGACAAGGAATCGTGGGTAATGTAGTCATAAGGAATCATACGTAAAGTAGTGACAAGGAATCATGGGTAATGTAGTGACAAGGAATCATTGGTAATGTAGTGAAAAGGAATTATGGGTAATGTAGCGACAAGGAATCATGGGTAATGTAGTGACAGGGAATCATGGGTAATGTAGTGACAACAAATCGTGGGTAATGTGGTGACAAGGAATCATTGGTAATGTAGTGACAGGGAATCATGGGTAATGTAATTATAGGGAATTATTGAAAATGTAGTGACAAGGAATCATGGGTAATGAAGTGACAATGATTCCTGGTAATGAAATTACAAGTTACTTATGGAAATAGCGCCAAGGAATCATGGGTAATGTATTGACAAGGAATCATGGGTAATGTAGTGACAACAAATCGTGGGTAATGTGGTGACAAGGAATCATGGGTAATGTAGTTACAGGGAATCATGGGTAATGTAATTACAGGGAATTATTGAAAATGTAGTGACAAGGAATCATGGGTAATGAAGTGACGATGATTCCTGGTAATGAAATTACAAGTTACTTATGGAAATAGCGCCAAGGAATCATGGGTAATGTATTGACAAGGAATCATGGGTAATGAAGTGACAATGATTCCCTGGTAATGAAATTACCAGTTACTTATGGAAATAGCGACAAGGAATCATGGGTAATGAAGTGACAATGATTCCCTGGTAATGAAGTGACAATGTTACCCTGGTAATGAAGTGACAAGGATCCCCTGGTAATGAAGTGACAAGGATCCCCTGGTAATGTAGTGACAAGGATTCCCTGGTAATGTAGTGACAAGGATTCCCTGGTAATGAAGTGACAAGGATTCCCTGGTAATGAAGTGACAAGGATTTCCTGGTAATGAAGTGACAAGGATTCCCTGGTAATGAAGTGACAAGGATTCCCTGGTAATGAAGTGACAAGGATTCCCTGGTAATGAAGTGACAAGGATTACCTGGTAATGTAGTGACAAGGATTCCCTGGTAATGTAGTGACAAGGATTCCCTGGTAATGAAGTGACAAGGATTCCCTGGTAATGAGGTGACAAGGATTTCCTGGTAATGAAGTGACAAGGATTACCTGGTAATGAAGTGACAAGGATTCCCTGGTAATGAAGTGACAAGGATTCCCTGGTAATGAAGTGACAAGGATTCCCTGGTAATGTAGTGACAAGGATTATCTGGTAATGTAGTGACAAGGAATCATACGTAAAGTAGTGACAAGGAATCGTGGGTAATGTAGTCATAAGGAATCATGGGTAATGTAGTGACAAGGAATCGTGGGTAATGTAGTCATAAGGAATCATACGTAAAGTAGTGATAAGGAATCATGGGTCATGTAGTGACAAGGAATCATTGGTAATGTAGTGAAAAGGAATTATGGGTAATGTAGCGACAAGGAATCATGGGTAATGTAGTGACAGGGAATCATGGGTAATGTAGTGACAACAAATCGTGGGTAATGTGGTGACAAGGAATCATTGGTAATGTAGTGACAGGGAATCATGGGTAATGTAATTATAGGGAATTATTGAAAATGGAAGTGACAAGGAATCATGGGTAATGAAGTGACGATGATTCCTGGTAATGAAATTACAAGTTACTTATGGAAATAGCGCCAAGGAATCATGGGTAATGTATTGACAAGGAATCATGGGTAATGTAGTGACAACAAATCGTGGATAATGTGGTGACAAGGAATCATGCGTAATGTAGTTACAGGGAATCATGGGTAATGTAATTACAGGGAATTATTGAAAATGTAGTGACAAGGAATCATGGGTAATGAAGTGACGATGATTCCTGGTAATGAAATTACAAGTTACTTATGGAAATAGCGCCAAGGAATCATGGGTAATGTATTGACAAGGAATCATGGGTAATGAAGTGACAATGATTCCCTGGTAATGAAATTACAAGTTACTTATGGAAATAGCGACAAGGAATCATGGGTAATGAAGTGACAATGATTCCCTGGTAATGAAGTGACAATGTTACCCTGGTAATGAAGTGACAAGGATCCCCTGGTAATGAAGTGACAAGGATCCCCTGGTAATGTAGTGACAAGGATTCCCTGGTAATGTAGTGACAAGGATTCCCTGGTAATGAAGTGACAAGGATTCCCTGGTAATGAAGTGACAAGGATTTCCTGGTAATGAAGTGACAAGGATTCCCTGGTAATGAAGTGACAAGATTCCCTGGTAATGAAGTGACAAGGATTCCCTGGTAATGAAGTGACAAGGATTACCTGGTAATGTAGTGACAAGGATTCCCTGGTAATGTAGTGACAAGGATTCCCTGGTAATGAAGTGACAAGGATTCCCTGGTAATGAGGTGACAAGGATTTCCTGGTAATGAAGTGACAAGGATTACCTGGTAATGAAGTGACAAGGATTCCCTGGTAATGAAGTGACAAGGATTCCCTGGTAATGAAGTGACAAGGATTCCCTGGTAATGTAGTGACAAGGATTATCTGGTAATGTAGTGACAAGGAATCATACGTAAAGTAGTGACAAGGAATCGTGGGTAATGTAGTCATAAGGAATCATGGGTAATGTAGTGACAAGGAATCATGGGTAATGTAGTGACAAGGAATCGTGGGTAATGTAGTCATAAGGAATCATACGTAAAGTAGTGATAAGGAATCATGGGTAATGTAGTGACAAGGAATCGTGGGTAATGTAGTCATCAGGAATCATACGTAAAGTAGTGACAAGGAATCATGGGTAATGTAGTGACAAGAAATCATTGGTAATGTAGTGAAAAGGAATTATGGGTAATGTAGCGACAAGGAATCATGGGTAATGTAGTGACAGGGAATCATGGGTAATGTAATGACAACAAATCGTGGGTAATGTGGTGACAAGGAATCATTGGTAATGTAGTGACAGGGAATCATGGGTAATGTAATTATAGGGAATTATTGAAAATGTAGTGACAAGGAATCATGGGTAATGAAGTGACGATGATTCCTGGTAATGAAATTACAAGTTACTTATGGAAATAGCGCCAAGGAATCATGGGTAATGTATTGACAAGGAATCATGGGTAATGTAGTGACAACAAATCGTGGGTAATGTGGTGACAAGGAATCATGCGTAATGTAGTTACAGGGAATCATGGGTAATGTAATTACAGGGAATTATTGAAAATGTAGTGACAAGGAATCATGGGTAATGAAGTGACGATGATTCCTGGTAATGAAATTACAAGTTACTTATGGAAATAGCGCCAAGGAATCATGGGTAATGAAGTGACAATGATTCCCTGGTAATGAAGTGACAATGTTACCCAATGAATGAACTGACAAGGATCCCCTGGTAATGAAGTGACAAGGATTACCTGGTAATGAAGTGACAAGGATTACCTGGTAATGGAGTGACAATGAATCATGGGTACCGGTGATGTACTGACATGGAATCCTGGGTAATGAAGTGACAAGATTCCCTGGTAATGGAGTGACAATGATTCCCTGGGTAATGAAGTGACAACGATTCCCTGGTAATGAAGTGACAACGATTCCCTGGTAATGAAGTGACAAGGATTACCTGGTAATGAAGTGACAAGGATACCCTGGTAATGAAGTGACAAGGATTACCTGGTAATGTAGTGACAAGGATTCCCTGGTAATGAAGTGACAAGGATTCCCTGGTAATGAAGTGACAAGGATTTCCTGGTAATGAAGTGACAAGGATTCCCTGGTAATGTAGTGACAAGGATTCCCTGGTAATGTAGTGACAAGGATTCCCTGGTAATGAAGTGACGATGATTCCTGGTAATGAAATTACAAGTTACTTATGGAAATAGCGCCAAGGAATCATGGGTAATGAAGTGACAATGATTCCCTGGTAATGAAGTGACAATGTTACCCAATGAATGAACTGACAAGGATCCCCTGGTAATGAAGTGACAAGGATTACCTGGTAATGAAGTGACAAGGATTACCTGGTAATGGAGTGACAATGAATCATGGGTACCGGTGATGTACTGACATGGAATCCTGGGTAATGAAGTGACAAGATTCCCTGGTAATGGAGTGACAATGATTCCCTGGGTAATGAAGTGACAACGATTCCCTGGTAATGAAGTGACAACGATTCCCTGGTAATGAAGTGACAAGGATTACCTGGTAATGAAGTGACAAGGATTCCCTGGTAATGTAGTGACAAGGATTCCCTGGTAATGTAGTGACAAGGATTCCCTGGTAATGAAGTGACAATGATTCCCTGGTAATGAAGTGACAAGGATTTCCTGGTAATGAAGTGACAAGGATTCCCTGGTAATGAAGTGACAAGATTCCCTGGTAATGAAGTGACAAGGATTCCCTGGTAATGAAGTGACAAGGATTACCTGGTAATGTAGTGACAAGGATTCCCTGGTAATGTAGTGACAAGGATTCCCTGGTAATGAAGTGACAAGGATTCCCTGGTAATGAAGTGACAAGGATTTCCTGGTAATGAAGTGACAAGGATTACCTGGTAATGAAGTGACAAGGATTCCCTGGTAATGAAGTGACAAGGATTCCCTGGTAATAAAGTGACAAGGATTCCCTGGTAATGTAGTGACAAGGATTATCTGGTAATGTAGTGACAAGGAATCATACGTAAAGTAGTGACAAGGAATCGTGGGTAATGTAGTCATAAGGAATCATGGGTAATGTAGTGACAAGGAATCATGGGTAATGTAGTGACAAGGAATCGTGGGTAATGTAGTCATAAGGAATCATACGTTAAGTAGTGATAAGGAATCATGGGAAATGTAGTGACAAGGAATCGTGGGTAATGTAGTCATAAGGAATCATGGGTAATGTAGTCATAAGGAATCATGGGTAATGTAGTGACAAGGAATCATTGGTAATGTAGTAAAAAGGAATTATGGGTAATGTAGCGACAAGGAATCATTGGTAATGTAGTGACAGGGAATCATGGGTAATGTAGTGACAACAAATCGTGGGTAATGTGGTGACAAGGAATCATGGGTAATGTAGTGACAGGGAATCATGGGTAATGTAATTACAGGGAATTATTGAAAATGTAGTGACAAGGAATCATGGGTAATGAAGTGACAATGATTCCTGGTAATGAAATTACAAGTTACTTATGGAAATAGCGCCAAGGAATCATGGGTAATGTATTGACAAGGAATCATGGGTAATGAAGTGACAATGATTCCCTGGTAATGAAATTACAAGTTACTTATGGAAATAGCGACAAGGAATCATGGGTAATGAAGTGACAATGATTACCTGGTAATGTAGCGACAAGGATTCCCTGGTAATGTAGTGACAAGGATTCCCTGGTAATGAAGTGACAAGGATTCCCTGGTAATGAAGTGACAATGATTCCCTGGTAGTGAAGTGACAAGGATTCCCTGGTAATGAAGTGACAAGGATTCCCTGGTAATGAAGTGACAAGGATTCCCTGGTAATGAAGTGACAAGGATTCCCTGGTAATGAAGTGCCAAGGATTCCCTGGTTATGTAGTGACAAGGATTTCCTGGTTATGTAGTGACAAGGAATCATACGTAAAGTAGTGACAAGGAATCGTGGGTAATGTAGTCATAAGGAATCATGGGTAATGTAGTGACAAGGAATCATGGGTAATGTAGTGACAAGGAATCGTGGGTAATGTAGTCATAAGGAATCATACGTAAAGTAGTGACAAGGAATCATGGGTAATGTAGTGACAAGGAATCGTGGGTAATGTAGTGAAAAGGAATTATGGGTAATGTAGCGACAAGGAATCATGGGTAATGTAGTGACAGGGAATCATGGGTAATGTAGTGACAACAAATCGTGGGTAATGTGGTGACAAGTTATCATGGGTAATGTAGTGACAGGGAATCATGGGTAATGTAATTACAGGGAATTATTGAAAATGTAGCGCCAAGGAATCATGGGTAATGTATTGACAAGGAATCATGGGTAATGAAGTGACAATGATTCCCTGGTAATGAAGTGACAATGATTCCCTGGTAATGAAGTGACAAGGATCCCCTGGTAATCAAGTGACAAGGATCCCCTGGTAATCAAGTGACAAGGATTCCCTGGTAATGAAGTGACAAGGATTACCTGGTAATGAAGTGACAAGGATTACCTGGTAATGGAGTGACAATGAATCATGGGTACCGGTGATGTACTGACATGGAATCCTGGGTAATGAAGTGACAAGATTCCCTGGTAATGGAGTGACAAGGATTCCCTGGTAATGAAGTGACAAGGATAACTTGGTAATGAAGTGACAATGATTCCCTGGTAATGTAGTGACAAGGATTCCCTGGTAATGTAGTGACAAGGATTCCCTGGTAATGAAGTGACAAGGATTCCCTGGTAATGAAGTGACAAGGATTCCCTGGTAATGAAGTGACAAGGATTCCCTGGTAATGTAATGACAAGGATTCCCTGATAATGTAGTGACAATGATTCCCTGGTAATGAAGTGACAAGGATTCCCTGGTAATGTAGTGACAAGGATTCCCTGGTAATGTAGTGACAAGGATTCCCTGGTAATGTAGTGACAATGATTCCCTGGTATTGAAGTGACAATGATTCCCTGGTAATGAAGTGACAAGGCTTACCTGGTAATGAAGTGACAAGGATTACCTGGTAATGAAGTGACAATGATTCCCTGGTAATGAAGTGACAATGATTCCCTGGTAATGAAGTGACAATGATTCCCTGGTAATGAAGTGACAAGGATTCCCTGGTAATGAAGTGACAAGGATTTTCTGGTAATGAAGTGACAATGATTCCCTGGTAATGAAGTGACAAGGATTTCCTGGTAATGAAGTGACAATGATTCCCTGGTAATGAAGTGACAAGATTCCCTGGTAATGAAGTGACAATGATTCCCTGGTAATGAAGTGACAAGGATAACCTGGTAATGAAGTGTCAAGGATTACCTGGTATTGTAGTGACAAGGATTCCCTGGTAATGTAGTGACAAGGATTACCTGGTAATGTAGTGACAAGGATTCCCTGGTAATGAAATGTCAAGGATTACCTGGTAATGAAATGACAAGGATTCCCTGGTAATGTAGTGACAAGGATTCCCTGGTAATGAAGTGACAAGGATTCCCTGGTAATGAAGTGACAAGGATTTCCTGGTAATGAAGTGACAAGGATTCCCTGGTAATGAAGTGACAAGGATTCCCTGGTAATGAAGTGACAAGGATTCCCTGGTAATGAAGTGACAAGGATTCCCTGGTAATGTAGTGACAAGGATTCCTTGGTAATGTAGTGACAATGATTCCCTGGTAATGAAGTGACAATGATTTCCTGGTAATGAAGTGACAAGGATTCCCTGGTAATGTAGTGACAAGGATTCCCTGGTAATGTAGTGACAATGATTCCCTGGTAATGAAGTGACAAGGATTCCCTGGTAATGTAGTGACAAGGATTCCCTGGTAATGTAGTGACAATGATTCCCTGGTAATGAAGTGACAAGGCTTACCTGGTAATGAAGTGACAAGGATTACCTGGTAATGAAGTGACAATGATTCCCTGGTAATGAAGTGACAATGATTCCCTGGTAATGAAGTGACAAGGATTCCCTGGTAATGAAGTGACAATGATTCCCTGGTAATGAAGTGACAAGGATTTCCTGGTAATGAAGTGACAATGATTCCCTGGTAATGAAGTGACAAGATTCCCTGGTAATGAAGTGACAATGATTCCCTGGTAATGAAGTGACAAGGATAACCTGGTAATGAAGTGTCAAGGATTACCTGGTATTGTAGTGACAAGGATTCCCTGGTAATGTAGTGACAAGGATTACCTGGTAATGTAGTGACAAGGATTCCCTGGTAATGAAGTGTCAAGGATTACCTGGTAATGAAATGACAAGGATTCCCTGGTAATGTAGTGACAAGGATTCCCTGGTAATGAAGTGACAAGGATTCCCTGGTAATGAAGTGACAAGGATTCCCTGGTAATGAAGTGACAAGGATTCCCTGGTAATGTAGTGACAAGGATTCCCTGGTAATGTAGTGACAAGGATTCCCTGGTAATGTAGTGACAATGATTTCCTGGTAATGAAGTGACAAGGATTCCCTGGTAATGAAGAAATGACAAGGATTACCTGGTAATGAAGTGACAAGGATTACGTGGTAATGGAGGGACAAGGATCCCCTGGTAATGAAGTGACAAGGATTCTCTGGTAATGTAGTGACTTTGATTTTGATTTCACTGATGCACGCGCTATAGTACATGTAAGAAAGATAACTCCTGTTGATTTAAGAATTTTATGTACATTTGTTCTGCCATTAGAAATCGATTAAACCTGCACACATGTTGTATTATATACATTGTATATATTATCGGTTTTTAGTGATATTCTCGTGAAAATTATATTATAATAACTTAAATTTTGTTCGAAATATCTTGTTAAATCTGAATGAAAAACAATATAACAATGAATGGTCCCCGGTCGTTACGTAGAGAACAGTAAAGTACAACCCTCTCTGATCATGAGCAACCAATGTTGTCCATACATATATATATATATTAAAAAAAATGAATATTTGACTATGATTTTTAACGCCGCATTATCAAATCAAATAGAGAAAATATTATGTAAATATTAAGCAAGTAATATATAATGTGATACATGTTTTAGCGGAACACTACAATAAACAACGTTTTGCATTAAAAGAAATTATATTGTGTCTGAAGTTTAAATACCTGAAATATCATCGACATTATAATTCATAGAACAGAATCCTTCAAAAAATTACAGCGCCAACCAGGGGCGTAGCCGAAGGTGTTTGAATGCGCACGCACTATGATATATTTACATTTTCTCCGCATTTCCCCATTGACACAATGCTAAGAGGCAGTTGCCAACATACGCCTATAACACCCAGTGTCTCAGGCTATAACTCCCAGTGGGCCATGTGACATTTAAAAAGATTTAAAAAAAAAAAATTTCAGTTTTTTTTTTCAAAGTTGACGGAAATGGTAAGACAATGTAAATATAAGTATTGAACAGTGGTTTTAATGTTGTTATAGTCGATATGGCAGCAAGATGTATGGTGGGCAAATGTAGCACGTGAACGCCGCAGGCGCGAGCGTACTTTCGAATGGGGGTCCGGAGGGGATGGGGGGTGGGGGGGCACCCTCTGTGAAAAAAATGAAACATGGACTTCAAATTGTGCCATTTGGTCGTATTTGGATAACCCGTGTGATCCATCATTATACAAATAATTAACGTCAAAATGGACCATTCTTATATGTGTTTTACTTCTTTGATGAAACATCCGTATATATTGTACTAAATTTCATTTGATGGACTGGCGTAGAAAAAATGATTTTATCAGGGTTATAAAATTTTTGTTAAAATGTGATTAGCCTAATCACCTTTTGAACAACTCGGCCCAGAGGTAAATCGTTCTATATCTAGTAACAGCAGTACTATAATGATAAAACGAAAAAACACATTGACAGTTGTCAGATAATTTATTTATCTTTTTCCTAATGAATGACTTATGATCAGTACATAAATATACAATGAAATTGATCACAATTAAATGATAATTATTGCACAATATATTCTTTTTTCAGTTTACACTGACATAATACACTATTGACATAAAATGACAATTATCACATAGAAAACATACACACTCTTCACAAAACGAGGAAATTCACATATGGTAAAGATAACGAAAGTTCCTGATAGACTTCAAATAGTTTGAGATGATTTTATCCATGATCTTATTTAAGTGTTTTCAGAAAGGTCAATATTTATGTGTAGGATGAATTGTTTCTGTAATGCAATATGATGTATCTGCAGTCCAGCAGGGAATTTTGGGACTTGGGATGTTCTGGTTTCATGCTTTTTTCAGCGGGACTGGCTCAAATCTTCTGAGTACCACCTGGGCCCGGGCTGGGATTACATTTTGGAAACAGTGTTCTTGCCTCGCTTGAAAAAAATTGATGGCTACCTAACTGAACAACATTAACAATGTCTTGTACCATCCATAGCAAGGAATATATTTATCCATCTTTGTTCCCAGTAGATAATCCAGTAATCTATGACCCCAATCCAGCCCCCTTTCACCTCTTTTGATAATCCAGTGACCTTTGACCCCATTAGATAATCCAGTCACCTTTGACCTCTGTAGATAATCAAGTTTTTTTTTATCCTAGTAGATAATCTGATAATCACTTTTACTCTTAAATAACGAATATGAATTAAAGTAGAAATATGTAACAGGGAAGTACAGTGCCTGCATGGATTGTGTGTGAGGAAAACAGCAAACTTGTCTCCAAATCACAGAAGGTTCAATTGTCAGTCCACTAAAACCCTGACTGGATTGTGGGACAATCTGTCCCCTAAAACCCTGACTGGATAGTGGGACAATCTGTCCTCTAAAACCCTGACTGGATAGTGGGGCAATCTGTCCCCTAAAACCCTGACCAGATAGTGGGGCAATCTGTCCCCTAAAACCCTGACCAGATAGTGGGGCAATCTGTCCCCTAAAACCCTGACTGGATAGTGGGGCAATCTGTCCCTTAAAACACTAACTGGATAGTGGGGCAATTTGTTCCTTAAAAACCTGACTGAGTAGTGGAACAATTTTTTCTCTAAAACACAGACTGGATAGTCAAATAACTTGATAATGGTTGCTTTGGCAGTATCACCGCGGACTCATCACTTTGGCATGCCTGTAGGGAAAATAAAAGATATTCAGTTAATCAGAAAATATTATCAAAAGTGCAACGAAACGCTATGGAGGAATTCTGCTATTGAATGCATAAATTCAAAGTACTGTAGTAATTTAAAAAGATCTAGACAGTTCCCGACTTACATGGCCACATACAACCATCTGATATGTAAATAGACAGGGCAGAAACAATAATACAGCCTTTTAAAACTTAATATGATGACGGCAATTAGCTAACATTTGTTCAAA
This sequence comes from Pecten maximus, assembly GCF_902652985.1. Classification (NCBI taxonomy): domain Eukaryota; kingdom Metazoa; phylum Mollusca; class Bivalvia; order Pectinida; family Pectinidae; genus Pecten; species Pecten maximus. The sequence continues at coordinate 40,113,001 of NC_047024.1, forward strand.
CTTTTTAATATATTTGTTACATTTACATCAAGTTAATGAAAGATGTATAAAAAAATATGTTTCCAAAAATAAAGGTTTCAAAAAATTTTCTTATCTACATTTTGTATTAAACCAATTATGTGCAAAACAAAAGGTCTTGTTTGCAGATATGTTGCTTTCAGTCAAAGTGAGCATCTAAATTTGTGATGTTTTTCTCTGATTTGTTGAAAATAGATAAAAATAAAATAAAAGTTGTGTTGTATTTGAGGTTTGTGTTAGCATAGCTATCCAATAAGCACCAAAGACAATCTTGACAGTGTATAATATAAACAAAATTTCTAATATAAATCTGTGCTCTGATGGTTTATATTAATTTATATTAAAATCTTTCACATGTCAATGTTCCAATTAACTTGGATGTCACTTTGTGAAGCACTTAACTTACATGATGTATATGACTGTTGTTGATAGCTGGCTATAATATACATTATATACAGTACTATTACAATATATGGTATTTAGGTGTATACAGTGTAGTTAACTAAGGGTTCTGGTCTATGGAAAACTTACTTCGGAGCACACATCAGTGTCAGGTTCTGTACCGCTGTTAATGTTGACTGGACATTCTGACCAGTGATCAGGTGACGGTCAATGATGATATGAACAGCATCAGGTTCACTAGCTGTATAAAATATAAACAGAATCAAGTTCACTGGCTGTATAGGATTTAAACAAAATCAGGTTCACTGCCTGTATAAGATATAAACAAAATCAGGTTCACTAGCTGTATAAGATATAAACAAAATCAGGTTCACTGGCTGTATAAGAATTAAACAAAATCAGGTTTACTGACTGTATAAGATATAAACAAAATCAGATTAAATGTCTATAACATCTTTTAAATGAACACAACAGCAAATACACACAATATGCTATTACTACATATCTAACTTTTTCAACAAATTTATCATGACAACCTAAATTTTTCTCTAGAAAGCACAAAAATTGTTTCACAATTAAACTCATGATCATATAAAGTATAAGTAAGTTCCCAGAGCGCTGGCAATGACATTCTATAAACAGCAACGATCACCATTCCCTTGACCTTAATATATTTGCACCCTGAACTGTGAACCTAATTTATAAATTGTATCCATTTATAATTTAACAGCAGCCTGTGTTAACGTGTCTATACAAGTAAGTAAGATTATACCTACAGTTGTAATTTCCACCGTTGTCTTTGATAAAATCCTCTATAATGATGGGCAAGGAAGCAAATTCTGTAGATCGGGCAAGCTCAAACACCGACGGCTACAAATTGCAGAAAATACAAAATATTCATTCAAAAATTATAGAAATTTAAGTTAACAAATGTCTATAAATATCTAATCACTAAAGAGTTATTCATTTTACAGTTATAAGCAAATAATTAATATACAATGTATGAGCTAAAATTCCTTAAATAGCTTTTCTGTTTTTGCCTTTGACCACAGAACTCTAGCAATGACTAGACATAATACAAATATATTTGTTTCCTTACACTGACAAACAGTTTGAAGACAAATGACCTCTAGACTAGTAATGTACACAAAGGTTAGAGGGTAAAGGTTATTGGGAGCTTAGGTATAGTGGGTTAGAGATTGGAGTTTTCAAGTTGAGAGCTGGAAGAGGGGAGAGGGACTTAAGGAATAGTTTGATTTGATGACATTTTTTTTCTGAAGGGTGGGGGTGGGGGTGGGATTATGTATCAAGGGTATAGGAGTTGAGGGTCTGGATGGAAGAGTTGTGAAGTGGGGGTGAGGGAATCGGGGATGGATGTTATGTTGAGGGTTTTTGGTTTGGAGTGCATGGGATATGAAGAAGTGTGGAAAGTGTTGTGGTTATGGAGAGGTGATCGAGGGGAGTGTTGTTGATGATAGCTCAAGAGACAATACTGACTCCTGTTAGACTGTAGCTGTCAAAACACCAGGAACGTCCACCATCTTTCTTTGAAGCAAAAAGACCAGCTACGCCATGACCAACAGCACATATACCTTCTGTATAATGGACAAAACAATTGATGTAATTAAAATTAAAACCAATTAAAAATTAATATCAGCTACATGTATACAGGGTTCACCCTGGACCCAAAAATCATGGGCCATTTTGACAAGATTTCATCAATCGTATGGGGCCAAAACATAGAAAAATGAAGAAATTTGTGAATTTTGGTGGGCCCTTTTGGAAAATATGGGACAAATGGCCCCATGGTCCCCTCCCGAGTTATTCCTGTGTATATATATATATACATTGTATATATTTTTGTGCACAATATTTTCACTTGTGACCTTTGACTCCTTGATATCAACCCTTACTAACTGATTATTACCAAAACCCAATCTATTGTAGGTGTATTAATAAGATAACTACGCTGCTAATATGAACACGATCTTTTCAGATGTTCGTGATATATCTTGTACACAAACTTTTTAATTCTGACGTAGGCAAACATGGATGATCAGATAAAGTAACTTTCACTATATAACGTCACAACAGGAACTTAAACTGTAGGAGGAGTGCAGACAAACTTCTGTACTCAGACACACAGAACGATGGAATGACTGATGGACAAACGGACCTCTAATGTTGTTGTAAGGATGTAACAGAGCGAATGATGCCTCCGCTAGTGATTGAACCCGGGACCTCTGGATTACTAGTCTTACGCTCAACAGATCGAGCTAAAGAGAAGTTCTATCTAGCCGATCCGTATATTGCAACTAGTATTTACCAGGGCTACAGGGGTATAAAAGCACCTTCACACAAACAAAGCATTTTAACTGCTGGTAGATCCAGATATCCTGAGACAAACTTTTAACAGACTAACACAAATACCAATGGTTAAAGGAACTTCCAATCCCAACTATAAACCTCTTCAATGGGGAGGCCCAATAAAACAAAACATTTTTAACCCTTTCACCCCTACTGACCATATTGGACTTCAAATTATGAAAGAATGGTAGAGTCCACTAAAGTTTCTTAGGGTTGAAAGGGTTAATGAATTAAACATGTCCCCTTATTATCTATAGAGATAATTTCTGTTTTAAGGGGATATGACAACGTCAGGAAATAATGAATTGATTAACATGAAAATTGACATGAGTGATCCTTGCACCACCAATTGCTTTGCTGCAAAAATTCACGATGTCTTAAAAGCTTCCTACGCTAATGTTCCCAATATCTAGGCTTTTCATGTATCAACTATTACAAACTGTACTCAAGCATAGATCTGATGTTCAGATAAGAGATGGGAGATAGCATTTTATGAATGTTTCATATCCCATTATCATAATTTGGATGTAAAAGGGGGAAAAAAGGCAAATTTAAAGTTTTGCAGTCAAGAAAGTACACATTAGTTTCTTCTAAAATGAAATGAATCAAACTTTTCAGTCATTACTGATAAGATAATATGATTGTGTACTATTGCGTACAATGTATTACTGACTTACTTTTCTCACTGATGAAGTGGGAGAGAATCTGTCCCAGGTGTTGATCGGTGGCCAGGTCGTACAGAGCCCCAGGGGCAGAGGGCAGCAGGAGGGCACTGTACCGTGCAGCTTAGAAATCAATGTCAATAAAATACACATAAACATCAACATTAACAAAATAAATATCAACAATGATAGAGAGCTATAACTCTGTAACATAAGATAAGAAATAGGTCACAACTCTGTGACACAATAAAGGGTCACAACTCTGTGACACAATAAAGGGCCTAAACTCTGTGGCCGAAGTTAGATAAAGGGCCACAACTCTGTGACACAATAAAGGGCCATAACTCTGTGACACAATAAAGGGCCATAACTCTGTGACCCAAGATAGATAAAGGGCCATAACTCTTTGGGACAATAAGGGCCAAAACTTTCTGGCACAATAAAGGGCCATAACTCTGTGACCCAAGATAGATAATGGGCCATAACTCTTTGGGACAATAAAGGGCTATTACTCTGTGACCCAAGATAGATAAAGGGCCATAACTCTTTGGGACAATAAAGGGTCACAACCCTGTGACACAATAAAGGGCCAAAACTATGTGACACAATAAAGGGCCATAACTCTTTTGGAAAATAAAGGGCCAAAACTCTGTGGCATATTAAAGGGCCATAACTCTTTGACACGATAAAGGGCCATAACTCTGTGACACAATAAAGGGCCATAACTCTGTGACACAATAAAGGGCCGTAACTCTGTGACACAATAAAGGGTCATAACTCTGTGACCCAAGATAGATAAAGGGTTACAACTCTGTGACACAATAAAGGGCCAAAACTCTGTGACACAATAAAAGGCAATAACTGTGTGACACAATAGAGGGCTATAACTCTGTGACACCATAAAGGGCCATAACTCTCTGACTGACGATAGATGAAGGGCACAATAAAGGGTCATACATGAATTTCTCTATATATAACACTAGGACAAAAGAATTGCCTTTGTTATGCTATACAATTCAATTCTACAATAAAATATAAATGCACAATTTGGATATGTCCAAGAGAAAATGGTGGGCATCATGAACAGAACAGTTTGTTCATTTGTCGATTCAGAAGTGCTCAAACTACTCGCACACTAATTTCTTAGGAAGCCGAGTGATAGGATGTCTGGTGTGGTTGTTCTGGTGTTGTTGCCAGATTTGTGCTGGATGTTGGATAGCAAAAGACAGGCTTCTTACATATTCATTGATGTAGCCACCAGCTACTACATGGACACCAAGACTCAAAAGCAAACAAATATGTTAATACAAAATATATAAGAGCTGAGAGTATTTGTTGCTTTATATCATATCATATAAAAGGACACTTGCATTACTTCATCTGAAAAAATAAGCAACTGAATAAAACCAGTCAACTCAATCTTAATGCAATAATGTAGACATTACCATCAACTGTGTCCAACGCAATAGGTGTAGAGGTTGACTTGCTACGAAATTCATTGAACCATCGTCGGTTGCTCTCGTCCTGCTGAGTGTACTCAACGTTGCGACCCTAAAGGAAACATTGGAAACAGAGTACAAACAAAGCTATATCAGAGATACAACATAATGAAAAACATGATTACAGAAACCGAAATATCAACAAAAATCTATCAAATTATCACAGAAAATCAAATTTATAAGGATTAATTAAATCTCACAGGGGGATTATATAAAAATATTAGTCTAGAGACAAAGTTTTTGACTGCATGATGGAATTATATTCAAATTACTTTCTATACATTTGGATACTGGATTCACTATTCATCACCCTAAAGCAACAGTGATGTATCTGTATGAGATTTTTATTACATGTATCTTGTATTTTTTTTTATTTGTAATTAATGCCCTTTAATTTGGATTTGATGTTTTTTTTTTATTAAGATGATTACCCCTGGAGATGCCAACTGGATGTTGAAGTTAGAGCTTGCTAGGTTGTAGGCCTGGATAAATGACTGTGCAGACACGCCTGTCAATAAAAAAACAATTGTCAACTCAGACACAATTGATGTAATTTTGTGCAATACAAAAAATAAGACATATATACACGTACATCAACTAATGGAACAAATATCATGCCAACCATTTCTTCTTTAGATGGAAACTAAATATGTTTTACACCAATTTATGTCATTTCTTAACAATCATTAAAACTTGATCATGACCATTATCCATAGTTTCGAAATTCAAATTGTATGGTTCCACCCTTATATTCCAAATGACCTTTAGTCTGAAAGCCAGTTGAGAATTGTGCCATTTTGGGTCAAATATCATAATATTTTGCAATTTTTGAGAATTTTTTAAGCTGTTACCATGGTATTCACAGCTCTAAAAATCACAGAAAATATCAGTTTACTTATCCTTCAGAGCTCTATTAAAATTGCAAATGTTGTACAGATTTCAAATATATATACTTTATTAGAGGTTATATGTAAGGTTAACTGGCAATGTTTACATATCTAAAGCATGTGCCATATTTTTCAGAATTTGGCATTTTTACTGTACACTGCTACCTTATAGGGGCTGAAAAATGTTATTTTTTGGAAATTATGCTTAATTATGCTTGATTAAGCTTCATTTTAGTTCATTATTGCTCAAAAATGCATAAAAACAATTTAAAACTTGTTTATTATCAGGCTTGTCATATTAGAGGAATCAAGGGAGGTAACTCGCATATTTACCCATTTTAAGGGTGGGTTAATTAAGCATAATGTTAATGAGTCAGTGTAAATTGAAAAGATATTCTATGTTTTATAACAAACCCAAAATAACTTATTGGGTATCTAACAAACCATATAGACTGAATTCTGGTTTGTTTTACCTGATTTATTACCCCGTATCCATGGAAACTATTACAGTAAGTGTTATTTTTTGAAATATTTGGTGAAACCATTATTTTCAATTTATTTATACATTGGTAAGCATGTAATTTCAATTGATGGAGTGTACGGTTGATACAATATTGTCAATTATTGTCACTTCCTTCGGTAAAGCAGAAAAAATAGCATTTTCCGCATAAAATGGGATCAGCGGACACTTTCATATGATCATTGGTACATATCTGAATTACCGGGGTGGAAACAGATGACTGTGATGTCATAGGCATGACATTTTGAAATCTTGGATGTCATGTCATGATTTATCAGTTAGAATATTGCATGTGTTGCTAAGCTGAGGTTTGGAAAGGAATTTGGTTATTTATTATGACACCATTGAGTATTTATGACGTCATGGATACCATCTGATGACATCATAGTTACTGATGACGTCATGGTAACTATGACGTCATATTACAAGGCTAAATTTGATAGTTGTATAGTATTTTTTGCTTGATTACATGCACAGAGACTCAAAGTACCACATTCAACTCAAAACACAACTTTATTCAAGAGATATACAGAATTATGGGAGTTTTCATCTTTAAAATTACCTCCCCTTATTACTGGATTGGGAGAAAAGTTGTCAAAATACACCTCTCAGGGAAATCAGCAATGCTCGGTGACTATTAAAGATACACAGTAACCCGATATGTCATTTTGTTCGTCGGAACATATTCTAGACATTCATTGGCTTTTTAGTAAAATTAGAATTAACAAAAGTGATGTATAAGGTAGCACACCACAGTAAGACAGCCTGGCCATGGGCAATTTTTTTGTTAAGCAAATAACTCCTGTATTATGATATGTATAAAAAATGAAAAAATAAATGTACACTATAATTGGTATATCCAGTATGAAGTAGTACATACAGGCTTCACATTTATTAAAACAAAAATCAATAAATTGGTTCCGGATTTTAAATATCCGGATTTTCCGAACGTGTGTTTACACAGGAAATTTAGTTTGGCCTACAGCGCAAAATGGAAGCCCACAGAAAAGGTAAGATAGCGGAAAAACTTAATTTACAACATATGTCCAAACAAGATTAATTCTGTCTTTGGGATAGAGATATTTAATTTTGAATAGGTTTCAGAAAAAAAATTGTGTAGAGAATTGTGCCATTTTGGGTCAAATATCATAATATTTTGCAATTTTTGAGAATTTTTTAAGCTGTTACCATGGTATTCACAGCTCTAAAAATCACAGAAAATATCAGTTTACTTATCCTTCAGAGCTCTATTAAAATTGCAAATGTTGTACAGATTTCAAATATATATACTTTATTAGAGGTTATATGTAAGGTTAACTGGCAATGTTTACATATCTAAAGCATGTGCCATATTTTTCAGAATTTGGCATTTTTACTGTACACTGCTACCTTAAGACCCAATATAGTCTTAGGTCCCAATGATGATGGTGATCATGATCATGATCACGAAGATGATTGTTATTGTCATCCATGATGATGATGATGAGGAGGAGGAGGAGGAGGAGGAGGAGGAGAAAAATTAAAAATTAAAATTTTTTTATTACAATCTGATTAAAATCAGCTGTTACATGGCTACGTTTACTATGCACTACGCATGTAACAGCTGATTTTAATCGGATTGAAAATTATTATGACGTCACAATGGAAAAATATATATATATAGAGTCTATATATTCTTATGTCAACATTACCCGAAATTGTTACTTAAATTATTCTTTTAAAAAATTATTTTTAAAAATCAGCGTATTGCATATTATATGCCAGTTGAGTTATACGTTTGTAACTAAAAATAGCCAAAATCACGTTGGACGTTGGAAAGTACCAAACATTTATGCAGTGTTTACCTTGTCGTAAATTAGATCGCAATTAAATTACAGTGTATATCAAAATTTACTGCTAAATCAATTTTGTCTAATTAGTAACAAATCTATCCTCGAACTGGCGTATAGGCGAGTTCGCATATTTTACGCAAGTTGGAAGTTTTCCCCAACCTGTTCAATGTTTGATTACCAGACAACTGACCGACACGCCCCTTCCATAAATATGTTCCAGTAACTACGGAATCTCCTGTTCGTTCATGGTAACGAACGAACAAAGCATGAAAAAATACGGTTTCGTGTTTAAGTGACAAGAAGTACTAATCATGTGACATAATAACCTTCATTTCCGGCACTGAGCACCAACAAACAATTTGGTCTGGGCGCAGCCATCTTTTCAGTTTGTTTTTACGATTAGAGTTATCTATCTTGAACTGGTTGCTCGTCATTTACAGGTGGCAGCGAAAAATTTCATATTCAAAGAAAATGAAATTAAAACATTAAATATATTTAGTTTATGCTAATACTGCAGATTTAAATTAAAGTGAGAAAATCACTTAAAAATATCATCTTTCACTTCACAAAATACGCGTGAATAATAAAATAAAGAAATGATTCAATCGTATTATCCATATTAATTGAAAGCTTCCAGAAATAAGACGGTGAATTTGATTAGACACCTATGTTCCACTCAGCCAATCAACGCCTTCGTTACATTTTCCGTCCGGAATACACGTCAACATGGTAGGTATTAACTCAGTGAAATAATCTGTCATAAAAAGTAAATGATAAAATGTGAACAATGCTCAGATTTTAGTGCCGTTGTCATATTATACTTTTGAAGACACAGTGATACACTTTTAACGATTAAATGTATGTTACGAACGGCTACCACACCCATTGCGAAAACAAATATTCTATCTAGACGACTTACACTGTAGTATCACTGACACTTACATGTACTCTACTCCAACAATGTTAGAGGTTCAACATGGCGAGAAACTTTTGACAGGCGCCATGTAACATCCGATAGAAAAAGAGCCGACCAGCGGCCTCTTATGTTATAGGAGTACACTGACACTGTACATGTGATACAGACATAGCTCATCGTAGCTAGCTGTACATGTCAGAATGTCCAAGTCTGGTGTACAGAGGAAAGTTGTATAATAAAAGACCTGCTAGAATATATGATCACTGAATATTCTAAACAGCTATCCCAAACAATCACGAACTTGCAGATCTAGGCTAATGTTAAAGTGTTATAACACAGGGGCATGTCTAGTCTAGCTAGATCTTATATATAAAAAAATAGCCTGAACTATCTCTATATATTGACAGTATATATATAGGTATTTCTGGCTATTTTCTAATATAAGCCTAGACATGCCCCTGTAGTTATAACACAGGGACTTGTTTAGATTATTTATTGACATAACACATTACAATATCTTACCAGAGACATATATAGATCTACATGATGTATATATGTCTCTGATCTTACACAGTATACATGGAATGATAATTAATAGCTTGCTGTCTTTTATAATCATTTGTTTTTTACTGGAAATTCATATTAAAGATAAGTATATACTTCATGCATATGTAGTGTGTAGAGGATAAGTGATCCTGTATTGATGAATAAACTTTATTTCAGTTCTAAGTTCCATCCCTATAGAACATTTTCTCATTTTTGTCATTTTTCAGTCGGCCCTGTTTAATTTCCAAAGCCTCCTGACAGTAATTCTGTTGCTGATATGCACTTGTGCCTACATCCGCTCCATATTTCCTAGCTTTATTGACAGGAACAAAACTGGGTGAGTATTTATTACTGGTAAATATTGATAAGTAATGTAATTGCTTATAATTAGCTGGACCTTTAATTAGAGTTCCTGTTCTCAGTAAAACACAAAACATTTTCTAAACATTTAGAAATAATTTCTCGGTAAAACATACAATTTTTCAGAGATTTAGAAATAATTTTGATATAATTTGTCATTCCTCCAGGTCAGTTCTACAGTCTTTCAGTTGATCGTGAGCCAATTGAAATTCAGTAATTTATAAGTTGTGATATTATTTGTAAAATCATAACCTGACCAAAGCATATTTTTGATAGATATTTATGGCAAGACAACTTAAAATTTATTCAGGGAGCATATGAAAATTATTATGCTGATCATTATCTTCATAAAGTGATACCAGATATCTTACTACTAGGGATATCTTAAGATATTTCATGTTGTATGTAATTATAAGATATCTTATGTCACTTGATGAAATACAGGATCTGCAATGCCCCTTGAATATTATCCATTCAAAGTTCAAATGCAAGAATGAAAAATACTCTTGAGGATCAGCTGAAAACCCTGGAACGTGTCTCATGAACATTAATCATTGTTCTCCCAACAGTACTAGTGTTAGAGGTTGATCATGACATGGGGAGAAATTTACGGGAGCAGGCGATGTGTCGCAGTCGGCAAAATAACGTCAGATAATAAATTGTGCGACCAGCTGCTGCCTCTTATAATTTAGGAGTATATATCTTCATTGTTGATTGATTAATAACTTTACCTATACATATATATCATATATCAATTAATAGAATGTCTTTTATTTTTGATATATTCTTATTCCTTTCCATAATAAAAATGGACACTATTGCAATGGGTATTACTCCTTGCATCTCTGTCTATCTCCAAGTGTAAACGTCTATTTCTTTATTTTTTTTTCAGGCTCTTGGGAACTTTTTGGAAGTGTGCCAGAATAGGTATGTAGGTCACTTGACCAGTTGTTGATGGACATCTAAGTTGAAATTTCCACTTTCAAAATTTAAATTTCTTTCAAAGGTCTATTGTTATAATGATGTAAATATCATTAATTAAGAAATCAGATATCTTTTTCTGTAGAGGTGTCATGAAATAACTGGCCATAGCCTGTCTTATAGAGAAATAAATTTGATAGCTTTCATTAATTTTCTGATAAATATGAGTTACATTTATCTCATAAATAGAATCTTACACCTGCATTTTTTTTGTGTAAAATGGAATTTATTAATTTAAAACTTGTTTAATAAACAATAGGCTCATGACATGATTTAACTTGTTTAATAATTTACATATTTGATCGTGTAGGAGCCTCCACATATTTAATGGGGTTACTCAGAATTTTCATATCTTTTTAATGCATATTTAATGGCATACACAATGTACTTTATCTGGTTCACAGGTGAACGACTGAGTCCTTACGTGGCATTCTGCTGTATTGGGATGGCGGTCAGTGTGCTGTTTCTGACCTAGCTAGTTCATATCACTTAGGACAACAACTATATCATTGGTTCTGTAATCAGCGCATTATTGGGAATATCAGGAATAAATAAGTTGGATAAAGAAAAGGACGACCGTTGATCAAAAGTTCACTTTCTCATGAATAGAATGAAAATGGTTGTATTTTTGAATGCACAAATGTGAACGACAAATGAGTGCCATGGACCAACTGATTATCATTGTACGAGAGGAAAATATCCAAATCCTGGGCCACACAATTAAAATGTTCGACTGATTGGACCAAAGTAGGCCATCTGAGATGATCCCGACCAAGTGTTGTTATTTTTCGGGTCGGTCCGAAATCCAAGATGGCCGCCATAGCCGCCATCTTGAAAAACACATTTTAAACTTCTTCTCAAGTTCCAATAGTGCCATTGAGCTGAAACTTGCCTGCAATGATCCTGATATGATCCCGACCAAGTGTTGTTACTTTTCGGGTCGGTCCAAAATCCAAGATGGCCGCCATAGCCGCCATCTTGAAAAACACATTTTAAACTTCTTCTCAAGTTCCACCAGTGCTATTGAGCTGAAACTTGCCTGAAATGATCCTGATATGATCCCTACCAAGTGTTGTTACTTTTCGGGTCGGTCCGAAATCCAAGATGGCCGCCATAGCCGCCATCTTGAAAAACACATTTTAAACTTCTTCTCAAGTTCCACCAGTGCTATTGAGCTGAAACTTGCCTGAAATAAATCCTGAGATGATCCCTACCAAGTGTTGTTATTTTTCGGGTCGGTCCGAAATCCAAGATGGCTGCCATAGCCGCCATCTTGAAAAACACATTTTGAACTTCTTCTCAAGTTCCAAGAGTGGGATTGAGCTGAAACTTGCCTGAAATGATCCTGATATGATCCCGACCAAGTGTTGTTACTTTTCGGGTCGGTCCGAAATCCAAGATGGCTGCCATAGCCGCCATCTTGAAAAACACATTTTGAACTTCTTCTCAAGTTCCAAGAGTGGGATTGAGCTGAAACTTGCCTGAAATGATCCTGATATGATCCCGACCAAGTGTTGTTACTTTTCGGGTCGGTCCGAAATCCAAGATGGCCGCCATAGCCGCCATCTTGAAAAACACATTTTAAACTTCTTCTCAAGTTCCACCAGTGCTGTTGGGCTGAAACTTTCCAGAAATGATCCTGAGATGATCCCCACCAAGTGTTGTTATTTTTCGGGTCGGTCCAAAATCCAAGATGGCCGTCATGTCCGCCATCTTGAAAAACACATTTTAAACTTCTTCTCAAGTTCCACCAGTGCTGTTGTGCTGAAACTTGCCTGAAATGATCCTGAGAGGATCCTGACCAAGTGTTGTTATTTTTTGATTGGTCTGAAATCCAAGATGGCCGCCATCTTGAAAAACACATTTTAAACTTCTTCTCCAGTTCCATTGGTGCCATTGAGCTCGAAATGGGTGAGGATGTTAAGGAAGGAGGGCCAACAAAGTGTTGTTATTTTTCGGCCTAGTAAAATCATTGACTTGGCAGCTATGGCGGCCATTTTGTTACATGATTGTGCAATCATGGTTTTCCTGAACAATGCCTATTTCAAACTTCTTCTCAAATTCCACTAGTGGGATTCAGCTCTAACTTACCAGAAATTATCCTTAGATGGTCCAGACCAAGTGTTGTTATTTATTGGGTCAGTCAGAAATCCAAGATGGCCACCATGGCCAACAGTGCCACTATATACTTGCTACAGAGAATACATTCTACAATAATATAAGGGTTTTAATTTAGAGTCAGATGACCGTTAAGGCCCCTGGGCCTCTTGTTTTGTGTAAAATGGAATTTATTAATTTAAAACTTGTTTAATAAACAATAGGCTCATGACATGATTTAACTTGTTTAATAATTTACATATTTGATCGTGTAGGAGCCTCCACATATTTAATGGAGTTACTCAGAATTTTCATATCTTTTTAATGCATATTTAATGGAATACACAATGTACTTTATCTGGTTCACAGGTGAACGACTGAGTCCTTACGTGGCATTCTGCTGTATTGGGATGGCGGTCAGTGTGCTGTTTCTGACCTAGCTAGTTCATATCACTTAGGACAACAACTATATCATTGGTTCTGTAATCAGCGCATTATTAGGAATATCGGGGAATAAATGAGTTGGATAAAGAAAAGGACGACTGCTGATTGAAAATTTACTTTCTCATGAATGGAATGAAAACGGTTCTGTTTTGGAATACACAAATGTGAACGACAAATGAGTGCCATGGACCAACTGATTATCATTGTACGAGAGGAAAATATCCAAATCCTGGGCCACACAATTAAAATGTTCGACTGATTGGACCAAAGTTGTTCATTTATGAAATAAGGACGGACCTTTTTATTTTATGTTGCTTTCAGAAAATCCTTGACCATGACTTTTAATGACTGTATGAAAATTTGCAGGTCCATCAGGATTTATGCCTGAAGTGTTACACTTAAAGAAAAATTATAGAACCGGTTTGTCTGCATAAATGGAAAGGCCTCCGGTTAGATATTCGTCTATAAATACATGTTATGTACATGAATAGTGATATATCTAGTCAACTTCCGTTTATAAGATAAAAACTACAAACATCTTGGACATTTCACTATTTTTTATTTACATTTCCTAAATTGGAGTGAATGCCTTGATGAAAACAAAAATCTTTTTAGTACTGGATATATCATTTTATATTAATCAGGGCTCAAAGTGGATATTTTTACCAGGTGGCCTATTTGTCTTACCAAGTCATAAAATCTAGGTGCCAGTTCGAAGTAAGTTGCCCGGACTAGCTGTCCTCGTAATAATAAAAAAAAAAAAACTTTCAATTCTTTAGGTCAGTGTAACATCTCTCTGTAACTTTTTCGATGTTGACTGTCATTTTAGCATTGACTGCAACCTTTGAAAGATTCAACCAAATTGCAAATTTACACAATTTTTTTTATTGGCCATGCAGAAGCCTTATAGGTCAATAACTGGTCGCCAATGGTTAATTTAAGGCGCCATGGCCACTAAAATAGGCTCCACTTTGAGCCTTGTTAATTAATAAGTATTCATAATTTGTTAATTGGAAGTTATTAGCAAATTGAAAGTTACTCCGACATGAAGTATAATTAAAAGTCCCTGCAGAATTTTACAATGGATGTCTTCGGGAGGACGAGATGGTGTTTGTTTTCCCTTGAGATTTAAAATGTGCCCACTACAAACATTATGTATGTATTTATAGGGTATTATGATAAATGTTTTATGTAAAAGGGAATGTCAGAAACTCAGTGCTAGTATGAGTAGATGTTTGATGTGTGTGGATAAGAGAGAGAGAGGTGGGTGTATAATTGTTTTATAGTCATTGTATAAGTGTGTCATTGTCTTCATATGTCAATAAATCACATTCTAAAACATCACATGATTTCATTATGTACAATAATACTTATATATATATACTTGCTGTCGTGCAAAAGTTCCTCAACACATGGATACATGGATTTGTCTGGTCATTGTAAAATGACTTTGCACAGATTCTCAACCTACTACAGGGGCATGTCTAGTCTTATATTAAAAATAGCCAGAAATACCTATACATGTATATTATAGGTATTTCTGACTAGTTTTTAGCTCACCTGCCCAAAGGGCAAGTGAGCTTATGCCGTGGCGCAGCGTCCGTCGTCCGTCCGGCCATCTGGTGGCGTCAACTTTTCCATTTAAACAACTTCTTCTCAATAACCAAATGACCCAGGGACTTGATATTGGGTCTATAGCATGCTTGGGAGAAGGGCTACCAAGTTTGTTCAAATGAATGACCTTGACCTTCATTCAAGGTCACAGGGGTCAAATATGCTAAAATATTTTAAACAACTTCTTCTCAATTACAAAGAGTCCCAGGAAGTTGATATTGGGTCCATAGCATGGTGGGGTAAAGGGCTACCAAGTTCATTCAAATGAATGACCTTGACCTTTATTCAAGGTCACATGGATCAAATAGGCTGAAATACTTAAATGACTTCTTCTGAATAACCAGGAGTCATAGGGAGTCGATATTGAGTCTGTAGCATGCTGGGATGAAGGGCTACCAAGTTTGTTCAGATGAATGACATTGACCTTCATTTAAGGTCACAGGGATCAAATAGGCTGAAATCTTTAACAATTTCTTCTGGATAACCAAGAGTCCCAGAGTGTTGATATTGGGTCTGTAGCATGCTGGGATGAAGGGCTATCAAATTTGTTTAAATGAATGACATTGACCTTTCAAGTCGAGAGCAGTCAAATAGGCTAAAATATTTTCATGACTTATTTTCAATTATTGAAAGGTCCGGAGACCTTTTATTTGGCTTTTAGCGTTCTTGGATGAAGGCTAGTAAGTTGAATGAATGAATGACCTTGATCATAATTTAAGTTTGAAAGAGTTAAATTGGCCTTGGATCTTATATATGGTCTCTGATACACCTGCTCTTAATTATGTTTATCTATGAAATGGATCACTGGATAGCAGGTGAGCGATTCGGGTCCATTGGGCCCTTGTTGATATAAGACTAGACATGCCCCTGTGAACCTCAATTTCAATTCACCTATACAGTAGTATATATGCATTGTACAAATATACACAGTGAGTTGGGGATCCCGTGTAATATGTAGGTTAAAACATATTAAATTCCTTAAGATAATAATCGTCCGTGACAAATGCAAATACGTTGAGAAATACCCTGCTTCTATGGAGCTCAATTACATATATAATTTCAAAAAACTACAAAAAAAAAAAAAAAAAAAAAAATTAATAAATAAACAAAAAAATAATAATAAATGAAAAAAAATGAAATGAAACAAAATAAAAATTAATAAATTAAGTTACATTTTCAAATGGTGCCAATATTGAGTAACATACAGCTATACAATTTAATTTGTTCTTCCATGAACGAGAAGAGACATAAATATACACAAAAATATAATATTTTAATCAAAATCGATAAAACAGAGCAAATATATAAACAAAAATCTATGGAGACCTTAAAAATTGACAAGAGAGTAATCGAGATCAGCTGTTCCGGAATATTAAGCGTCTTTGGGTTTATCTTCATGAACTGAACGTTCTCAGTTCCCGCTATCACAAGACAAACACAAACAAACCACAGCTATAGCTATCCACCACATACGTGAGGGGCCGTGGTGGCCGAGTGGTTAAGGTGTCCCAACATTTTATCATTAGCCCTCCACCTCTGGGTTGTGAGTTCGAAACCTGCGTGGGGCAGTTACTTGGTCCTAATGATAGGCCGATAGTTTTCTCTTGGTACCCCGGCTTAATTTCATCCACCTCGAAAACCTAGCACGTCATACATACATAAACGATTAAACAACTGCAATAATGTATTAAAGCATATTTTGATGTACATACATAATTATATATTAGTATGATGTATAAGTTGATGTGTGGATGGTTAATATAATATTATTTCTTATGATCTCATTATTTGACATGTATTTGACTTTTCCCCCCCATCAAATATCGTGTTTACTAAAACAAGAAAGTTAAAGAAATGATAAGTACCGTATGTATAGTTAGTTATATGAATCAATACTATAAGTTACCCCAACAAAGTGTACCCATAAACACGTACATGTTAAGAATCTGCCTTACGATAAACATTAACGTCAGGAAGTTCAAATCCCAGATCAGCCACGCCGAAGGAAAACACTGTAAAGCACGCGAAAAAAAAAAACAAAAAAAAACTAGCAGTAGATGGAGTTATGACAACGATATGTCACCAGACATGTTGTTGGGGTCAGAGGAAACTCCGGCTAGGGTCATGTAGGCGGTAAACCTGTAACTGTACAGGGAAAATAAGTAATGTAGTTCCTTGTGTCACTATACACAGCACGTATAAAAAGTTTGAGCAAAAACTCAATAAGTTAGTTTTGATTCTAAAAGTAGATGGTTGTCACAGAATAGTTAATGTAATTTTCATACATTATATTATTATTCCTTATTTTTTGGAATAAAAGCCGTTTATTACGCATTGTTATGTAGATCTAATGTTGTTTTCAGAAGAACAAAATCTCAGAAAATTTCTCATTGTCAGATTCCGATGACATTTCGTTTCAGATTAGCGTCACTATCAAGCTTTGTTGTATCTATATTTACATGATTATGTACATATCTTTTTATTTTTGTTCAGCCCTTCAAGGTATTCCTAACATTCTGCAAAAGGTGAAAGATATTCCGCCTTTCCTCAGAGTGATGGAGCTGATGAGATAAGCTCTGCGCATGCTCAGCCTGCGCGAGGGCTTCTTCATGGTTCCCTTCAAACATTTGCAGCCTCGCTTGTGCAACATGAAAAAGCATCTTCCATTTCATTTCTAGTTTCTCCCATTCACTGAAGACTTGTTGAAGATCGTGCTTTGCCGAGACTATGTCGTTTTCGGATACGGACTCTGTGATACATTTTCCTCGGTGTGTCATACCCAGGCACAGAAGCACCTTGACCAGCAGACTTCTTCTAATGAACGATGAACGGTACTGCTTCTCCACTTCATTCCCACTGGTCATGTCATTTA
The DNA here is from genome assembly GCF_902652985.1 of Pecten maximus. NCBI lineage: Eukaryota > Metazoa > Mollusca > Bivalvia > Pectinida > Pectinidae > Pecten > Pecten maximus. Next base: position 40,131,018 of record NC_047024.1, read on the forward strand.
CGCTGGCCATCATTTTATCAAGAGAGTTCCTCATTTTTTGTCTGATGCCCTGTTCTCCGGTACGTTCATACGAAATACAGTCAATGCAGAATTCGGCAACATAGAAATTAACGAAATGAATCGCGTCCAACGGCAAAGACGCTGCCATCAGTTTGATACTGTTGTATTTCTGTACAGCATCTTCCAAATTAGATTTCCTAGGAAACAGCAGCATTTGTACCTGAACAGCCAAAACCATCACCGTTGAAATTAGTGGATGCTCGGTGTGAATTATCAGACTCCCCACATCATGAATTTGCGAAAGTACGTCACATGGTTTGTCTGCTTCCAACAAGAACCGAATCCAGGCCAATTTTGCGTCCATGACAATCCGCGCCATACAAGCCTTCTTCGTTGTTGATTTGCTATCTCTGTATTCGGTATCCCATCTCCACACAAGTCCGCTAACACGTCTTTCAAGTGTTTCGATCGCGCCATTATCGCGATACAATCTTAATTCTTCATACACATATTTCTCGTCTGTGATTGACAGGCTCTCAAGTTGTTGGTTGACCGCCATTTGGACAGTGTTCCCGTCCCGTTTCATTCGACAATACGTGTTGAGCAATCTCTTGGCCACGAATGTGTGTCTTGTATGTCTCAGACAATTTATAAGTATGTGAAACGGACAGGTATCCACAATTTCTAGAAAAAAATTTTCTGATCTGTGTCGACTACATTCGTCATCATTAATTCGTCGAATCAGTTGGCGAGACATCCCCCTCCGCCTGTAGAGTTCTGCCATGACATATCGCGGATCCACATTGTCTACCAGGAAGGTAAACAATGTTTGGACAACCTCTCTTTGGATTCTGTCCATGTGGAACTCTGGGAAAATCAAGGAACACAGAGATGTAAAACAAAAGACCCAATGGGCCTGTATAATTTATGCATTCATTGATTTACTTTTATCGCAAATAAAATTTCCTTGACGCATTCATATTTTTCCTTCGATGACCTTATAAATAATGGTTCAAAATCTAATTGGTAAAAAATATTATCAAAATTGACACATTTGATCTTTGATATTCGACAATAATTCTCACGTCCCTGTGATAGTTTATTAAAGCAGACACGTTATTATTAATTTCCACATCCCTGTGATAAATAAGATCCTGTCATTGATTCTCACGTCCCTGTGATCTATATACACCGTACTTGATTATCATCCTTGTGATAAATACATATCATGCCATTGACTCACACGTCCCTGCGATTAATATACATCTAGTCATTGACTCGCATGCCCCTGTTACAAACACACATCTTGTTATTGACTCACACGTCCCTGTAACAAACACACATCTTGTTATTGACTCACACGTCCCTGTAACAAACACACATCTTGTTATTGACTCACACGTCCCTGTAACAAACACACATCTTGTTATTGACTCACACGTCCCTGTAACAAACACACATCTTGTTATTGACTCACACGTCCCTGTAACAAACACACATCTTGTTATTGACTCACACGTCCCTGTTACAAACACACATCTTGTTATTGACTCACACGTCCCTGTAACAAACACACATCTTGTTATTGACTCACACGTCCCTGTAACAAACACACATCTTGTTATTGACTCACACGTCCCTGTAACAAACACACATCTTGTTATTGACTCACACGTCCCTGTAACAAACACACATCTTGTTATTGACTCACACGTCCCTGTAACAAACACACATCTTGTTATTGACTCACACGTCCCTGTAACAAACACACATCTTGTTATTGACTCACACGTCCCTGTAACAAACACACATCTTGTTATTGACTCACACGTCCCTGTAACAAACACACATCTTGTTATTGACTCACACGTCCCTGTAACAAACACACATCTTGTTATTGACTCGCATGTCCCTGTAACAAACACACATCTTGTTATTGACTCACACGTCCCTGTAACAAACACACATCTTGTTATTGACTCACACGTCCCTGTAACAAACACACATCTTGTTATTGACTCACACGTCCCTGTAACAAACACACATCTTGTTATTGACTCACACGTCCCTGTAACAAACACACATCTTGTTATTGACTCACACGTCCCTGTAACAAACACACATCTTGTTATTGACTCGCACGTCCCTGTAACAAACACACATCTTGTTATTGACTCACACGTCCCTGTAACAAACACACATCTTGTTATTGACTCGCATGTCCCTGTAACAAACACACATCTTGTTATTGACTCACACGTCCCTGTTACAAACACACATCTTGTTATTGACTCACACGTCCCTGTAATAAACGCACATCTTGTTATTGACTCACATGCACGTCCCTGTAATAAACACACATCTTGTTATTGACTCACACGTCCCTGTTACAAACACACATCTTGTTATTGACTCACACGTCCCTGTTACAAACACACATCTTGTTATTGACTCACACGTCCCTGTAACAAACATATTCTCTCATTGACTCACACGTCCCTGTAACAAACATATTCTCTCATTGACTCACACGTCTCTGTAACAAACACATCCTGTCATTGACTCACACGTTCCTATAATAAACATATTCTCTCATTGACTCACACGTCTCTGTAACAAACACATCCTGTCATTGACTCACACGTTCCTATAATAAACATATTCTCTCATTGACTCACACGTCTCTGTAATAAATAAACATCCTGTCATTGACTCACACGTTCCTATAATAAACATATTCTCTCATTGACTCACACGTCTCTGTAATAAATAAACATCCAGTTATTGACTCATACGCCCCTTGGATCAACATACATCCTGTCTTTGGCTTAAACGTTCCTGTACGTTCCTGTGATAAACAGGCATCCTAGCCTGTCATTGAATCACACCTCGTTATAAATACACATCTTGTTATTGACTCCCTAATTGACTCAAACGTCCCTGTAATATACACACATCCTGTTATTGACTCACACGTTCTTGTAATAAACGCATATCCTCTCGCTGACTCACACGTCCCTGTAACAAGCACATTCTCTCATTGACTCACACGTCCCTGTACTAAACACATATCACGTCATTGACTCGCACGTCCCTGTAACAAAACTTTCCCGTCACCTGCACAATGTATTGGTCCTCTTATCCTCGTACAGGTACTGAACATAAGCCTTGCATTGACCCACACGTCCCTGTGCTGAGGATGGAGAACAACCCGGAAATTCAGAACACGGCGATGATGTAAATGTTGTGTACCCATGTGTCTTAACTTACCTGTTGATTGTGTAACTGTTCCGTATGACCTCTAAGCATTACTGATAGACTTAAACATTCTCGCACTAAATCTTCATGGGGTATACCAGGATATAAAAATGGAAACTAATTAGTCAAAAAAATTTTTTTTTTTTCATTTTCCCTTAATGATTCACTCCGATTGGTTGAACATTCTTCATTCGTGTGGAACGGAATGTAGGTAACGAAGGCATATGGTGTGCATCATTATATCATAATCTGCATGGCACATTTATTTATGAAAATATAAAAAAAAAAGAAAAAGAAAAAATGATTTAAGTGTAAATAAGGTACATTTGTTGATTATTGCACGTGCACCCAAAAATAATTTTATATTTATATAAAAAATATGTAAACAAGTAGATTTTAAACTTACTCAACGCTTCCGGGATCCGTCTCTCGCATATTTTGGTATCCATGTCAACCTTTACTTTCATTTTCCTATATAAAAACCGAGGTAAACGTATCAATAAGTTTCATCCTTAAAACTAGCGGCACAAGAACTCATACGGGTACTACAATCCATTTCCCTGTATGTTGTTTGCCTAATGTAATAGCTTAGTTCCTGGCAGTTGCTGTATTTGTCAACATTATTTGAAATAATTAACTTTTGGCCCCTGCGACATTCATAGATGGTAATGGTCATTCATTTGAACCATCTTTTATGCCCTTGTTACAGCATAATTTTCGAAAATATTATCTATCTGAGCCCGAATTTCCATCAGAGGTTACTAAAACTCCGTTTGACCTTGTTTGACCTTGTTGGTTAAGGTTACTAATTTTGATGGTCCAGTTTGTTTGTTTATTTGTTTCTTAAGGTTCTACGGTTTTTCAATGACAGCTAGGGTCATTTTAGGGCCAAACAATATACTATACTTATTATCTTTTTTTATTTGATTTGGGTTTTAACGCCTCCCCCCCCCCCCCCCCCCCCCCCCAAAAAAAATAAAGAAGATTAGAATGATAAAACCTATAACGGATAGATGATGTGAACTTTGTGATATTCTCTAATAGACGACTTCCACAATGATCATGTCAGGGTATCGGGCCGACCAGCAATTGGAACGTTCTTTTGTAAGAGCTGCGGGTATTTCAGGCTAGGCGATTGGGTGCCGTAGATCGTGAGTTCGAGGCCCGGTCAGGGCGGGAGTCAAAAAGTTGTCTTCCTTCGTCATTTGTGTTACTATGGTATATAACATGTATAACGTCGAAGGGAGTAAGGTTAACGGACAGCAAAGTCTTTAGAATAGATCGATGTCTTTCAAATATATATATAAATGCATGTAAGTGTTTTTGAATATCTAAATAGTGCTTTCGAATCCACGGAATCGAAGAGATATCCGGGACTCAAAAGTAGTTACTAATGTCACCAATGTGCATAAAATCGGAGAATTCTATCAGAAAAAGCTCAAATATGAATTGAGAGTTGCACGCTTAGCATATTGCTGGATATTCTCGTTTTAAAAGGAACGAGTTAGTAGGATATGTACTTGGAACAAAAACTATGAATTTGCATGGCGACTTCTGAAAATATAAACGGATAATGACACTAGATGTTCCGGAAGGGTCCAAAGTTAACTCCCCTGACTGGTGGTAGGGACTGATCCCCTACATTGACCAGAGTTAACTCCCCTGACTGGTGGTAGGGACTGATCCCCTACATTGACCAGAGTTAACACCCCTGGACTGGTGGTAGGGACTGATCCCCTACATTGACCAGAGTTAACTCCCCTGACTGGTGGTAGGGAGTGATCCCCTACATGGACCAGAGTTAACTCCCCTGACTGGTGGTAGGGACTGATCCCCTACATGGACCAGAATTAACTCCCCTGACTAGTGGTAAGGACTGATCCCATACATGGGCCAGAGTTAGCTCCCCTGACTGGTGGTAGGGAGTGATCCCCTTCATTGACCAGAGTTAACTCCCCTGACTGGTGGTTGGGACTGATCCCCTACATGGACCAGGGATAACTCCCCCTGACTGGTGGTAGGGACTGATCCCCTACATGGACCAGAGTTAACTCCCCTGACTGGTGGTAGGGACTGATCCCCTACATGGACCAGAATTAACTCCCCTGACTGGTGGTAGGGAGTGATCCCCTTCATTGACCAGAGTTAACTCCCCTGACTGGTGGTAGGGACTGATCCCCTACATGGACCAGGGATAACTCCCCCTGACTGGTGGTAGGGACTGATCCCCTACATGGACCAGAGTTAACTCCCCTGACTGGTGGTAGGGACTGTTCCCCTACATGGACCAGAGTTAACTCCCCTGACTGGTGGTAGGGACTGATCCCCTACATGGACAAGAGTTAACTCCCCCTGACTGGTGGTAGGGACTAATCCCCTACATGGACCAAAGTTTACTCCTCCTGACTGGTGGTAGGGACTGATCCCCTACATGGACCAGAGTTAACTCCCCTGACTGGTGGTAGGGACTGATCTCCTACATGGACCAGAGTTAACTCCCCTGACTGGTGGTAGGGACTGATCCCCTACATGGACCAGAGTTAACTTCCCCTGACTGGTGGTAGGGACTGATCCCCTACCTGGACAAGAGTTAACTCCCCCTGACTGGTGGTAGGGACTGATCCCCTACATGGACAAGAGTAACTCCCCCTGACTGGTAGTAGGGACTGATCCCCTACATTGACCAGAGTTAACTCCCCTGACTGGTGGTAGGGACTGATCCCCTACATTGACCAGAGTTAACTCCCCTGACTGGTGGTAGGGACTGATCCCCTACATGGACCAGAGTTAATTCCCCCTGACTGGTGGTAGGGACTGATCCCCTACATGGACCAGAATTAACTCCCCCTGACTGGTGGTAGGGAGTGATCCACTTCATTGACCAGAGTTAACTCCCCTGACTGGTGGTAGGGACTGATCCCCTACATGGACCAGAGTTAACTCCCCTGGACTGGTGGTAGGGACTGTTCCCCTACATGGACCAGAGTTAACTCCCCTGGACTGGTGGTAGGGACTGATCCCCTACATTGACCAGAGTTAACTCCCCTGACTAGTGGTAGGGACTGATCACCTACATGGACCAGAGTTAACACCCCTGGACTGGTGGTAGGGACTGTTCCCCTACATTGACCAGAGTTAACACCCCTGGACTGGTGGTAGGGACTGTTCCCCTACATGGACCAGAGTTAACTCTCCCTGACTGGTGGTAGGGACTGATCACCTACATGGACCAGGGTTAACTCCCCTGACTGGTGGTAGGGACTGATCCCCTACATGGACCAGAGTTAATTCCCCTGACTGGTGGTAGGGACTGATCCCCTACATGGACCAGAGTTAACTCCCCTGGACTGGTGGTAGGGACTGATCCCTTACATGGACCAGAGTTAATTCCCCTGACTGGTGGTAGGGACTGATCCCCTACCTGGACCAGAGTTAACTCCCCTGACTGGTGGTAGGGACTGATCCCCTACATGGACCAGAGTTAACTCCCCTGACTGGTGGTAGGGACTGATCCCCTACATGGACCAGAGTTAACTCCCCTGATTGGTGGTAGGGACTGATCCCCTATATGGACCAGAGTTAACTCCCCCTGACTGGTGGTAGGGACTGATCCCTTACATTGACGAGAGTTAAGTCCCCTGACTGGGGGTAGGGACTGATTCCCTACATGGACCAGAGTTAACTCCCCTGACTGGTGGTAGGGACTGATCCCCTACATGGACAAGAGTTAACTCCCCCTGACTGGTGGTAGGGACTGATCCCATACATGGACCAGAGTTAGCTCCCCTGACTGGTGGTAGGGACTGATCCCATACATGGACCAGAGTTAGCTCCCCTGACTGGTGGTAGGGACTGATCCCCTACATGGACCAGAATTAACTCCCCTGACTGGTGGTAGGGAGTGATCCCCTTCATTGACCAGAGTTAACTCCCCTGACTCGTGGTAGGGACTGATCCTCTACATGGACCAGAGTTAACTCCCCTTGACTAATATTCCGGACATATCCCCTGCAGGGACCAGAGCTAACACTTTCTGAATGGTAGTAGGGACTAATCCCCCACAGGCACCATGGTTAACTTCACCTGACTATTAATCTGGACTTACCCCCACAGGGACAGGGTTAACTTCCCCCGCCTAAGAGTCAGGACTTATCACAAACAGAGACCAGGGTTAACTCCCCTGACTAATAGTCTGAACTTATCCCCTACATGGACCAGAGTTAACTCTCTCCGACTAATAGTCAGGAGTTATCCCCAACAGGGACCAGAGTTAACTCCCCTTGACTAATATTCCGGACATATCCCCTGCAGGGACCAGAGCTAACACTTTCTGAATGGTAGTAGGGACTAATCCCCCACAGGCACCATGGTTAACTTCACCTGACTATTAATCTGGACTTACCCCCACAGAGACCAGGGTTAACTCCCCTGACTAATAGTCTGAACTTATCCCCTACATGGACCAGAGTTAACTCTCTCAGACTAATAGTCAGGAGTTATCCCCAACAGGGACCAGAGTTAACTCCCCCTGACTAATAATCCGGACTTATCCCTCACAGGGACATTGGTTAATTCCCTGGCCTCTGACTTGAGTTTTGACAGATCACCATCAGGGATAACTCCCCTTGACTGAAAGCTTAAGGTATGAAGAGATCCAAAACAAGCGTTCTTCCGATCAAGCTCGTTGTACTTTCTTTCTTCGGTTGTGTATACTTCTTATTGTGTATTTAATTTATTGATCACACTATCTAGTGAATTCTGCCATATTTGTGTGTATTTCATTTGTGTAATATACATGTACTCTGGAGCGTGTTTCAATGACTGTGCTCCAGAGATCGATTGTAACGTTATATCATAATATGGACATGGAACAATTAAATGGATGCCTCCCATTGATTTTGTCCTCAACATTTAAACTTCTAAATGTATGTTTTTGTTGTGTATTTGATTTAAGAAATCCTTAATTGGTTTTCATTTTGTATGAGATTATACAAAATTATATATTATACAGTAAATAATTATTTATCAAATTTGTCTTTAAGTTCTAATATTTAAGCCTCAAAAAATGAAAGACTCATTCTATAAAATCCCATATGAAATGAAAACTGGCCGAGATCCTATAAAGTGATTATATTAACATTTTTCAATATATCAAAAACTTTATCAATATATCAAAACATTTATCAATATATTTATCAATGTATCAAAACATTTATCAATATATCAAAACATTTATCAATATAACAAAACATTTATAAATATATAAATTTAATTTCTGCATTTTTCTAGACAACATATTAAATCCTTAGTCACAGATCATTTTTTACCACCAGTCAGGGGAGTTAACCCTGGTCCATCTGCTGTTACTTGATTTTCTTATTGTCGTTTTTATAATATTGAATGATCAGGTTTTAATTTGATACATATGTACCTGATAGAAACAGATCTTTAACAATTGTCATAACACACAATAAAAAACAAATTGTTTTGTACTTTGTATTTGATCAAATTAAAGTCAATGAAATGGATTTGCTGAATCACATGTAAGTTCTGGTATTATGTTTTCTTTAATATTTACCATTAAACTATTTAAAATCCAAGAAAAACATGTGGTAATAATAATAATCATATACATTATATCATAATCAGAGCAATATTTGAGTAATGAATTAATTTTCTGTTAATATCAATCGTTTTTCGTTTTCACAATATTATCAAATCGTATTGTCACCATTGCAAAGCCCAAGATAAGGAATATATCGTCCAGCACAATTCGGATTTGATTCCAATAATGCATTCCACGTCTGTCCACCCAAAATGTGAAGTCACAGTCCACAAACAGTGTGGATAATGTCAATAGAATTATCATAGAAATAGACATATCTCGAAGGAAATAACCAGAGAAAAAACTCATGGCTGCACATGCGATGATGAGCGTATAAAAGTATCTACTCCAGTCGCCGCCGACTATGTGGGTGAGAAAGGCACGTTTGTCTTCGGCACTGTTGTTGAGAATGTAGGTAAGTCCAATGAGTGTTATTCCAACAGTTATCTCCCCTAGTCTGCGTAGATGGCCGGATGTCATTCTGTCTTGAAGATGAGAGTACAATATGAACATCCCTGCACATCCTAAATGCCGAATGCCCATACGTATCTGGAATTAGCAATACACATCATTACAATACAACAGCATGTGAAATAAAAATTATGACATAAAACTTAAAAAAAAAAAAAAATTAGATATCTCATGAACCTCTTTTTTTTTTAAACCATTGTTTCTTTAAATCAAGTTTTACATATATACATGATTAGATGATGAGATAGAGGTCATTGGTTAAGGTCAAAGGGTCTAAGGTCAAAGTATTATAACAAAGAAAAAAAGACATACCCTTTGCCACTGTGAGTAGTGGAGGTGTGTGTTGGTGTACATGTTGAAGGCGAAGTAAATCATTTGTCCTGCGCACACTAATGATAGTTCTTTCTTCATCACTTTTCCAGACATCAGGAATCCACTTATGAGGAACACTGCGATATTGGCGTATATCAGGTTAGGATGCATGGGAGGCTGGCTGTAACGATACAGAGCAAATATAACAATGTGTACTTTAGAGTGATTATAACATAGCAGTGAATAGTCAATAAAATGAGTTTGGAGATTCAAAGAATGTAACTGAACCATGGGCCTTGGTATTAAATTTAAAATAATACAGTATACTGTGGTAAAATTAGGCAGCGTTATACCCTCAGGTCTAACGTTCAGACTTTTGGCACAATGGTTAGAACGCTCGCCTACCAATGCAAGCAGGAGGTCCCGGGTTCGATTCCCGGTCCGGTCACAACAAAGTCGAAGTCGAAAGGGGTAGTATGATCTCAAAGAGAGATGAAAGGACCTCTAAATGAAGACAAGGAGGAATGTGGTAAAAATAAAAATTGGGCAGCGTTTGGCTCTCGAGTTAAACGACTGGACTTTTGGCACAATGGTTAGAACGCTCCCCTACCAAGCGGGAGGTCCTGGGTTCGTGATTCCTTGGCCTGGTCACTACAATACATACGTACTTCCATACATTTTAGCAACAATTCTTTATAAAATTTCTGTTTGGCAACTACAAAATTACCACAGAGACTAGTTAACGAACATTTATACCACACTGCTCTTCGGCGGTGTATTTTTTACGTACCTAAATGTAATGAGTGACCAGGGAGTGTCCAGGGACATATTGCCCACCCAGGAATTTGTTAATTAATATTTTTTGATAATTGTTTTAACCTTTATCTAACACCATGCAAAATTTCTCCTCGATCAAATGATTGCATAATATGGAAATGCAGCACTGAAGTTGCAGTGCAGCGTGCACTTGAGTGTCCTGGGCATATTTTTCACACCCAGGAATTCGTTAATTTATATTTTTTAATTATTTTTTCTGTAACATACAGATTATACCTTTATCTAACATCGTGCAAAATTCCACCTCGCTCGGACGAGTGCATAATACTAAACTTTAGCATTAAATCTAAACGAAGTTACGATGAAGTTACCCTGTATTCAGCTGGCTGAGGTCAGCTCTCAAGTGTCTAGGACGATTTTTTCATGCCCAGGAAGTCGTAAATTTATATTTTTTGATTATTTTTTCTATAACAGAGATTATAGCTTTATCTAACATCGTGCAAAATTTTACTGCGATCGGAGGAGTGTATATCATAGTATTTTGATATTGAATCCAGCCTTCGGTGATCACTTCACTGTCCAGGCCATTTCATGTCTAGATCTACCATCCCTGAGATCTGACAAAGTAATCCCGTAGCACCGCCCACCTGCTGTGTGACCGGTAATTGTATGGGTTTACATAACAATTTAGCATGTCCCTATTAATTGATCTTTAACTCGCTTCCCTTCCCACAAATGTAACACATTAAAATCCGAAATAAAATACAAATAAAAACAACCATCTATCGGAAATTGTCTGTCCGTCGTCCAGAGCTACATTATCGCAGCTACAGAGACTAAACACAAAATACAAACTCACAGTTCATATGGTACATGTAATGCATATGGGACCACAGGTTTGGAATCTCTGGAGGAAAATCCTTTAGATTACATACATGTATATCTTACAGCTAAAAGATGTATCGGTGAATGGCTTCATTTTATATAGTAAAGACAGTGCGGCAACTCCGAGTTACAGAATGTAATATACATGTAAGCCTTGCGGCTTAATTGAAATGCAGCTAAGGAAGCAAAATTCAATGAAACGCACGCTACCAAATCAAATTTTTATTTTGTTTACATTTCTTTCCCATATTGCGGAATTCCTTCCTCTTTGTTTAAAGGTTTTTCAAATAATATTCAAGATTTAAAGGATTTAAAAGAAAAAATGAGATTTACTCATTAAGTCGCTGTTGAGAAAAAAAATAATAACAATAATCCTGGTACGGGGATCGGGTCCGGGACCGGGTGCGGCGTACACGAAATCACGCGGACCATATCCCGGTCCGTACCCATCGACATCGTTAGTCGGTCTGTTCGTTAGACGAGAGAAAATGTTTATATATATATATGTCGATTATACGTAAACCTTTCAACGTTTGCAACTGAGATAAACCCAGACTTACGTTTCATGCTGTGCCCGCTCTGCTAGCAACATTAAAAGTGATAGTGCATTGATGAAAGGGAAGCGGGCCAGGAGAAACTCAGGCGTCGACTTCAACAAGGCGGCGGCCATCTTTCTTAGTTATGGGCTTTCCTAATGTCCGGATTTAGCTTTCCGATTAATACGGGGACGTTATTGTTTTTTTTTTTAATTTTTTTCAATCTGCGTCGTTGCCAAGGTAGTAAAGAGTAATGTATGTAGAAAATCTAGAGAAAAAGCTATCTTCGTCCATGATCTGCCCAATCCTTTTTGTTGTTTCATTTTTGTTCAGTTTCCGGCAAACTGGACAAGATGCGTCACATTCCTGATATTAGAATGTTCCTTCATCAGATCGTCTCAAAAACTGTTTATTGATTATCTGTTTGTTTTATCATTCGTTCCTAAAATTAAAGTGTTAATTACAAAAAAAAAAAAACTAAATGCAATGTGTGGTTATAGTTATGGAGCTGATAGGGGTTATTCTCAGTCCATTTTCATTTTTTCCGCATTTTCTACTTGCAAGTTTTAAATTTAGCATTAGAAGACAACTTCCTGTTAAGCACCACCACTTTCTGTTTACATTGCAAGGAGTTTAGGCAGTTTGGAGACCGGGTTTTGACAGGACCTTCAGCTGCAGTATTTTCGGTAAAGGTAGACTAACAGGTGTGCATGATTAATACTAAACTTCACATACACCCAATTGACGTGCATACCATTGATATATTACCACCAGTGTTCATAAAATTATGTCCAGATATTCTAAACAAAATGTGCTCGATCATTATCCAGTACCACATCTAAAGTTCAAATGTGCAGTCCTATATTTCCCTCTAAATGACTAAATAAATTATGAGTATTTTTTTTTTATTTTTCATTGATTTTTTTTTTTCAAGATGGAGAGGAAGGCATTTATCAAGCTCGACCTAAATGAAGATAAACAAGTCTTTCTGTTGACAACTTTGACAGATGAAGATCAACCTGATTGTAAATTTAAATTGACTCTCTGTGATGGACTCAAAGTCTGGAGAGGACAAGGTAATAATGATCCAGTAATTTAACTTTTTGGGCCCAATCTATATGTATATAATTATATAGTGGCAAGTCAGCTCAAATGAATTGAGCGTCCATCTAGAGTTCGGAGGTTCCGGATTTGAGTCCTGGTCTGGTCGTTGCATTTTCCCTCTCCTGTTACATATGGCACCCAAATAGATACCCACATAGGTGGTATAGGGTCTCGTGTGTGTCTTCGGGGTCGAGGACTTTGTTGAAGGACGGAGAAGTGTAGCAGAACTGGACTGGGCTGAATGCTGTATGCCAAGTAGCTCAAACGGTTTAAATGTCCTAGAGTTTGGAGGTCCTGGGTTCGAGTCCGGGTCTCGTCATTACATGTTCCCTATCCTGATACATTATTTAGTGGAAATTAAAATACTGTCAACAGTAAAACTGTTAAAAATAAAAATTACTGGTAGGATATATAGTTGTAGAAAATATGTGATTTCATAATTATAATACAAAACAAAATGTTTATTGTTATAAACAAAAATACAATGATTTGTGTAATGTAAATGTATGTTTTATTTGATGTTTGGCTGTAAAAATTTAGTTTTTTTTTCACTTTATTATAAAATAACACTTAATTAGTTTAATTGATATTTCTCTGTATTTCATGTAATTTGATCAAATATTTTTTTTTAAATTTTCAGTGACTCAGATCAACTTTGGTGATCCAACAAAGAAAAGTAACAAATATCTTCAGGAGTATCAACGACAAACTGTGGAAGCTTTCACTGGGGAGGCTACTAATGATAATGAGTATCGATTCACACTTAAAAATCTGGCCAATTCAGTTGAACTCTCATGGAAAAGAAATGTGCCATCAAAAGAAATAGCGGTATGAATATTTTGTGTGTGAGAATCCAGAAATTAGACACCTGAATGATAAACAGCTGCCCTGACCTATGATCACCATTAGAAATTACATTTTTTTGCCCCCTAAGTATTCCCTAGACTTGTACAATGTTGATGTCTGATAAAAACCAGGATGTCAGCTTCCCCCTAGACACCCATCCTCACATCATCCTGGTTGTCAATATCTCCCTGGACACTATCCTTAATATGACCCTGACTGTAGGTGTCTCCCTAAGCACCCATGCTCAATATAACCCTGACTGTTGGTGTCTCCTTAAACACCCATGCTCAATATGACCCTGACTGTTGGTGTCTCCCTAAACACCCATACTCTTTGACCCTGACTGTTGGTGTCTCCTTAAACACCCATGCTCAATATGACCCTGCCTGTTGGTGTCTCCCTAAACACCCATGCTCAATATGACCCTGACTGTTGGTGTCTCCCTAAACACCCATACTCAATATGAGCCAGACTGTTGGTGTCTCCCTAAACACCTATACTCAATATGACCCTGACTGTTGGTGTCTCCCTAAACACCCATCCTCAATATATGACCCTGACTGTAGGTGTCTCCCTAAACACCCATCCTCAATATGACCCTGACTGTAGGTGTCTCCCTAAACACCCATCCTCAATATGACCCTGACTGTTGTTGTCTCCCTAAACACCCACACTCAATTTGACCCTGACTGTTGGTGTCTCCCTAAACACCCGTACTCAATATGAGCCCGACTGTTGGTGTCTCCCTAAACACCTATACTCAATATGACCCTGACTGTTGGTGTCTCCCTAAACACCCATCCTCAATATGACCCTGACTGTTGGTGTCTCCCTAAACACCCATATTCAATATGACCCTGACTGTTGGTGTCTCCCTAAACAGCCGTACTCAATATGAGCCCGACTGTTGGTGTCTCCCTAAACACCCATACTCAATATGTGTCTGACTGTTGGTGTCTCCCTAAACAGCCGTACTCAATATGAGCCTGACTGTTGTTGTCTCCCTAAACACTCATATTCAATATGACCCTGACTGTTAGTGTCTCCCTAAACAGCTGTACTCAATATGAGCCTGACTGTTGTTGTCTCCCTAAACACCCATATTCAATATGACCCTGACTGTTGGTGTCTCCCTAAACACCCATACTCAATATGTGTCTGACTGTTGGTGTCTCCCTAAACACCCATACTCAATATGACCCTGAATGTTGGTGTCTCCCTAAACACCAATTCTCAATATGACCCTGACTGTAGGTGTCTCCCTAAACACCAATTCTCAATATGACCATGACTGTTGGTGTCTCCCTAAACACCCATACTCAATATGTGTCTGACTGTAGGTGTCTCCCCAAACACCCATATTCAATATGACCCTGACTGTTGGTGTCTCCCTAAACACCCTTACTTAATATGACCATGACTGTTGACTTCTCCCTATTCACCCATCCTCAATATGACCCTGACTGTTGGTGTCTCCCTAAACACCCATATTCAATATGACCCCGACTGTTGGTGTCTCCCTAAACAGCCGTACTCAATATGACCCTGACTGTTGGTGTCTCCCTAAACTCCCATACTCAATACGAACCTGACTGTTGTCGTCTCCCTAAACACCCATGCTCAATATGACCCTGACTGTTGGTGTCTCCTTAAACATCCATACTCAATATGAGCCAGACTGTTGGTGTCTCCTTAAACACCCATGCTCAATATGACCCTGACTGCTGGTGTCTCCTTAACATCCATGCTCAATATGACCCTGACTGTTGGTGTCTCCTAAACACACCATACTCTTGACACTGGACTGTTGGTGTCTCCTTAACACCCAGGCTCAATATGACCCGGACGTTGGTGTCTCCCTAAAACACACCATATTCAATATGGACCCTGGACTGTTGGTGTCCTCCCTAAACAGAGCCGTACTCAATATGAGCCAGACTGTTGGGTGTCTCCCTAAACACCCATACTACAATAATGGTGTCTGACTGTTGGTGTCTCCTTAAACACCCATGCTCAATATGACCCTGACTGTTGGTGTCTCCCTAAACACCAATTCTCAATATGACCCTGACTGTTGATGTCTCCTTAAACATCCATGCTCAATATGACACTGACTGTTGGTGTCTCCCTAAACACCCATATTCAATATGACCCTGACTGTTGGTGTCTCCCTAAACAGCCATACTCAATATGAGCCCGACTGTTGGTGTCTCCCTAAACACCCATACTCAGTATGTGTCTGACTGTTGGTGTCTCCCTAAACACCCATACTCAATATTACCCTGACTGTTGGTGTCTCCCTAAACAACCTTACTCAATATGACCCTGACTGTTGGTGGCTCCCTAAATACCCATACTTTATATGACCCTGACTGTTGGTGTCTCCCTAAATACCCTTTCTTGAAAGTGGGTGCCAAGATCCTTCTGAGATCTCTTGTCTTTGATATTTATTTAATGAATTTTATGCAGATTTTCAGTTCCAAATATGTACAATATGCTTAAAATTCTTCCTATTGAAGCAAGAGATTGACACTGTGACTTCTTACTTTAATAGTTTCTGCTGGGTACAACGTCTCTTAAACCATGTAACGAGGAGAAGAGCAAAGATGTTGTAGCACAAATATTCCAGTACTGTATCGACCAAACTGTCGAGTTTAAAGACCAGATTCGAACACTGAATATAGAAAATGAAAACTTAGCACAGGAGCGTGTTAATGCTTTAAAGGTAAGGTCAATTATACATACAGGAGATTTATATTATACATACAGGAGATTTATATTATACATACAGTAGATTTATATTATACATACAGGGGATTTATATTATACATACAGGAGATTTATATTATACATACAGGGGATTTATATTATACATACAGGAGATTTATATTATACATATAGGGGATTTATATTATACTTATATAATTACAGGAGATTTATATTATACATACAGGAGATTTATATTATACATACAGGGGATTTATTTTATACATATTATACATACATACAGGAGATTTATATTATACATACATACAGGAGATTTATATTATACATACAGGAGATTTATATTATACATACATACAGGAGATTTATATTATACATACATACAGGAGATTTATATTATACATACAGGAGATTTATATTATACATACATACAGGAGATTTATATTATACATACATACAGGAGATTTATATTATACATGCAGGAGATTTATATTATACATACAGGAGATTTATATTCTACATACAGGAGATTTATATTATACATACAGGAGATTTATATTCTACATACAAGAGATTCATATTTACTCTTGTTTTTTATTTGCTGATAATAGATAACAATTGGATAATAACTGTACACTAATTTTCTACCAGATTAAACCAGTTATTAATCCCCTACAACAAAATCACAATGGTATCATATTGGCATTAGCTTATATCTGTCCATTTTTCTGTCTGTCTAAAAAGATTATCTGGACATTGATCTCTTACCAAACTTGCTGAACTCTTCCTAAACATGCCAACCATTTTCAATGAAACTATTTGTTGGAGAAAGTAATGTCAGGGACAATATGTAGATGTCTATGCAGGTTTTCATTTGCAGATACTTTCCAGGGCTCATACATTTTTTTTGCAGAATGAAATTTTGCCTGTTTTGGTAGTGAGGTCATTATAAATACATGGCTTGTGGAATAAAGGCCAATAACTCTTGCTGCCCTTTGGTCAAATAGTGTAATAATAAAGAAGAAACAGTGAAATGTGTAATGACCTTGCTCTGCCCATTTTCCTCCATACTTTTTTCATTTTTTATGAAGAAATTGTATATTTCTATGATTTTCTATGATTTTAATCAAGAAACTTATTTGATTTTCCATCATGGATATATTTTTTTTGCACTATCAACAGCAGATCCAATATGATAAACTTGTAACTATCAACTTGCTACTTCTCATCTTTGTTTTATATACATGTACAAACTGTATACTGAAGTTAGCCATTGGTTTACAGTAGCTTTGACAGTTCTAGTTGACATCAATATAGAAAGGCTAATTATATCTATCCGTTAGAGTTGAGAAACTACACAGCACTCAAAAGAAAGTAGCCTTTCAATATGATATTAACTAGAACTGTCAAAAAATATTGCGGAATATTCAATGGAAATTCGCATCTCGCAGGATGCTAGGAAAAACATCTATATTTCGATTTTAAAACTACTCTTAAACATCATTTTTTCCAAATTTTTGGTTTCCAAACACATGTGATATATTTTTATTAAAAGTAATTGAAAAATGAGGAAATATTTAATCTTGATAATTTGACCAAGTAAAGAGGGGGTGATATTGACAGTGGTGCATATCATAATGTGTTTTCACTGTATGATAAAGGGCAAAATATTTGTAGAGCAACATTTTACGATACATTGTAATTACAAACACAATTCGATAACATAATGTGTTTGATTTTTAGAGACTGGAGAAATGTGTTGTGGCGAAAGAAGACATGGAAAAGGACTTATACTCCAAGGTACATGTAGCAACACTTTACATCATAAATGATCCTCAAACAGAGGTCTGCCCTGCAGGTAGGGCGTAAGAATTGTACCTGCTGCCCCCATTGCATGATCGTAAGAGGCGACTAAACTTGGGATCTTATCTTTTCTCTTCTTTCTTAACAACTTTCTACTTCCTAATGTCTCCCTTGACAATGCCTCACTTTTGGCCTTAAGTTGAGCGTTTGCCCCTGTGAGGAAGGCTTTGGGTTCTGTCCCCTGGCCGAAACATACCAGAGTCTTTAAAAATGGTAGTTGCTACTCCTGCTTAGCGCTCAGCATATTTGAAGTGGAACGACTGGTTCGCCCGTTGTCAGTATAATGTGACCTGGTGGGGTGTGATGCTGTGTGTCTTCGGCAGTATGCTTCAGTGAGGTAGCACTATAAATCGGCAAAAGTTCCGGCCTATCACAAGGAGACTAACACGAACATACCGCAGCCTCCCAAAACACACTCACCAAACGCATGCATGTCGCACGCATGGGAGTCTGTTAATAGGACGTTAAACAAAATAAACCAAACCAAACCAAACCAGTATTACTAAAGCCTGATACGACCAATGACCCATCCGCCAATGACCCATCCGGGTCTCCATATGATTTTTTCTGTGATATGCCAAGGGGGCAACACATAGACACTGCGTTCTGGTCGGGTGTGGGCCTTTTGTATGGAGTTCAGTGAGGTAGCCACCAGCTACTACAATTGTAATCCGCCTCATTATACACTGACTGCTACCCAGGTGTTGGCCTCTTGTATATTGTTTAATGAGGTAGCCACCAGCTACTACATGGGGAGCCTGCCTCCAAATGACTGTTCACTGGGTGATAATTCCACAAACAAACATCGAAATACTGGGGAACTATTCTTTAAAAGGGTCCACACAATACGAATGTCTTCTACAGTAGATACAGAGGTGCATTTTACAACAAATTAAAAGGAAGATAAATACCATCTTCATCCTAATAAGGGCACCTGCAGTATTAAGTGCACCCTCAGCTTTCTTCAAGAAAAGAGGAAGGGCGCACTTATTCAATAAATAAAAGTTCCTTATTTTACTGACCTGCTTATATAATCTGTAATCTTTAAACAAAGACCCTGGAAGGGGCCATGGTGGCCGAGTGGTTAAGGTGTCCTGACACTTCAACACTAGCCCTCCACCTCTGGGTTGCGAGTTCGAAACCTACGTGGGGCAGTTGACAGGTACTGACTGTAGGCTGGTGGTTTTTCTCCTGGTACTCTGGCTATCCTCCACCGCCAAAACCTGGCACGTCCTTAAATTACCCTGGCTGTTAATAGGACGTTAAACAAAAACAAACCAAACCAATCCCTGGATTGTTTTTACTACATGTACATAATAATATTCAAATATGCATGGTAAATAAAAAAAAAAAAAAATGTTTTTAAATCCTTCCAGATTTCACATGGAAACTTTTCCTGTACATCTTTTTATTAAGCACTCCTTTTGTGTTTTTGTAAGTCTACAGCACATTTATTAGGTTATACATGTATATGGTATTTAGACCTGTGTACAGTAGGAACGGGTGTCAAATGTGTGATGTTGATAGAACCACGCTACATTTTTATCAAAACGATTGAATATTCATCAAACAATTTTTCTACATTCTTTTTCATTTTAATATCTTGTTAACAGTTTGTTGCGGTGCTGAATGCTAAAAAGGAGAAGATTCAGAGGCTGAAAGATCAAAGTAAGTTGATTTTATCACCCAATTAGTAAACACATATTATAAAAACAGAATTACATGCAATTATATGCATGGAATACTGTATAAGGGATTTGAAATGTTTATATTTCTTTTTTATATTTTAAAGTATATTAAATTGTCATGTCAGCGAAATCCTATAATATTTTGGAAACTAATAGATTGATTGTGTTTAAAAACCTTTTGACAACTATGGCATTTTTTTTAAGCAAAAAACATCTAGACATGGCTTAATGTTGCTGAACCCTTTCAACCCTTAGAAAGTTAAGTGGACTCTTCCATACGATCATCATTTGAAATTCAATATGGTCAGTAGGGGTGAAAGGGTTTAACTATTTCACCTACAGATATACTTAAATGAGGTCTTTGTGGAATGGAAAAACAGCTGTACAAGTAAATAAGACAATGATTCTAATAAGTTATAATTTTATTTATCCTCATGTTATTAGCCCACCATCATCAGATGGTGGGCTATTCAAATCGCCCTGCGTCCGTGGTCCGTCGTCCGTCCGTCCGTCCGTAAACAATTCTTGTTATCGCTATTTCTCAGAAAGTACTGAAGGGATCTTTCTCAAATTCCATATGTAAGTTCCCCTTGGTGCCTAGTTATGCATATCGCATTTTGAGACCTATCAGAAAACAACATGGCCGACAGGCAGCCATCTTGGATTTTGACAATTGAAGTTTGTTATCGCTATTTCTCAGAAAGTACTGAAGGGATCTTTCTCAAATTCCATATGTAAGTTCCCCTTGGTGCCTAGTTATGCATATCGCATTTTGAGACCTATCAGAAAACAACATGGCCGACAGGCAGCCATCTTGGATTTTGACAATTGAAGTTTGTTATCGCTATTTCTCAGAAAGTACTGAAGGGATCTTTCTCAAATTCCATATGTAAGTTCCCCTTGGTGCCTAGTTATGCATATCGCATTTTGAGACCTATCAGAAAACAACATGGCCGACAGGCAGCCATCTTGGATTTTGACAATTGAAGTTTGTTATCGCTATTTCTCATAAAGTACTGAAGGGATCTTTCTCAAATTTCATATGTAGGTTCCCCTTGGTGCCTAGTTATGCATATCGCATTTTGAGACCAATCGGGAAACAACATGGCCGACAGGCAGCCATCTTGGATTTTGACAATTGAAGATTGTTATCGCTATTTCTCAGGAAGTACTGAAGGGATCTTTCTCAAATTTCATATGTAGGTTCCCCTTGGTGCCTAGTTATGCATATTGGATTTTGAGACCAATCCAAAAACAACATGGCCGACAGGCAGCCATCTTGGATTTTGACAATTGAAGTTTGCTATCTCTATTTCTCAGAAAGAATTGAAGGGATCTTTCTCAAATTTCATATATAGGTTCCCCATGGTGCCTAGTTATGCATATCGCATTTTGAGACCTATCAGAAAACAACATGGCCGACAGGCAGCCATCTTGGATTTTGACAATTGAAGTTTGTTATCGCTATTTCTGAGAAAGTACTGAAGGGATCTTTCTCAGATTTCATATGTAGGCTCCCCTTGGTACTTAGTTATGCATATTGCATTTTGAGACCAATCGGAAGACAACATGGCCGACAGGCAGCCATCTTGGATTTTGATAATTGAAGTTTGTTATCGCTATTTCTCAGGAAGTACTGAAGGGATCTTTCTCAAATTCCATATGTAGGTTCCCCTTGGTGCCTAGTTATGCATATCGCATTTTGGGACTTATAGGAAAACAACATGGCTGACAGGCAGCCATCTTGGATTTTGACAATTGAAGTTTGTTATCTCTATTTCTCAGAAAGGACTGAAAGGATCTTTCTCAAATTTCATATATAGGTTCCCCTTGGTGCCTAGTTATGCATATCGCATTTTGAGACCTATCGGAAAACAACATGGCCGACAGGCAGCCATCTTGGATTTTGACAATTGAAGTTTGTTATTGCTATTTCTGAGAAAGCAATGAAGGGATCTTTCTCAAATTTCATATGTAGGTTCCCCTCGATGCCTAGTTATGCATGTTGCATTTTGAGACCAATCGGAAAACAACATGGCCGACAGGCAGCCATCTTGGATTTTGACAATTGAAGTTTGTTATCTCTATTTCTCAGAAAGGACTGAAGGGATCTTTCTCAAATTTCATATATAGGTTCCCCTTGGTGCCTAGTTATGCATATTGGATTTTGAGACCAGTCAGAAAACAACCTGGCTGACAGGCAGCCATCTTGGATTTTGATAATTGAAGTTTGTTATCGCTTTTTAGCCCACCATCATCAGATGGTGGGCTATTCAAATCGCCCTGCGTCCGTGGTCCGTCGTCCGTCCGTCCGTCCGTCCGTCCGTCCGTCCGTAAACAATTCTTGTTATCGCTATTTCTCAGAAAGTACTGAATGGATCTTTCTGAAATTTCAGATGTAGGTTCCCCTTGGTGCCTAGTTATGCATATTGCATTTTGAGACCAATCGGAAAACAACATGGCCGACAGGCAGCCATCTTGGATTTTGACAATTGAAGTTTGTTATCGCTATTCTGAGAAAGTACTGAAGGGATCTTTCTCAAATTTCATATGAAGGTTCCCCTTGGTGCCTAGTTATGCATATTGCGTTTTGAGACCAATCGGTAAACAACATGGCCGACAGGCAGCCATCTTGGATTTTGACAATTGAAGTTTGTTATCGCTATTTCTGAGAAAGTGCTGAAGGGATCTTTCTGAAATTTCATATGAAGGTTCCCCTTGGTGCCTAGTTATGCATATAGCGTTTTGAGACTAATCCGAAAACAACATGGCCGATAGGCAGCCATCTTGGATTTTGACAATTGAAGTTTGTTATCGCTATTTCTGAGAAAGTACTGAAGGGATCTTTCTCAAATTTCACATGTAGGTTCCCCTTGGTGCCTAGTTATGCATATTGCGATTTGAGACCAATCTGAAAACAACATGGCCGACAGGCAGCCATCTTGGATTTTGACAATTGAAGTTTGTTATCACTATTTCTGAGAAAGTAATGAAGGGATCTTTCTGAAATTGCAGATGTAGGTTTTCCTTGGTGCCTAGTTATGCATATTGCGTTTGAGACCAATCTGAAAACAACATGGCCGACAGGCAGCCATCTTGGATTTTGACAATTGAAGTTTGTTATCGCTATTTCTGAGAAAGTATTTAAGGGATCTTTCTCAAATTTCATATGTAAGTTTCCCTTGGTGCTTAGTTATGCATATTGCGTTTTGAGACCAATCTGAAAACAACATGGCCGAAAGGCAGCCATCTTGGATTTTGACAATTGAAGTTTGTTATCACTATTTCTCAGAAAGTACTGAATGGATCTTTCTGAAATTTCAGATGTAGGTTCCCCTTGGTGCCTAGTTATGCATATTGCATTTTGAGACCAATCGGAAAACAACATGGCCGACAGGCAGCCATCTTGGATTTTGACAATTGAAGTTTGTTATCGCTATTTCTGAGAAAGTACTGAAGGGATCTTTCTCAAATTTCATATGAAGGTTCCCCTTGGTGCCTAGTTATGCATATTGCGTTTTGAGACCAATCGGTAAACAACATGGCCGACAGGCAGCCATCTTGGATTTTGACAATTGAAGTTTGTTATCGCTATTTCTGAGAAAGTGCTGAAGGGATCTTTCTGAAATTTCATATGAAGGTTCCCCTTGGTGCCTAGTTATGCATATAGCGTTTTGAGACTAATCCGAAAACAACATGGCCGATAGGCAGCCATCTTGGATTTTGACAATTGAAGTTTGTTATCGCTATTTCTGAGAAAGTACTGAAGGGATCTTTCTCAAATTTCACATGTAGGTTCCCCTTGGTGCCTAGTTATGCATATTGCGATTTGAGACCAATCTGAAAACAACATGGCCGACAGGCAGCCATCTTGGATTTTGACAATTGAAGTTTGTTATCACTATTTCTGAGAAAGTAATGAAGGGATCTTTCTGAAATTGCAGATGTAGGTTTTCCTTGGTGCCTAGTTATGCATATTGCGTTTTGAGACCAATCCGAAAACAACATGGCCGACAGGCAGCCATCTTGGATTTTGACAATTGAAGTTTGTTATCGCTATTTCTGAGAATGTACTGGATGGATCTTTCTGAAATTGCAGATGTAGGTTTCCCTTGGTGCCTAGTTATGCATATTGCGTTTTGAGACCAATCTGAAAACAACATGGCCGACAGGCAGCCATCTTGGATTTTGACAATTGAAGTTTGTTATCGCTATTTCTGAGAAAGTATTTAAGGGATCTTTCTCAAATTTCATATGTAAGTTTCCCTTGGTGCTTAGTTATGCATATTGCGTTTTGAGACCAATCTGAAAACAACATGGCCGAAAGGCAGCCATCTTGGATTTTGACAATTGAAGTTTGTTATCACTATTTCTGAGAAAGTATTAAAGGGATCTTTCTCAAATTTCATATGTAAGTTTCCCTTGGTGCCTAGTTATGCATATTGCATTTTGAGACCAATCTGAAAATAACATGGCTGACAGGCAGCCATCTTGGATTTTGACAATTGAAGTTTGTTATCGCTATTTCTGAGAAAGTACTGAAGGGATCTTTCTCAAATTTCATATGGAGGTTCCCCTTGGTGCCTCGTTATGCTTATTGCATTTTGAGATCAATTGGAAAACAATATGGCCGACAGACCGCCATCTTGGATTTTGACAATTGAAGTTTGTTATCTCTATTTCTCAAAGTACTGAATGGATCTTTCTCAAATTTCATAAGTAGGTTCCCCTTGGTCCCTTGTATTGCATTTTTGGACCAGTCTGTCCTGAAAACAACCTGGCAAACAAACAGCCATTATTGTTAAATCTCAAATTTCTTATATAGCTAGGATTCCCTTGTTTGAAAAGTACTGGAGGGATGTCTCAATTTGCACAGATTAGTAAAATGAAGGGAAAAGTAGAGAAAAGATCAATCTGACATGGAACCTATGAAGATCATTCAATGGTGGGCGCCAAGATCCCTCTGGGATCTCTTGTTTACAGAAGGTACTGAAGGGATCTTTCTCAAATTTCATTTGTAGGTTGCCCTCTATGCCTAGTTATGCATATTGGATTTTGAGACCAGTCAGAAAACCACCTGGCTGACAGGCAGCCATCTTGGATTTTGACAATTGAAGTTTGTTATCGCTATTTTACAGAAGGTACTGAAGGGATCTTTCTCAAATTTCATATATAGGTTCCCCTTGGTCCCTGGTGTTGCATTTTGGGACCAATCCGAAAACAACATGGCTGACAGACAGCCATTATCGCTAAATCTTAAATTTTATATATAGGTTCCCCTTGTTTGAAAAGTACTAGAGGGCTGTTTCTGAATTTACACAGATTAGTAAGACTTAGAGGAAGGGAAAAGTAGGGAAAAGATCAATCTGACATGGAACCTATAAAGATCATTCAATGGTGGGCGCCAAGATCCCTCTGGTTTTAGTTTTATTTTACTTTTATCTATCCAGTATTATGAGTAATGTGTGCCAAATTTTCTTTTGCAGTAGAAAATGGAGCTCCCACTCCTGTTGTTTCAGGTAAAAAATCATTACAAGTTTAAATGCAACATGAATTTATACCCTAACATCTAATAGAATATAAGTGTTAAGGCAATACGAATAAGAACATCTCTCGATTGTCGACTGTTCAGGTGGCACTTCCATTTGCTTTTGTAGAATTCTTGTTTGATTTGATCAATTTCAACAATTTAACTGAATTGCCAAATTATGTAAAGATTAGTATACTGGTATATGTAGTTTGTTTAGCTGAACTCCATCTCCGATCCATTGAGAGGGGCCACAATAGCTTAGTTAGTTAGAGTGCCCGCCATTGATATCTCAGGTGGAGATCCGAGGTGAATGGTTCGATGCTCACTACCTGTGTCGGTTTGTGTTTCTTGGGAAGCTGTCAATCAAGCCTGTCTGTGCTGCTGTGGTTGTGTTCTCTGGATAGCATGTGATGGGCCTCCTGTATGTTGTTAAGTGAGGTAGTCACCAGCTACTACAAGGCAAGATATATACTTCTAACTCAAACTACAATGTAGGGGTTGGGCCTGTTACAGGACAATGAAACCGTGTAGAGCAACATTTTTGACTAACTGCAATCGATATGGGAGGGCTTTTTTATCAGCCATGGGCTTATTTGGAATGTAAAAACAGTTATATTTTGCCTTCAACAGACAGTGAAGAAGAACCCTCAGCCAGTACCTCAGGGACAAGGAAAACAACATCCAACGCAACAGCTGCTCGCAAGAGAAAAGCATCAGATGAAAGGTGATGGAAATTTTACATGTCTTCTATACTTACCGTAATTCCTCTTCAGATATTTTTATGTTTCATTTTACATGTATCCCTAAATGACTGATGTGTTCAATTTCAACAAATTTTATTGACAGAAAAAAGTTGTCAGTAGGATTGGACACCAGGCAGAGCCTATCTCTATAACTACTCTCCTTAAGGAAATTGAAAATCTCCATTTATAGATTTCAACTCTGGATGTCATTAAATGTCCTTTGAATACACTTTTTTTTTTAACTTTTTTGTTTTTATGCCCCACCATTAAATGGGGGGATATAGTGTTACCCATGTCCGTTCCATCCCTTCGGGTCCTTTCCCGATGTAAAGTAACTACATGTAGCTAATATCAGGAACTGTGTTTTGGGGTGTCAGGTGGCATTGGAGGCATACAGACATTTTCTAGGTTTTTTTTTTAAATTTCCTCCGTTTCCTGCCAGGTATCAACACTTTTCAGGCCTTGAGTATCACTAATAATCAATAAGGATGAAAAAATACATGATGCATTTTTTTAAAAATAATTCAGCATAAGTGTATCTAACAATGACGTTTTTTAAAAGGTGATAATATCTTGTTTGTCTTTTGTACAACCTTTTTAGAAAGTTAATACATGTATCATAACATTGCCGTATAAATCTAGATATCATACATTCCACTGTACAGTAGATATAAATATTCCCCCCTCATAACTGAGTATCAATATGACTTCCTGTGTCAGTAGAGTATAGACCTTATAATATGTCGTCCTGTCATTGCAGTGAGGGAGATACATCAGATGAAAACCTGGTGAGTTGTCTTTTTTTTTTTTTTTTATATATATATTTTGAAATTATTAAGTCATATTGGTGATACATTGAAACTAAATCTGAACCTAAATCTAACTTTTATAGATCTATAACTTCAACAACTGATTAGATTATTAATGTATCGCAACAAAATGGAAAACATTATAAAAATGTACTAGACACACTGTTCTCTGTTAAGGCAATAAGTTTTCCTGCACTGTATGTAGTGCATTAGATATTTATCAGGATTTGCACTGTTAGATTTGAACAATAGTTCAGGTCACCAATTTAATTATCATTTATAATTCTTGTGATTAGTAATGATCAACTAGGATTTCTAAAATGCAAAAAAAAAAATCATTGTGACTTACCTTTAATTTGTTTTTAAAATTTGATGAAATACTTAGGAAGGTTCCAATTTTAATGATAAACAGAATCTCAAACTAGTTTCCATTACGTTTTATAGACTGGACCTCAAACTATGAATTATACCTCACTATATATATATCGTGTTATATATTCAGTCATCTTTCGAAGCAGTATTCTTACACAATCACAAACAAAAGAAACAGATACATTTTTGTACTAAATTATAATATGAGATACAAATTAATATTCAGACACCCTCCCCTTCGAGACGAACGAGAAAGAAAGGTGCTAAACCAAGTAAAACAGAGGATGATGATGGATTAGTACTAGACGAGAGTATCGATACCGTCAAGTCTAAAGTCGTCAGAAGGTAAGTTGCGGATTTAAGGTTCTGTACATCTAGGGAAATAATTTTATTATACCAAAATGTAAAAATATTTGTAATCCTACTTCAAATGAAAATTGTGAAAGACATAGGCCGTTTGGGCCTCTTCCATGTTTATCATCTGGGTAATAATCATCAATATGCCATGTTGTGCTATCTATGTGTCAAGATAAATGGTGCCAGAGGAATTATTTTTGTATCACATTTTCTTTCTGTTCAGGCCTAGACGACCGCCAGGAGGGAATAAAAAACAGACTCCATCTAAACCGGTCCTGCCGAGAGTCAATTCAGATAGTTCGTAAGTATCCTTACGATTATTACATGTTTCAAATTAAACGTTTTAATGATCGAACTATTACAAAATTGTTAATATGATGACAATCAAGACATAAATGAACTTTGTACTACATTGGTATGTTACATAACTATATTAATTTTACCAAAAGTTTATTGTTTTGTTCGAAACATCTTGGAAAATCATTGAAAAATGACAGAGAGTCCTGGAAAAGTCTTGGAATTTGATGAGCTTATGTAGGTATACCATGGAGTGCTGTTAATGTTAAAAGTTTTAAATACATGTATGTTAATTTTATCACATGAACAAAATGATATTCGTGATAAATACTGAAGTCATCATCCTTTTGATATTTCAGTAACAGTTCCGGCACCTAACAAGAGATCGAGCGTGAGGAAGTCGAATTCTGGCCGGTCAAACAGATCATCTGATAATGTGGATATTGACGATTTACTAGATGACATGTAGAGACAACTTTTTTGTAGATGAAATAAAATTTAATTAATTTTCTCAATGAATCATGATGCAGTAATATCAACACTAATGATACTTGGTGACAGTAAAATTATGTTTTCTTAGAAAATTTGTCATCAGTTGGACCAACAGATATTCTTCACCAAACTTTTCAGTCAGACGATTCTCCTTATAATCATCATCATCATCATGAAATTTCGAATGAAATTTTAACTTGGCAGCAGAGTGTCAGTTGTGTTTTTGTGAAACTTTTGACGAACAATAGTCTATGATCCTATCTATTGTACAATAAGTGACGTCACATATTACATTTTTTTTAGGATACTGATCTACATACATATTTATATTTTGTGTAAATAAACATATCAAAACAACTGAAAGTTTGTTGTCACATGAAAAAAAAACCTTTTCTTTGGTGAGGGATCTGCCTTCAGACATCCGTCAGGGTTGGTTCAAAACTGATAAAACAATTTTCATGATATATTTTTACAGGCGCTATAAGTATTTCAAATGAATAGAGCAGTCGTTGTAAAATAGCATTGCAGTTCATGGAATTGTTTCATACGGTTCTGATGTTATGGTCAACTCTACCAAGTTATTAATTTATTACAATATATTAAATGTTTGTAGCCACCATCTTGTCACTACCCGGTTACCTTCCAACCACAGGGGCTTGACACGATTTTCCAAATGATGGTCAATATATATACATGCATTGGCCTATATAGTGTCTAATACATGTATGTATATGGACCATCATTTGGAAAATCGTGTCAAGCCCCTGTACTTCGAACTATAAGAAACCAGTAGTGAAATTTGTGACAGCGAAACCATAGGGCATATCATCAAAAATGGACTATTTGAACTTTACATCACACAAGAGATTGGAAAATTTCTTTTGAAATAATGATGAGTACCATAGTCGACATGAATCTCTCGAAACCAATGATTCATCTTTGAAAGAGATCGTACTAATAGGAGCAGTCTTTGCTTTCTTTGGCGGGGGAGAGCCAGGGTGCTTCCATTGTTTCGATTGTTGTTTGACCTCTGGGGTAAAATGCTGGACCCATGTGACAAATCTCTGAAGAAAGTTGGCATGATCTTCCTCAAAAAGGTTACGATTAGCACGTGATAATGTGCGCCTGGTGTTCTTCTGATTAACTGTCGGAAGTCTTGGTACCCATCGGGCTGAAAGCTTTCTCATTTTGCAAGGTCCTGGGTCAGAATAAAATTAACTCTTTCCTGAGAAATGCCAACTCTACTGGCTATACATCTTTCTGTGACTCGTCTGTCTGTCATAACAATATCATGAACTTTATTGACCATTTCTGGGGTTGCAACATTGACAGGCCTTTCAGGACAAGGGCCATCCTCAAGGCTGTGTCGGCCGCGCTTAAAATCTGCAACCTACCTTTCCACTGTTGTATGACTACCATATCATTATGGATATCCTTAGGCGTTAAACCTTTTAATGCAAATATTGTATCACTGCTCTTTCACCGATTTTGTCCATTATGCATCAGTCGCTTGTCTTGTTTACATTAGAGTGTAATCTCGTCGATATAAACTAAACAATGAGACCAGCCCTTCGGTACACTGTCCATATAGTCAGAGAATAGTATTTCACAGGTGTTTTTTTTATTTTGCTGGGTTTTTTTTGGGTTTTTTTATTTGTTTTTGTTTTGTTTGTTTTTTCAAATCCAGAAGCCGGAGATGACCCCTTTCCTATGTACGAGACAATTATCGAACAACGAAATCCGAACAAAAACGTATACAAATCGTAAAGAGTTTTTCCTTGTAAATTAAGCTTATTATTCGTGATAACTTTCCGACTTCATTTCAGAGTTGAAGTAAAGCAGTTGGACAATTAAACAAAAATCTAATGCGCGGTTCGAATGATGAATCGGGAGCCTTTGTCCGTCAAAACAGGTTACTTTACTGTACTATATGCTCTTACCCCCGAAAAAGTAAAGCTAGACTCGTTTTTTTCCGAATAACGAACAACTCGCTTTATCTTTGAAAGAAGATAATCATTTTTATATATTAAACGCATAGTAACAACCATTTAAATGTTACAGAGTCTGACATACTGTAGATAATGGCAGGATTTTGATGCAGCGTCTTGTCCAGCCATTCAAGAATGGTGTCAAAACTGTTTATCGCATCTACAACGCCACGCTGCCGACTGCCCAATAATCCAACTGCCGTCCTTCTTTGGAAAGTTGTACTGTATCTCTGAGGATTGCAGAAAAAATCATTACGCGCGTTTAATACTTATATTTCCGTTTTTGATTAAAAGTTTTTTTTCTTATATCCAATCTGTTATCGCATTCAAATGTCAAATTTCTTATTTTCCATCTTTTTAATGTGATTTTTTTTTATTTTCCTGCTTACAAATGTTTGTGACACCAACGCCCATATGCTCACGGTTTTACACAAAATTGAACAAAATTCGAGACATGTAAAAAAAAAAGTAGCCAGGTTCATCAAATGGAATGAACAGAAATTATGTTTGATTCCAATACATCGCCTGTGTGATATAGCTAATTATAGGTAAACGTGGAACTTAACAAAAGTTCTAAACCGTGGACGGACGGTCAAACAGAAGCCTGGTGAATCTTCCGTAATGAAATGTAGATGTTGATATCTATCAATCATTCCAAACAACTGATTTCTCTGTCCGATCCCCAATCTAAACGCTATCTAATCGATATTTCTGCTGCTCGGTGTATATTGCGCTAAATATCTGGCTTTACGCAGGACCAATTCCTTACCCGGATTAATCATATAAAATTGATGGTTGTAATGACCCATGGATTGCTGAGACATTCTAGAGATAGCTTGAATTTCTAGGGTCATCTTTTATAATTATTAAAGCGATATGCATGTACAATGTAGATGACTTTCCTTCAGCCGACCAACTTTCAGACCGGATAAAAAGGGTGCTGTGACCGTGTCATTGCCTGTTTACTTTATACATGTATACATTTTAGTTGTATTAGAGCCCTTTCTTTACTGACATACAATTGTAGCAGTACTGTTTTAAATAGCAGTTGTGATTTTACGCTTAATTTATATGTTAACTAGATATTTTATTTCCTATAAAGAAGCTTTCTCTGCTCTGCAAGTAGGGCATAGTTGTCCAAACTGCATGATCGGTTAGCTGCAACTACTTTTGGGATCTTATATTTTCTCTTAATTCTAAATAACTGTTTCCTGTCTGAAATCTACATTGACGCTGTCTCACATCAGGTATTTAATTGAACATTCGCCCCTGTAATGACTTTGGGTTCTGTCCCCTGGTCGAGTGAGATGGACATTCGCCCCTGTGATGACTTGGGGTTCTGTCCCCTGGTCAAGTAGATGGACATTCGCCCTGTGATGACTTGGGGTTCTGTCCCCTGGTCAAGTAGATGGACATTCGCCCCTGTGATGACTTGGGGTTCTGTCCCCTGGTCAAGTAGATGGACATTCGCCCCTGTGATGGCTTGGGGTTCCGTCCCCTTGTCGAGTAGATGGACATTCGCCCCTGTGATGACTTGGAGTTCTGTCCCCTTGGAGAGTAGATGGACATTCGCCCCTATGATGACTTGGGGTTCTGTCCCCTGGTCAGGTAGATGAACATTCGCCCGTGTGATGACTTGGGGTTCTGCCCCCTGGTCGAGGCATATACTGATGTCTCTAACCGGTAGCCATCAAATTTATAGGTCTAGGTTGAATTGAATTCGATGAGATACCTGGATACGTTATAACTACTAGTCTCTCCACTGACCCAGTATTAAGGTACGATGCGATAAAATAATAGGGGCTATCTAATGTTTGTTTAATTTACCACACAAGCTTATTAAACAAATTTAACCACTTCGCTGAGATTTGTTTATATTTCAAAGTCGATATATCGAATCTCTTTAAATCTACAAGCATCGTGCTGGTTTTCCCATTACGAGTAATACCTCCAGGAGAGTTCCGATAGCTTTCCCGAAAATCGATAACTCGGGAGTAATCCATCTCACTAGTGCACTTAGCCGATAACGTTTCTGACGTTATCATCCAGATCAATACATTTTACTCTTGTTTGAGCAGACGAGAGGTGTGAATTGATTCAAAGTTGTTTTATGGTGCTGGATATCAAATTGACAACTGTTTGTACAGTTAAGAATGCTCTTTTATGTAGAAACGTGTTCGGTGTCTGTCATTCATTGGAAAATAATGGACAGTGTTTAAGTTGAGACAGAAGACAACTGTGCTTTATTAGCAGGTAGGTAAAACTACATACCATATACTTATATAATTGTTTAGCCACTGGTTGCACAGTTTTAAGTCTATTATGTTTGCATTGCTGCACACATGTTCTGTGTTGTATATAGATGTATATATATATATTTATCTTGGTACTTACTAAATTGAATATAACTTTGATTCAAACGACAAAATGTTTTGTTTTTCATTCATCCTGGCCTTTACTAAATTACATATAATCGTCATTTAAAAGACTTAATGTAGTTCCTTTAGTACTTAGGCAATAGTTGGAGATATCAGCTATTGGAATTCGTAACACAATTACTCTGCAGCGAAAATTTGAACTCCACGCCTTCTCTTTCTACATACCATTTTCTGTAATAACCAAATACCGAATTCTTCATGAATTTAACCGAGCTGCCAAAGCAAATCCAGATAAAATCTGGTTAAATCACAAGAAAAAGTGTTTCAGAGTCTTAAGTAACTTTTGCCTGCTCGAGTGATCGATCCCCGTCATTGCTGTACGTCATAGCCAACGCATGTCATGTCCTCAAAATGGGAACCGGAGCATGACTATCACTGCACTGGCATTTTTCGTAAAGGCAGTCGAACATTTAAACAATACAAGGTGCATGCCTATTATCGTGACGAATATATTACCGTGACGTAAAATGGATCAGTATATTGCGAGTATTTTCCTGGAGTCTTTTTCAGAGATTGATGTTCTGCACCATTACATGGTAAGTATTCATTCACATAAAAACTTCTGATCACATATAAATTGATACAATTAAAGCTGGCCTTTCAATATCCGGACCAGTTTACGTCACGGTAATATCATCCTCACGATAATAGTCATGGACCCTGTAAAAATGACAACAATAGTATTCGCCATTTAATCTCCATAGAGCCATCTGCTTCTCCCAACACGCTGTATTGTATTTTTGTCTGTTTGGAGATGACATCGGTCAAGGACGCATTGATGCTTTTATCACTTTCTCATATGTATCTAATGAACTTCCACAAGTAAAAATTGTAGGATCACAAATGGCCGTCGCTTGTCACATCGTAACCATGAAAGCAGGGATAGTTTGCAACCAGGCGGTGCGATAAGCGGGATGTTTTCAATATCCAAATTATTAAGTTCCGAAATTCTGGACGGTGAAATCCCTGCTTTCGCTATCAACGCTGTTCACACGTATCAGTTGATTCGATATCAAAGGACATGTTCCCTGTGACGAAATTTCCGAGACAGATGTCAATTACTAATGGAAAAACAACACAAGGTTTCTGGAGACGCAGGTTGGTAAAGTCATGACGAAGTTTTAAGGTCTACTCGACATTATATATGACCTAATTTGGATGGCATTGTTCTGTTACCTTAACCGATATGGATATCCTAATTTGGATGGCATTGTTCTATTACCTTACTCGATATGGATATACCTAGTGGTTGTGTTGTCACTACCCTAGTTATGTGGTTGTTGATATACCTGGTGGTTCTGTTGTCACCACCCTAGTTCTCACTTTGATAATGTGACCTAACCAAGACTTTACTCTTCCGAAACACCTGGTCTTATCTCCTGGTACTTTTAAGGGCCTCAGAGCAAATCCATTTTCCCCCTTATTGTATCAGTTTTAAGTTGGATTAATAATTTCTTTTTTATTGTCAGTATTGACTGTCGTTTTCCTTGATTCATTTTTAAGGATCTCTGCAATTATTTCTTCACATTCTCCCTCTAGCGTCATTGATGTATACAGACTTCTAAATTATTGTTGAACATTCCCTTTTTTGGACGACAGGGATTTGTTACATCTTGTTTTTGATACTTTAATGCATTGACTATTTCTTCTTTTGAGATTTGTTTTTTAAAAAGATATTAATTAAACATTTACGTCAAATTCTACACATTCTTATCATCACTTGTAGATATTTCATCAAGTTACGGCATCGCGACCGCTTGTGTACCACTCTAGAATGTCTGCCAGATTAGACTACTAAACTCTGTTGGAAATACTGTACATAGATAAATCATACATTGTATGATACGTGAAACCTATATTTTATCTAAATTATCAGAAATTCGTTGGAGGGGATCTTGTTTCATAAAACTGACATTCCTAGTACCTTCTTCAATAAGTAGTGTAAAATCATCAATATATTGATCTACCAGCCTCGGGGTATACTTATATTAGACTATGTTAAAGTATGTTTTTGTAATGATAGCTACCTATATTAATAAAGGTAATCTATTGTGAACGCCTTATCCTATTTTGATATATTCAGTATATTCCATTAAGTACCCTGAGAATACGTATATAACCGACTGAAGTATATATACTTGGCATACTGTTAGCGACACGAGGAGGTCAAATTTGTTGTCATTCATTGTATAGGACTCTTATTCAGTCGTTATAAAGTAGTCTTCTCATTCAAGAGTGGTTTTAAATAACTATCGAGATGACAGATTTTATTAACCCTCAAGCCAAACAGTGTAGAAAGGTTTTAAACAAACACTTGACGGCTGTCGATAACCCACCCGGTCAAATTTACATCAATAATCGTTTCTTATATCGCTTCGTAGACAAACACACACAGAGAAAAAATCTGCATTTCCCAGGTGTATTTGAACACTACAAAGAAAAGATCGGGGCAAATTCCTTTTGTAAAACGCGTCAGTTTGGTAATAATGTGTTTTAAGTCGTGAACAGAAATATTTTATATTTTTATTCAGACAGGGTAAATATTTGGGAATGTGTACGGTGTGCGGTAATACACTATGGCAGAGTAAATATATTATACTCACAGTACTAATTATGTTAGTGTTATGTCTCCCACGATTTAATTCTCAATGTGAGCTTTTAAATCGAGTGATATCACTTTATATATAAAGTACAAGTTATGCTGACCACATGTCTGTTTTTAATTAGGCATAGATGTATGTTTTTAGATCAGGCTTTATCAAAAGTAAAAGTTCTGCTTGCGATGTTTTCTTTTTTTTTAGATGTTAAATTTGGTTTTAAGATAATGTTGTAGGTACAGGAATGCTTCCTGTTTTGTTTATTTATATGTTTACGTTTTTTTTTTAATTTTTTTTTCAAAACGCATATACAATGTATATACAGGTGTGTATTGATGTAAAATGTGATGTAAATGTATGTACATTATACATGTGTCTTTATTTCGGGATTTTGGTGTCATGCTATTTGAACCAATTTGAATACACAATGCACCCATTTCCATTTTGAACGTCTTTGTCAAGACATCGCAGGAAAATGTTTTATCGGGGTATGGACTGTAGTTCTGATGTTAATTCGAATAAAAATTCACTAGAAAGGATATATAATTAATGTTGACGACAATTGAAATATCAAGATCGATACATCAATCAATTGTAAAATAATGACTGGATATTTCGTACTTCCTTCAGGGTTCATACATTAATCTCGGAGACCTTCCGAGTAGAAACATACTACAGGCACGCTCAGGTTATTTATCGCGTTGAAAAGAAATGTTTTAATAGTTCCCAACTGATTCATCGGTTACTCACTTATTAATTATTGCGGGCAAATTTGTTTTAAAAAGGAGTCATTACGGAAATGAAAGTATTCAATTTATATTCCACACAATACGAATTTCTTGGGATAAAGCAACAGGGGTTTGTGGAAATTAATGAATTTTCACGCATAATGCTTTCTTATTGAGTATGAAAGTTCGCTGTTATTTCGAGGATTGATGACTTGTGTAGGCCTTAATCCAACTTTATTGATCCCCAACGTCAAGATCACCACCAAGGATATGTATGCATGTACAGTATCATGTAGTATTAAAAATACAGAATTTACTGACGATATTCTGAAAAATACTCAGTTTTATGTTTACTGACAAAATACTGAAAAAAATTAATTTGCGGATGAAATATCAAAATGTATTGAATTTACTGACAAAATACCGAAAAAGAACGGAGTTTATTGACGAAATATAAAAAAGTACAGAATTCACTGACAAAATACCGAAAAAAAGCTTGATTTACTGACGAAACGTAAAAAAAAAATTACTGGATTCACAGATGAAATACTTAATAAGAATAACTAAAACCTGCTGAATTACTGAAAAAGTGAGGGAGAAAAAATGAATAAAAAATAAACTAAATACAGAAATACTGACAGAAACATGTTAAATATTGCTTAACATTGAATCTCATTGGCAGAGGAAACCTTTTTTTTATAGCTTCACCCAGTCCAAAACTAGTATATATTGAGTGTAAGTCATATATGAGAGGTATTCATAAAATTGCCCTTTGTATACTGATGTCGTCATGTAAATATTTTGCATTTTAGAAGCTGCCGAGGCTTTCCTTAATCCTGAAGAGCATTTTATGACACAATGTGACTACCTCTAAACGTTGTCGTCCTTGTCTATAAATTAGAATTAGGTGTTGTCAACTATTGAAATCGTCACATAATATATCATGTATCTAGCGTGTGGTGTGACATTTTATAGAGAAGAATATTGATTACATTAGAACTGATGCCACTCACTTACTCATATTTCTGTTGCTATACTAAAAACATAAACGACGCCATTTTGTTGTAAATCTATTCCTAATCCCATACCTGCTTCATTTAGTAGCAACCAAGTGAAACCAGTTACCAACAATATATATATGCTATGTTAGAAGGTAATTTATTGACGATACGGTACATGAAAAAAAATCAATATTATTTACAGTTAAACATGCCATGATTCAGAAAAATGTAAAATTTTAATTTACAGTGAATGAGTATATGATAACGATCTATTCGCTACAGTTGTTTACAAAAAAATGTATATCCGGCAAATATTGTATCCTTTATACCAGTGTTAAGTCACTTTAAACATTTGTTATATGAATTTACAAGAATTTATCGAAATGTTTAAATCCTGTTTTCACGACGATGCCGGGATCATTCGTTGAACAGCCTATTTAAACCGATGGCATTCAATGATGTAATTTTAGAAGTAGTTTATCATTCCAAAGTCCCATTAAATATCAATGATTCGGGGAGGTAAATTCGAACCATATATTATACTTATAGTTTCTAAAGACCCCGACAACGTGTTTCTGCATTGTTGGCAGCTGAAAGCAGAAGTTCTGCCTATGGTGTAATAGTCAGCCGAGGTACACCCCGGCACCACATCTAAACAACAATGGTCGTCAACTACCAGTTATTGAGTTACCCTACTGTTTGATTTATTACAACAATAAACTTTCTCTGTTAAAAAGAACACATCAATAAGATATAAGATCTCACGTGTGAAATTGTACAAGTCATATACTGTACAATTAGTAATATTCGTGGGGTATATCTTTATGCTCTATTCGCGGTCATTATAGATAGCGCGAAAATGAATACGGAGCGAATGTTTATATTTGTTTAAACTTTTATCTCACTGACATTAAGATACGAAATTATCAACTTGATAAAAACGTATATGCTCTTTGTTTATACTCTTGTATTGTCACTGTGATGGTAACTTTTCTTTTTTGACCAATCAGAATGGCGCTTTCTATCTACCGCATTGAAATCCACCGATTTTTCGGTTCAGATGCAAATGAAGCGTATGTAGAATAAATGATTATTTCGCTGTATATCTGCATAATAATTTGCAGTTTTTGATAAAGTACTTATTTGACAACCGCTATTCAAGCAAGACAAGCTTTTAAAGTGCCGTCTTCATGTTGCCAAGCGTGACGTCATAAGGACACGACGTCACAGATACTGCTACTGATACCTGCACATTTTTTATGCATAGATTTTTCTTTTTGTATTCTTAGTAAAACACGAAATAAGAAGAAAACTTAATGATGTCCCATTCAGTTGAATATAGTATATATATTTCACTCATATGACAGAATATAGTGATATTTGTTTTCCCACTCGATGACGATTTTCTGTCATACTCGTAAAATATTTATATTCCACGGGAAATCATTCATCTATATGTGCAACAAATGTATGGAGTATTTACTGCAGAATGTCGGTGCTGAGCTAAATTAAACATAATAGTGAACTACTTGCTCCGTGATAGTTATATAGCATGTCAGAAAGAAGACAGTATTACATGTGGACTGTTGTTCTATCTGCAAATCTAATGACATTATGGAGGGGGTAGGAAACTCCTTAGAATCTGTGACTGAATACACGAATGCATAAAAGTGATGATAAATTGACACACATGGCAATTGGTACCATTTAATAAGTGTTTAAATTGGGAAGTCATCAATGACCTTGATTTTGTTAATGACTTTATTGTTCCTGTACTTACTTACCTACTTTATACCGTTGTAAGACTTAAAACAATACCACACCAAAACAAACAATCCTTGTATATGTATGTAAACAGACAGTATGATCAATACTCTATAATGTTTAGAGATTAAGGACATCCTGGATTTTAATTTACCTTGCTAATGTATTATACTCCCATTTAGTAAACGGGGCGGACGGTTATCCATGATCTGTGTGTATTCGTGTGTGAGTTCATCTGTAGCCCAAAGGTTTGTGTACGAAATATTTCATTAACTCCTGAACAGATAGTATTTATATCCTCACCAGAATAATATCATGTCAAATCCATACTCTCACCAAATAATCATCATGTCAAATTCATACTCTCGCCAGAATATCATCATGACAAATTCTTGTTCTCATCAGAATATCATCAGGTCAATCATACTCTCACTAGAATATCATCATGTCAAATTCATGCTCTCATCAGAAAATCGGCTCGAAACCTACGTGGAGCAGTTGCCAGGTACTGACCGTAGGCCGGTGGTTTTTCTCCGGGTACTCCGGCTTTCCTCCACCTCCAAACCCGGCACGCCCTTAAATGACCCTGGCTGTTAATAGGACGTTAAACAAAAACAAAACCATAACCAAAACCGGAATATCGTCAGGTCAAATTCATACTATCACCAGAATATCATCATGTCAAATTCATACTCTCACCAGATTGTCGTCATGTCAAATCCATACTCTCATCATAATATCATAATGTCAAATTCATGATAACACAATGCATTAGAACTAATTTCATTTAGGTATATAAACATATTAAAATGCTGTTGTATCTGATTAGAATACTATTTATTTAGCTTATGTGAAAGACTATTGGTTAGAGCTATCACCAAATGTCTCTGAAACAGCTTGAATATACGGAGCATTCATGGTGAACGACAACGTCTTTTGTTTGATCCAATACTTTCACTAGGGTATTTAATTTAAATGAGCCTTAAGCAGATATTTCCTGAGTGACATTGGCATCGCGTTTGTTCGTTCTGACCTTCACGAACGAATTCATCTTTGTTTAAAAACGAAACGCACTTTAACGACAATTTATCCAACATTCCATCTTCTGACATATGTGTACATGGATAATTTGTTGTTATGATAGCGTTGTATTGGTAACTAGATCGGGTCGACAAATAGAAATAATACATTAACATTTACACTTTAATATCACTTTAATCGGTTGTGTTAAAAGCATTGTGCTGGATTAAGGGTAGGTTTAAATTGCGTTTAGTTAAAGCCACACGTCACATATTAAGTGAAGAACATGTTATTCGTGACGTCACTTGTGTAGCTTTTATTGATGAATAATAGTTTACTCTTTAAATACTATGTTAGTGAACATGATAAACCCATCAGTGACTTAGCGTCCAAGAGAGCAGCTATACACACATCCTACATTCATGTTACAGTTTAATTACTTTGCGCCCTTAAACATCTTTAATTAAGGACGAATTACTGTGATGGATGAACCGTAGAAAACATTTTGTAAAGAAACCACTTCAAGTCGATTTGCTAATCAACCGTTATGCATGACCTCTTGGTTTTGATAGTACCCGGATTCTAATTAAACATGGCATTCTATTTTTTCACAATTCTATAGCCGTTACGAGGACTTAAATCTCAATTAAAATCTAAATAGAAATGTCAAATAACCAAATATAACATAATATAATTTTATACCTACAAGTGAAAACCTATATTTTCCTCAGTTGTCCGTAGCGACAGGCGGATATGTATGGTGGCTCGTTAGATATAAAATCTCGCGACGGCGAGGGAGCGAAAACGCGACGGCGAGAATGCGAGATTAATCTCGCGTTTTTGTCGTCGCGTTTTCGCATTCTCACGTTTTTGCTCTTTCGCATTCTCGCGTTATCGACATAAGATCGCAAGAGTGCGAGATTTGATAGTTGGCCCAAACGGGCTACCATAGATATGAAAGGAATAGAAAATTGGAGAAAAATAATGTTTTACAGCATCAAATAAACATGAGCACATCACATGTATAATGTATGTAATGTCCTAAGCGGATGGTACAAGATATACACAAGATACTGACACTTTTTAATACAAATTTAAAGTTCGATACAGTTAGATACAAAAAAATGCATCATGCACATTTTTCGGCCTTTTAGGACTCGTCAGTAATGCTAAGGGTCAGAATGTACCTATTTGAAAATCAGGTCATGAAAATATTAAAAATATGTAAAGATGTCAAACTGTCTTAAACGTTGAAAACATGCTTTGTCACAGCTGAAGAACATGTAATGAAGCATGTTTGTTTACGACCACTCCTAAGGAGAAGTACATCAATATTTATCTTAATGCAGATACTTTATCAGCATGCATCCTTTGCTCTCAAATCTTTTAAGAGGTGTATTTGATCTTAAAATCTCCAAATGCATCCCCCTAACTGTTAGATCTTGTTAAAATTCACGTCATCTAAAATGCATCAGAAAGCCCTGAATACATTCTACTTTTTTTTTTATTAGTGGGGGATATCTATATAGCGGTACGTGTGTTTACATCACTTGTAAAGTATGAATATATATACATATGTATATTTATTTTGTTCAGTGTTAAATGCATTATATAAACCCATTGCCTGCGGATATCTGATAGTGTCAGTTCGCTTAAGTGAAAGAAATCCGTATTGGATAGACTCTCTATTGGATAAAAATGAAAAGAGGAATTGCTATAGGTCAATTGAAGCGAGACATTATTGACGCCTCACATAGGTGTATAGAAATTGTCAATCAAGTGGGTTATGCGAGGTCTACCTGTGATAGCTTCACGCAAATTAAGTTCTGCTTAATTAAGCAAGTTTGTATGAAGAAATATTTCATAAAAATGTACGCGTATTAAAAATCGATAATACAAAGGTAACAAATATGTTTACGATTTATGGTAATTATTATTCCTCAGATAGACGAACTGTTTTGCTGTCTTTTATACTGGGCTCGGCTGACAGGGCTGCGAGTAGTTTGGGCGATAATGGGTTCAGGATGCGTTGTAATTCTGACATTCAATGCACGGCATGAGTGTGGTATAGGGAGTGTAGTCATAAGAGGGAACCAAACAACCATATATATCTAATATTGACATCTTTCTTTTTCTATCTCACAGATGTGCTGGATTTATTGGACTGGGATGACCCTATGAGGTAAGCTATATAAATTAATCTTGGTTTATTGTTTAACGAAGTCATCAGAATGCCTTTTATCAATTTTAACCACAAATCAAACAATGGTTCATAAGACCTGTTGTTATATGGGAGAAAATATATATCCAGATGCCGATCTAGATATATAAAATAATAATTTCTAATGTGTTAAACATAAAGTATATTTTATAATATGTTATACTAAAGTGAAAGTAAACAAACTTTGTTAACTGAAGCATAACACTGGTAATGTTTACACCATCATTTATTATTACACATTATTCGCGGATCAGATTAAGAAGGTAAGAACTAAACTGCATTAGGAGCAATACATTATGGTTTCCTACAAAGTCATTCATACGACTATAAGTACAATAAGAAGACATTTCATTGGCAATATTTAAAATGCCTTCAACTTTGATGTCTTATGTAAACATCAATTAAATTTAAGTAAAATAAATTACTTTTAATCTTTAGAGGTAATAGCCATTTCGTCATTCTCATGACTACAATCATGATGTCACAACGGGCTCGCAGGATGGAATTTATTGTCCGTATAATCGCACGGCTTTATAGTTAATTTTGATCATGGCATGCGTAGGAAGAGGGCTGAAAATATAGTTATTGAACATAATAAATTGTGACGTCATGACTAAAAGAGTCTTCACTACATCATTCATTGTCCTAATATCAAATATGGTTGGCTGTTTACAAGAACTCATGTCTTACTAAATCAGTACACAATCATCAAAATGATATAGGTGTCCTAGTGAATTACGTCTCTCATCACAAAAACAGAAAACATAAAAATATCTACAACGCTCCTGAAATATATTAAGCGTTGTTTTGTGGCCTATACTTTGGCGTATACAGTTAACAACACGACAAAAGAACAAGAGGAAATGCACTGGATAAAATTGTAAGAATGATTGAATTTCTTTGTTGCGTTTAGTATCAAGACCTTTTTAACAAAATATTGGCTAAACTTGGGCACAAACTGTGCTCTCTCTAGGCCTACTTGTTTTTGCTTTCATGTTAGGCTGAACATATACCAGAGTTTATCATAACATGCGACACAAACTTAACGTAGATATACAGTATTGGCAATGAGTTGTTTAAAAAAAATCTGACCTTCGATCAGATATACCCTCTAGACCATGCAATCAAGAGCCCTACATATTCTTCAACATCAGTTACTTACTTCCGATCTTTTCTTAAAACGTCCACAGCAGGGACATCTTACAACTACGCTGTATGATAAATGTGATGATCGCAATTTCCAATTACTATTCATTTCTGGAAAGTCACGTTCGTGATTCCCCTACGTGTAAGGACATCCACCAATTATCAAGACTTTTGCGACAAATTTCGATTACTACCGAAACAACCATGGGACCATGATGGGCATCATGGCTGAGTTTTACTAATCATGTTAAGTTACGCAAAAAACAACAACAACAACAACAACAACAACAACAACAACAACAAAAAACTTACGATTAAAACGTAAGTTACGACATGCCCGTTTTACTAAAGCGTTCGTAAG
Source organism: Pecten maximus (assembly GCF_902652985.1). Lineage (NCBI taxonomy): Eukaryota > Metazoa > Mollusca > Bivalvia > Pectinida > Pectinidae > Pecten > Pecten maximus. The sequence goes on from NC_047024.1 coordinate 40,174,951, forward strand.
TTTTCGTCGTAAACCTGACTTCGGAAGATTTCGTAAGTAACGATTTCGTAACTCTTGTTCGCTGTAGGTAGGATTCATTTTAGCAATGAGGCAATACAAGCACAATCGCTATTTTCATTATAGCTTACGTGGCCTAGTGGCCTACGTTGTTTTTTGGAAATATTATATTTCCTTATGCGATATGAAGTAAGACGTTCTTGATACTTGTCGATAGGCCTAGTAGATAGGTTGTCACTACTCGTGTTTGCGATAGACCTAGATTTTGATAGTGGGTGTCGTCTACGAAGCAGGCGAGGTTAACCCACCGGGACACGTGACCTATATATTTTGCATTCATTACAAACCGTATCTTATTTCATTATCCCGAAGTTACAGTATATGATCAATTTAATTATTACGCACAATGAAAAAGTATCCAGAACCAAACTTTGAAATATCAATATGTTTCCTTTTTGCATTTGTTCAAAGGTATTCGTATACATCTTTATTTTGTTCGTAGCTTCTCCTAGTTTCATCGACAATGAGTTGGTATTACGGCTTCAGGTATAATGCGACCTGTGTTGAATTTCCTTCTTGACTCTCTAGCTGTCGGGAGTTTCTGTCATGACGTCGCTGGCGGGCCCTGAAGAGATGGGGCGGCTGTGATGCAATTTATGTTCGGCTCTGCTTTATGTGACTGTAGATATAATCTGAAAGCTGCTGATGTATTTTATCTTTTGTGACGGTCCTGAAAATCATAAGATAATTGATCGCATAACATGATCGCGTCTCCTGTTACAGTGTGGGCTTTTAAGTCTGAATACTCCTACATAACCATATCGCATTAGTCAGCTTAAAAGCGGAAAGATGTGTTGGCACATTAATGCTGATGGACATTTTTCCATCCCAACGTCTCCTCCAGTCATATAGTTACCGTCGTTTCTGTGACCACATTTTCTACCAACAACAAGTAGATTTGGACAATTTGACCAAAAATATTTCAAAACCTAACTGTTTTACAGGCAACCACCCAATGAGTAACATATTTCTTATTATGTGTAAGTCTCGATTGTTCTCTAAAACGGTGACAAACTTCCTCCACAATTCTACTAGCCAATCAAACGTCAACGTCGTCGTTTTACAATACAGAAAAATCAAATGAAAAAAAACAAAATAAAAACAAAAAAAAAACAAAAAACAAAAAACAAACAAAAAATCTTTCGCTAATCATCTTCATGTACCATTATATAAGTAATGTTATATATATGTCTGTCTTACTGTAACTGATAATTGTAGTTTCCGAATATTGTTTGTTTCGACAAACACTCCTGGTGCGCCAATTCATTTTTGCGTTCATATATCTTAAACTCAGATATGCTATGTTTTACTCGGCCAAAATAAAAAATATTTACGGTAAAATTGTCCTGTGTAATTTTATTTTATCGAAGGAATATTTTCAATTTCGATTAAAATACTGTTTAGATAATTGTTGTGACCATATGAACATCTAATATTTGTCTCGTTAGTAATGTAATTTAGAAAATCTTTCGATAGGGTGATTTAAATGTTGTGGTTATAAATATACAAATGTAAGTTAAAATCCTGATTGTGAGTATCGCTTTCACAAATGCACTTTTTCAAAATTCGAGAATAGAATCTGCTCAGCTATATATGCACTTTTCAGTGTATATTGTTGTCTTTCTTGATGATGCTAAATGTTATTTCGTTTTTGCTTCTGTTTCAGAATATTTGACTGACCTTCTTCCCATGTACATATCTGGCCAGGATGGATCCCGAACCTTCTTCCATCCCTGGTATCCAACAAAACCCAACTGACAATATGGCGGCGGCCAGATTAACTTCCGGTGACAATAAGTCACCTGGGAAAGCAGGTGTTAGTCTAGCGTACATGCATGGTCCTCCACGTATCATGCCAAACTACGGAAATAAGCGTCGTAGTCTTCTCCCGAAAACCAAGGTGTCACGTGTCTTACTGTACGATAATATCACCCAACAACAGATGCTTGACGTGAAGCTCTCACACATCAAGATTGAAAAGACTCGAACGACACGCCTCCTTGACCTTCACAAGAGGTCATTCCTACTTCGACAGCAGAAGCGACAACACCATATGCAGCAGGTTGGAATTGTGTTGCCGGATATTGACCACCCAAATAAAAAGCAGGATATTCTAACGCGATTAACAAGTCAGCTATCCAAAAGAGCAGTCAGTTCGGTGGGAGGAAACGGCAGAGTTACCTCTGCTGAACTGGAAACTTTAAAATTGCCGGATTTGGAAATTTCGTCAAATGACCACAATAGTCCACATGTTATATTCAAACTCAAAAACGCTAGTGGCGTCACGCAAATATTTCACACTATCGACAACGAAGGGGTGTTCTCCGATATTGTTCCTCTGTATAAATTCTATGACAAGACAACGGAAGATCCACGGTTTCAGAGTCTTGAAGGTTCGCTGGTTCGAACCTCAGTCAGCAACGACGGGTTTAACGAATTAAGCGCCAGCTTTAAAAAGGAATATCCAAAATTTCCGGAACATTTGCAAGAATTTACGACCGAAAACACCAGACTTGGTTCATTAGTATAAACGGTATAGGCCTCTATATGAGTTATGAAAATCCTTAATAAATGGCAATAAGCATTATATATATGGTGCACTGCTTCGCTATCTTAATAGTTACATGATCCGTAATCTTTGTCCTTTCATAAAGAATTTGGATTTACGACCAATCAGCCAAATGCTACCAAGTGTTGTGAATGTACTGTTAGTGAGTGTGTCGGTAAATGGTCATCGCTGTCGTAATCATGTTATGTGTAGGCAGACGTATGACGTAGCTATTTTAGTTGTAGGCAGAATAATGTCGTAAGCATTCTATGTGTAAGGCAAATTAATGTCGTAGGCATTTTTTGTGTACGTCAAACTAATGTCGTAGGCATTTTGTGTGTAAAAACAGATACACAGACAAATGTCGTAGGCATCTGTTGTGTAGGAAGATTAATGTATTGTCGACATTTTATGTGTAAGAAGACTTTCCTCTCGTCTGGAGATATTCGTTTTAAAAAATGCAATGTATTGAACAGATGATATTCTACAAGAACACCAAATTCCAGAATAATGAATGCAGTTACTATTGGAAACTCTGCTCCACAGTGATTGTCCGGACTTACTATATTTCTATACGAAGAAATGCAACGAAGTGTTGGCTTGATTATTGGAGAATCCGTGCTTTCTCAGGATAATTAATTCGCACCATGTAAGAAGAACAGGAATAATGTCTACATATACCCACTCCTTGTATATGATTAATTTGTTTATGATTTACAAGCCAAAAAATAAAGATATTTGACAGTTAGTTATTTGTAGCAGATTTAATTCAGTCTATAAGTTATATCTCGGTTGCACACATGCAGATCTATATAGACATGGATCTGTAAATATTGTGTTTGTCCGAAGTACTACTTTATTTGGCCTACTTCCCCGACTTACATTTCTTTAAATAGATACTTTGGAGCATTTGTCTTTCTACCAAATATTTCACGTCATAACGCAGACGATTCCTTTGTCAATTAAAATTCCGGCTACAGCTGTTACAAGAATACGTTCATATTGTAGGGGAGACAACTCAGAAATCATCATTCCGTTCACCTCAGGAGCCTCTTGTACACAATTTTATTTGAGATGAACCGATAATTAATTTTATTAAAAATGTTAGACTTTAGTATGGACATCGCGATAATAAATTAAATGTGTCGATAGGTTGGTAACAGTTCGTAGTTCATGCAAAGCAAAATCATAATCAAACAACTATGTGGTTTCTTACATGTAGTTCCGGGTTACGTGTATACTATAATGTATGACTATGTAATAGAGATGTCTTGCATTTAAAAATACTTTTCTATTGTGGACCTTTGAAGAGTTAAATATGACGTTATATCGACCTGGTTGAAAAATATTAACCGCGGTCGGTATCTTTCTACCAGGTTAATATACCTTATTGGACGAAATCAAATATCCTTATTTTTTATATTTTTTATATTACATTTTTAAATATTTATCGGTAATTTGTTAACTGTCTTACATTATAGTTTTTTTTTTTTGAATGACTAAATAGCATACCTTTAAATCTAATAATAAACAAATGGTTTATTAAAAAAAAAAAAAAAACAGACAAGATAAAAGATTCAAACAAACAATAACCTTATTAGAATATCACAAACTATCCATGACAAAAGTAGCATCATATTCTGCCATTTTGGGATTATTAATATATACAAAAATGAAAATACAGAGTGTGTTGTACTCCTGGGTCCATATGCTGTGAATGTTTTGAATTGAGAAACATGGGGTCCATATGGTATATATTGACTTGCATGTGACCATCTCTTATCCAATTAGAACAATGGAAAATCTTGACATACAATATCTGCAATCTTCTGTTAGATTTCTGACATTTTCTATATTATCTTTTCTATTATTTCTATCATAACTCATTTTTTGTCTTTCTCGCTTACACTGTTAATTATTCTTTAGACCATTAAAGGGACATTCCTTAGTTCGGACATCAGAAGCATGCATACTTTCTATTGATGAAATCTATGCCCGAACAATGATTATATATGTCGTGTCTGTGCCTACACGTAATGAAATTAACGCCGAAATGTACAAGAAAAAGTCTTATCATATACAAATACCGTATGTCCTTGCGGTAATTTGTGATACTTCGGGTCGAATTAAGAATTTTCATGACTTCATACTCGAAGAACTTGGGTTTATCTTAAGAGTAAAACTGCCTTATTAATGTAAAAATGATAACTTTTACTATTTGGAAAAAAAAGTATGTTCCGGAAAGTTTTATTTTGACGACCTAAACTTTATTCAAACGAAGGAATGACCCTTTAATAATAAGCCATCTATCGTGTCCAGATATGTATTTAACTACATCAGTAGCATTAGATTTGTACGCCGAATTATATAGATCTAGGGGCGAATCTGGGATAAGGGTGTCTGATTCCGATTGCGCTATATATCAATCTAAACTTAAAATATTTTAATGAAATAATGCAATTTTTAAAAAATAAATCAATCATATATATTTCCGAGATATCAAAACGAAGTTTTCATTCTGATAGTTATTCGATATGCCAATAGGACGTACAATTTGCTTTTTACCGTATGGAGACCCTCTTTGTGTATTTAGGTATATGGGAACAAGTCAATGAAAAAAACCCACACAGACTCACGGACGGACGAATGTGTCTTGATCCTGATACTGGACGGACAATAATCAGCTTTATTTTTTATTTATTTATTTTTTATTTATTTTTTTGCGGGGTGGGTGGGGGTGGGGGGGGGTGAAGGCTATAAGACTACCTGATTATTTAGCCATTTCAGCATGAAACAGTTAAACTGGAGACTGAATTGGTTTATCAAATCCCTAGTGCCCACTGCTCTTAATTCCTGTCCGTTTTGAATTGCTACATCGTAACTATGTGGTTGTATATCGCAGTTACTTCCCCTTTATTCACTTGGGACTCCCTTTTGTAGGACATCATTATTTATTGCGTATTACGACATCATTCGATGCATAGTTCAAACGAAATGCCCCCCCCCCCCCCCCCCCCCCCCCTGATCTATATAAAAAAGATTTTAAAAAAATATGATTATAAAAATGATATCTATTTGTTTACCTCAGTCGGAGTGTTTTTTCTAATTAAAGAAGCGTTTGTTGAAATTGAATAGATCTTACTGTTATTTTGTATTTCATTGTGAAATTAGAAAAAAAGTCATCCGTTATATATATAACATCTCTATGATACAAAAAGATAATTTTTATATAGATTAAATGAAAGCGTAAATAACCAGCTGCTGATATATGATAGCACAATATGATTTTTTTCTGAAGGATTATATAGAACGTAGGCACGCGCCGTGACTGATATGACAATGCCTTGTACATTATCTGTAATACACTGGCCTCCATAATACTCCTATTCACGATCCGATCGTGCGCGCACGAGGTACTAAAGATGGCGGACAGCCCACGACGGAGTCGATATAAAAGGTGAGTCGTCGGTCTATAATGTAATTGTACGATATAGTGAGATATCCAGTGATATGATTTTACTCATCTATTATATTCACGATCTAATCTCACCGACTAAATATGATATCCCGACCTATTGATACTCAAATATAGACAACATTGCTAGAGTAGAAATCAACGAGAGTTACCTCCCTTTGTTTACGCTGTCGGTATTTGACAGTCGACGACTCGAGACATTTGCACGTGTTTCATACTTGCAATAGGGAAATTATAACATTGTGCTACACGCACCAAAAGTTCGATTTAAAGTGAGGACCGTTAGTGATTATAGTACAGCACTTAATTCTTTGCAACAATTCATCAATAATTAATATGAGGTACCGATCTTGTATTTCCACACTAATATTATCAGTCCAAAACGTAAAAAAAAAAAAAAAAATATAAAATGAAATAAAAAAGAACGTCGTCGCTTTTGACCGGCTCATACAACGGCGTCATTTTTTCTAAGACAAAAGAGTCCTTGAGTAAAAATTGGAATAATGTGTGTAGTGTAATAAATGTATGTATAAAGTGTTGAATACCTCCATAACATAAAAGTATTTAATTATATTCAATCATTAAACCCTGAAGTATTTTAGTGATTACAATATGTTTAAGCTGATAATTACTTTTTTTTAAAGTTATACCCGATAAACAATAAACTGGGGCAATTGGAGATAACTAATAACTAAACAACTGTAGAATAATTTAGTTAAAACGAATACGGTACAAAATCAGTGTTTCTTATATCACGAGCCTGATGCATTAATGTTACCAACTCTCTTACTGTTTTTGTAGGTAATGGTAATTTAATAAATTCTATATAAAGTTTTGTTGTTTGCCTAGTAATTTCGGTGTAGGTATTTTTACCCTGTGTCCGCATTTGAAAAAACATTCTAAGATGGTCGACTTCTCATGTTTCTTATACAGTTTTAAAGTTTATCAGCTTCCTTACTTATTCATCAAAGATAAAAATAATTAATGACGTCATATGTCATAAGTGTGACGTCATTATGAGAGTAAAGCCCGTTTGTAGGAAACATGTAAAACAACAGAGATGCCGACATAAGTAAAAAGGCGTTAATCTACCTCTAAATCGATATATCGACAGCAAAAAGGTAATGAAAATATGAATTTTCACGGAAAAATATGAATTTTCACCGAAAAATATAAATTTTCACGGAAAGACCAGGTGTTTCGGAAGCGTAAGTGTCGTCTGCTTTATGATATATAATGAAGAAAACACCTGACACTATTTAAGCCAACTATACAGTATATCATTTTATGATTAATCAAATTAGATATCTAGAATCTTAGTTAACAATACAAAGAGTAAGATAAATAAATATATTTCTATTTTTTACGGTCTATTATAGATGGCGCTCTCGGACGCTTGACTTCCTCCACACTCGACCCGTCCTGATCGTCATCAGTATCCTCATCCTCATCGACTGTCTGTCTCTCCTCGGACAGATGATGAGTGATATACAGTCCATGCAGAGTAAGTACTGGGGATATCACATACACCATCCTGGGGGTGGGGGAAGAATGGAGAGGTGGAGAGATTTGGTTGGCTGGTGGGGGATATAAAGAAGGGGTGGGGGTGGGGGTCGGGGGTGGGGGGCTTGGATCATAATTGGAGGGTCATAACTAGAATATATGTTGTAGATCTTTCATGAGGTGAAAAGATTAAACTGAAAATACCCATAGATAGTTCAAAACGTCATAAGGCGTTTGTTTTACGACTTTTGAAGAGTTAGGGTTAGATTTGGAATAAAACGATATTAGTATTAGGTAAGACTAGTATTTGAATTTCCAGGAACCCTGTTTACGTGTTTTGTTGACTAAAATGCTGTTGTATATTGTTTTTCTTTAGTTCGATTTCAGCTTGAAGAGGATAACATCCAGGTATTTGAAAATCACCTAAAAATGGCATCAGATAATGAGTCATTTCCGGACGTTTCAAGCATAAGTGATGTCATGATTTTTTTACGAAATAACATGGATGTGATTTTAAGTGATCGTTGTTCTAGTTTCTGTGTTCGACCAAGCTCAACTGAGAATAAGGAAGTAGAACGTATTGGAGTAATTCGCGATGTGAACTCCCCTAAAACTACCCCAAGGACTACCGATATTCCTTGTATGAATTCTAAGCATATATGGATTCAATTCAACGAAGGGGCCGAGTCAACTTTCGTCGTTGGTGAAATGGATCTAAATTTCAAGCGTCATGTTGAGCACGAATCGCACGGAACTCTGGGAGGAATATACATCGTCTCACAGATTTTAAATATCACAGGCGTCGTAATCGTCACGTTTATGTTTGTTGAGGTGAGTGAACGTCCTGTCGTCTACATATCTGTCCGTCCGGCCATCCGTCCATCAATCCGTTCTCAATTTGAATACATTTATGCATTGTCTGTCTTCGTTCAGTTTAATGTGACAGTGTAACATATAAGAGACCTAATTTCAACTTTTACAAATTATAATTTTAAGCTTACCGATAGGTTTCAGTTGGTCATTCTTCATCTCGGTCACTCTTGTGGTTGACGCTAGGTCACTCGAAGAAAGGACACAACCATCTCGATGTCGTCTATATATAGATGGGAGGAGGCAAGTCATACCTCACATCGTCAATGTTGAGGTTATTGGGGGCGGAGCCTAATATGAATGACATCCGTCATTCTCCGCTGCGTCCATTCCTGTTCTTTGTCTTTGCTAAAGACTCCAGGTCATGCAGTTGACCTCTTGACCAATCTAATTAAACGTAGACTTGTAATTTCCGCTCCTCTACGATACATTGCAATACATGTAGAGGAACGGAAATTACAAGTATTGTAGTGTATCGTAGAGGAACGGAAATTACAAGTCTGATTTTCATTAGATTGACCTCTTGACCTGTATCCAGGGTGTGCTCGGATACAGCAGACTCGTTCAATGTCAAGGTTCCTTTTCTCTTTATAATTGCGATGTTCTGAAATGCGAATGCCCAGATATATTTTAGATTATTTGATGTAACAGGTGTCGTATGGACATTGTGTTTCTCTTTGAAATGTCTAGACACAATTGCAATCTGTTATACAAGACAATACTTTGACAGGTACCTTAACTTTGTGATTAGCCATTAAGCAGTAAATATACTGAATAGTTTCTAGTGAATACACATTCTTTGTTTTTCTAGATTATTTTGAGAACAGTATGCAGAGGGAGATATTTCTACAAGAAGAAACTCGAGGTCTGTATTTTTAGATCAATTAACTCTATCTACCTATATATCAACATGTATGTATGTGAATATGCTGGTCAATCAGCAACCCAGACACCACATTTAGATTCTTCATCAATGCTACACGGTTGTATATACATCTACCAGTGCCACATAAACTCTACAGTAATGTGTATACATCAACTATGCGACCAAAACGTTTCACCTTTATGCAGTAGTGTACAGTCTATACGTTTCGTCCTGAACTAATTGTCCATCCGTCTTTCTCCCAATAGGTGTTAGACTCTATCATTGGTACTGTGGCTTTTGTTCTGGATGTTTCATATATGTTCGGCCAATGGGCGAGCAGTCCCGCCGACTCTGCGACCATCCTCATCCTACTGTTGCCATGGAGATTCGGTCGTGTCATTTACAGTAAGTTTTATCTTGATGACAACCCAAATTATTGAAGGGGTTTAATATTTGGAATTACCGAATGGGCCATCACGCACCGGTTAAACGCGAAAACTTACATTAAACCTCAGTTTTATATATATATGTCTAAATACTGTAGAACATCGTTATATCGAAGTCAATCGGGCAATGAAAAAAAATCGAGATATCCCGAGTATCATATCTTTTATAGTACTGTCCTTCTGCAACTTGATTTTTTTACTTCGAATTAAGCAGTATGTTTGAGTTGTCCGAGTTCGAGATACATGCAGCGAAGTTTGATTGTATTTTGATGTTTAATTTCCCACTGAGCTCATAATTAGGATATGATGGTCCGTGGATAAGGGGAAATAACTCTCCGTGATTAATACCAAATACATAGTAATATTGTGTTCGGTTGATGATCACACATTTGTTCGTATGCGCTCGGCAATATTAACATCTATTTAGGTGTAGGCAGGAAATGTGGTTTCATATCGCCTGTCTACAAATCATATTTTTCACAGCTGGTTGATCTGACAATAAGATATTTCATATTTCCTTATGCAGTATGACAATATCTTTAGGTTATAGAGTGTAAATGGAATTCCATGCATAGGTCCCTATATAAGACCATGTATACAACCTGTAGTGCGTGATAAGCGATACACGTGCGTCATACAGGTGACCAAACACTACACATGTGACCATACACTACACACGTGACCATACACCATACACGTGACCATACACCATACACGTGACCATACACTGCACAAGTGACCATACACTACACAAGTGACCATACACTACAGACGTGACCAAACACTACACAAGTGACCATACACTACACACGTGACCAAACACTACACACGTGGCCAAACACTACACACGTGACCATACACTACACACGTGACCATACACTACACACGTGACCATCAACTACACACCTGACCATACGCTACACACGTGACCATACACTACACAAGTGACCAAACAATACAAAATTGACTTTATATTACACAAGTGACCATAAACAACACAAGTGACCATACACTGCACACGTGACCATACTCTACACACCTGACCATACACTACAAAAATTTCCATACACTACACACGTCAACATACACTACTCACGTGACCATACACTACACAAGTGACCATACACTACAAAAGTGACCATACACTACACAAGTGACCATACACTACACACGTGACCATACACTACACACGTGACCATACACTACACACGTGACCATACACCACCAAGGTGACCATACACTACAAATGTAACCATACACTACACATGTGACCATACACTAAACACGTGACCATACACTACACATGTGACCAAACAATACAAAATTGACTTTATATTACACAAGTGACCATACAGTACACAAGTGACCATACACTACACAAGTGACCAAACACTACACATGTGACCATACACTACACATGTGACCATACACTACATAATTGACCATACACTACACACGTGACCATACACTACACAAGTGACCATACAATACACAAGTGACCATACACTACACACAATTTAAGTGACCATACACTACAGAAGTGACCATACACCACACAAGTGCCCATTCACTACACAAGTGACCATACACTACACAAGTGACCAAACACAACACACGTGACCATACACTACACAAGTGACCATACACTACACAAGTAAACATACACAACACATGTGACCATACACTACAGATGTGACCATACACTACAAAAGTGACCATACACTGCACAAGTGACCATACACTACACAAGTGACCATACACTACACAAATGACCATACACTACACAAGTGACCATACACTACACAAGTGACCATACACTACACATGTGACCATACACTACACATGTGACCATACACTACATAATTGACCATACACTACACACGTGACCATACACTACACAAGTGACCATACAATACACAAGTGACCATACACTACACAAGTGACCATACATTACAAAATCGTCCATACACTACACACGTGACCATACACTACAAAAGTGACCATACACTACACACGTGACCATACACTACACAAGTGACCATACACTACACACGTGACCATACACTACACACGTGACCATACACTACACACGTGACCATGCACTACACAAGTGACCATACACTGCAAAAGTGACCATACTACAAAAGTGACCATACACTACACAAGTGACCATACACTACACATGTGACCATACACCACTAAAGTGACCACACACTACACACGTGACCATACACTACACAAGTGACCATACTCTACACACGTGATCATACACCACACAAGTGCCCATACACTACACAAGTAACCATACACTACAAAAGTGACCATACACAACACACGTGACCATACACTACACAAGTGACCATACACTACACAAGTAACCATACACAACACATGTGACCATACACTACACATGTGACCATACACTACACAAATGACCATACACTACACAAGTGACCATGCAATACACATGTGACCATACACTACAAAAGTGTCCATACACTACACACGTGACCATACACTACAAAAGTGACCATACACTACACACGTGACTATACACTACAAAAGTGACCATACAATACACATATGACCATACACTACACATTTGACCATACACTACACACGCGACCATACACTACACAAGTGACCATACACTGCAAAAGTGACCATACTACAAAAATGACCATACACTAACCACAAGTGACCATACACTACACATGTGACCATACACCACTAAAGTGACCATACACTACACACGTGACCATACACTACACAAGTGACCATACACTACACACCTGACCATACACTACACAAGTGACCATACACTACACATGTGACCATACACTACACACGTGACTATACACTGCAAAAGTGACTATACACTACACATGTGACCATACACTACACATGTGACCATACACTGCAAAAGTGACTATACACTGCAAAAGTGACTATACACTACACAAGTGTCCATACACTATCTGTATTCTCCGTTTCAGGTTTGATCACTGCTATGAACCATCAACATCATATTCAAATGAAGCTTCTCAAGTCCGCCAAACGGACATCTGACGTGAGGCTAGCTCACGCGCGAAAGCTTGTGCTGCAGATGGAGGTAAGTACAACTAGTCGGTCCGATACACTTCTATTGCATGACGTCACAATTCATTCATGATATAACGTTACGATGTATGTGTTTTGTTTTCAGAAAGATGCGCAGTCGTTGACACTGCTTTGCAGACGAAAGATGGCGACGGACACCGAAATAGATTCTTGTTATTGTAAGTTAAACATTTTCTCAGAATTTGTATTTTGGATGCGATCTTGTCATATTTCAACCGAAAGCATATCACGTTTCGTACTTAATTACCCGTTGAAGCCTAAATCAAGAGCAGTGTCGGTAAGATTGCATTCGAACATAAAGCTGCGCTCTTATCGACAGCCTGTCTCAAAATCAAATCATGCCTCTGTAATTGATTATTTATTTAAATTATTTTTATTTATTTATTTATTTTTATTTTTATTTTTTTTATTCTATTTTTTTTTTGCAGTAAATGACACTTTTATAAAAAAAAATATATATCTTTTAGTGAATAGAAATTTTATCGAAATCAGCTCATGTTAAAGGAAGATTAATTCTTTATCACCAAATAAGTCATGTTGTTTCATCGAAATCAAGTTTGTTTAAGTAAACGAGCTAAATCAAATTCGGTAATTTACAGTTTGCAACTCTTCATTGAGATAAGGCAGCGTTTCTGTATCAACTCCAAAGTTGTTGAAGCGGATAAAAACGACCAAAATGAAATCATGGTCATTTAGGCCGTGCACGCGCGTCATATGATATCCGCCATTATCAACGATAGTTTCATCTCTAACAAACTTTAACTAAATTCGTGTTGCCAGTCGTGGTCCCAGTTTCAAACATGGCTTGTCTTGTTTAGTATGTTGACATTAATCTCTCTTCCGTATGCCTTGCTCAGTTCAATTTTGAAGTACACCATATCGGAAGAAGACGGAATGTGTTCCTTTAATAATCATTTGATTCCATTGTCTATCATAACAGGCAGGACCACTACTGCAGCAGTATCCAAGTTTGGCTCCACATTGCTCATGATTAGCGCCCCTGCATTGAGTGAATCCGGGTTATACCACCAGGGGTCGCGCGGTCATCTCTTCCAGGAGGTGTTTGATGAGGCTGAGAATGTATGTGGTGATGTGAATAATAATACCACGCCTCCGACTGAAGATGTCGAGGAGCCCGAGTGTCCACGGACCCTGAGGCGTGCTGGCCCGAGGGTAGTGAATGTTACACCGCCACTCGCATATCAACCGCTGGTTGACCGACCCGGGGCCCCAGTTAGTGTGGTAGAGCCTTGCAGGAGGCTTCTTGATGAGACTAGTTCAACAGACTCATCAGAGGTAAGTTTTTTTTTAATCTGAGAATACCGACATAATTACAAAACCTTAAGTCTAACTCCAAATCGACAAAACGAATGGAAATTTCGAACAAAAATATCTACAGATTAACATCGAGACCACTAAAGTGTATATGAGGAATAAGAACAGGTTCTCCGGAAGAGTAAGTTTTTTTTTTTTTATGAAACCGTCTTTGAGATGAAAATAAAGTTCATAGTCTTGGTATAGGAAACTGGACCGGGCATGGAGTTAAACAATATACGTTCACTCAAATCTTCATGTAAAATAACGATTTGTCTTCACAGTTACAATTTGAAGAGCGACCAAAGCGCGGATCGATCGTGTTTCCCGCACGATCTAGAGGGCTAGCGAGTTGATGCAAGACTGTTATATAGAAAGTCGATAAAATGTCAGATTAATTCGGAACACAGGCTTTTGTAGTGTTCTTATCATGAGCGTGTCACCATGTTGAATTTGAACACAATATTACATTATCTGTTTCAGAAAAGCAGTTTAGATAGAGAGACCACGTATCTGTGAAGTGCGACGGAGGACAATTAAAATACGGGCGTCTGTGACTGGCGGGAAATCATTGCAAGGACACGACTTGTTCTAAATGCATGGCTTAAGTGCGCAACGTGATTTGTATTTTTGTTAAAGCTTCATGGCTACATCATAACTATAATAGCTGGGTGCTTAATTAGCTATGCAGAGTAATCTCCAGCTCTTTGTTATGACAACAGTACATTTCATTACCCACAAAACTGACGGATTAATTACATATTGTAGTTCTTTAATAAACGTTATTGTTTTGATTTGTTGTAATAATTTTATTCATAGAAATTAATGTGAACAAAAATTTACATGTAATACAATTTATCACAGCAGAAAGGATATAATGTCAATCTGCGAAATGGATATTTTGTCACGTTCTGATGACAAAAATGTACGGACGGATTTGACTTCTCCAGAGTGATTTCCCTGTCGTTTAAGTAAGGCCGGACGAAATCACACCGAGGACACTGATTTCATTCCTGTCGAGGCAACTGACATAATGTTGTTTTTTTTCTTCAAGTATTGTATGCATATGCTCCAATCATCATCGATATCATATTGCAAATTTAGGTACATTAGAACGGCAATATAACGTCAATCGCTAACATCAAGTTAAATTTCAATCTGATTTTAATTACCTTTTGTTTTGTTTTATAATATGATCGATATAATGTCCCTCAATTCTTATAGTGAAACCTCGATATAATATCCCTCAGTTCTGTATAGTGAAACCTCGATATAATGTCCTTTAGTTCTGTATAGTGAAACTCGATATAAAGTCCCTCAATTTTGTAAAGTGAAAACTTGATAAAATGTCCCTTAGTTCTGTATAGTGAAACCTTGATATAATGATCTTCGTCTTCTTACAACGAAAGTTGAATACCATCTTGCTCGTTGATAGTATTAAGTTGACATTCAAACCTGTATAGCGTCCGTCTTTGATCAA
Source organism: Pecten maximus (assembly GCF_902652985.1). Classification (NCBI taxonomy): domain Eukaryota; kingdom Metazoa; phylum Mollusca; class Bivalvia; order Pectinida; family Pectinidae; genus Pecten; species Pecten maximus. The sequence goes on from NC_047024.1 coordinate 40,190,629, forward strand.
GAAAAATATTTAATTTTATTAAATTTTAGTTAAGACAGTAAAATCTTGATATAACGGCATTCTTTCATACACAATAAAAATTCGATATAATTTTCCTCATTCAATTTGCCATTTAGTTGAATAACAACGTTTACCACTGACGCTCCGACCTCTAACGGCAGTTATCATCTCATAAATACTTCGCTCTGGTGTAAAGTTGGCAGACCAGCACTCTTTATGTAGAAGTGTTGGAGCAAGTTATGCTTCTAAGTCAATACAACCTAAATACGTTACCCCCATATAACAACGTTAATGTCAATATAAAGAAAACATGATGTAAAGAAATTAAATCACATTAAAGGCACCGGACATTAATACAATACGGCGACAATGATGTTTGGTAGTTGTCAATGGGAAGCTGTTTACAAACGTTTACATGGCTTAAAACAGTAACACTAATAAATAAATACTTAAACTTGTTACAAATAACACCACAGACACATAAGATATAAGCATGAAAAAATATCACATTGTATTGCACCGTTCATTTCTCTTTAAAGTCAGCTCGAATGTTCTTCCGGGTCAAAATCGTCCGCGGGGTCAAATATATCGGACGCAGTCGTGTTTTGATTTTGGATATCTAAAGCCGACGGCAACTGCGGTGTTTTGAAAGGTTTCGAATTGTTTTCTTTTTCTTCTGCAGCTTCTTGACTGAGGTGGGCGTGGCCGAGGTCAAGGGTCGACGCTGACTGAAGATCGATATCGATAGATGTCGCCTTTCTCGTCAATAGGCGGAAGTCTTCTTCACACTCGAATCCGTCTAACCAGTAGGTCACCATCCGACCTTTACCCTAGATTAGAACAGAAAAAAGTACTTACTAGTATAGATTTATTTCCATTGTTTAATGTCCTATCAAAACAAATACGTTCATCTAACGATGACATATATTTTATATGTAAATGGCAAACTTAAAGACCGCTTTGTCGCATACACCCAAGGTCAATTAAACTGGTTATGGTACCTTATGTAACGAGACAAATATGTTTCAACTGCCTTTACTAAAGATCTGTTACTGATGTGTATTGACGCATTTGCTCTGGCATAGATTGCAATTCAGCATAAACACCATTGGTTGTTTGAGTATCTGACTTTCCACACACTGTCTTTGAGTTGATTGTGAGCCGCTCTAGATACTAACACAATATCTAATACAATTCACCATTTTCAAATTCCATGTACATGATGTACTTGTATCACCTAGACGTTTGAAAGGGATGACCTTTCCACGTAAATGTACTACACGTAGGTGACGGAGACAAATATAATATATGAAAATGGCGGTTAAGATCGGTGAAACTGTCTTACAACCGGGCATTCAGTAAATATGCTCATTTATTTACCACACACCTGACATGTTTGGATATAGGTTAAAAGTCTCACACCAGGAATAAATCAATAGAATATCAACAGGGATAGATGGAAAATGAAGTGATAGCATTTTCAAAAGTATGTAGTGGTATACGTTGTAATCATATACAGTGGAACTCCGTTAACTCGAACTCGACTGGGCCCCACGATAAAACTTCGAGTTATCCGAGTGTTCGAATTAAGCGAGTTGCCATTTTTGGTGCAAAGTTTGGTCAATATTTGTCAACATTATATAATCATTATAACTCTGCTGTGTCGCTCATCAGTTTAGTGTGAAGACTGGTCAATACATGTACATATTTGTACATGTATATATTATGTTGAGTTCTGTCACTCGTAGTTTGGTGTAATTTTGCCGATATACAGTCTCGATAAAGTTTCTTTCGCTTTGTCACTTCAATAACGATCTGATGTAGATGCCATGTTTACAACAGGATAACCATAAAATGGAATTCAACCGTAATAACAATTTATTAATGTTATATCAAATAACCGTTTGAATTTAACACAGATTATATGTAGCTTACCTTAATCTCCATTTCTCCTCGTTCTAGTATCTTGAATTTGCCACTTTCTTTCAGTAAATTATTTGTTGCATCGCTCATGTGTATCTTCAATGCTGAAGAGGAAGATAATATTAGTTACATTCTTCTCCTAGAATATATTTGCCGGTTACTCGATTTGTAGCTCTTCTGCTTCTGGAAGATCTTCTACCTCTTCCGTCTCGAAGCTGAAAGATTTATCTTCCAAGATGGCGGCGACCATGTTTTAAGTGTGCGAGTGATGAGTTTCACTAGAGGAGGACATATGACACATACATGCACGTGTTTGTGTCATAGTGTTTGAGAAAACTTAAAAACCTGTTTATTTTGGGTTATATTCTCCCGGTTTACTCGATTTACATATAACGGAATACGATCTTCTTAGAAGGCTTCTCTTCTGAGAAGAGTGCAAATCGAGTGGGACTCAGGAAGAAAACGAAATGAAGTGTATTATCGAGAACCAAAATTTCCACATCTTTAAATGCATTTATCTAATCTGTCCCTCTTGCGATGTTCATGTCTTTTGTTCTAAAATCTCATTTAAATGCTTTTCACTTGTGACGTTATTATACCATCCTTTGAGAGAAATAATCTTTGCTGTTTTACGATCGATGTACTTCAGTCTGCAAGGTTTCCAGTTACAACAAGAACACGAGATACCCCATTATTCGTGTGTATTTTCCTAATTGGTTACAAAATTCATTCGAATTTAAGCATGACATGCAGGGAAACCTCCTTGAGGGATTAAACGTCCATCAGCAAAGTTTAGTACTCAGCAATTTCAAAGGATTTTACTCACAAAAAGATAAAACTTTTGAATAACAATCTGTTTTGTAGCATCAATATTGTCTTGATGGGTCCAATCAACACACAACAACCAACTGCGTCTACTATTTCAAATAGACGGCAGATAATCGTCAAAATGCGTATTTTCTGTATCATTGCTATATAAACAAGTGCAATCAATGATTGCGAAAGCTCACCGGCGGCAGCAATCACACTATGCATTCATTTTGAAATTGTATGTCACATAATATCGCTCCTAGACCTCTAATGGATGTATAAACCAAATAAGAAGGGTGTGGACTTACAAGCTTTTCAAAACTAATCTCCAATATCTTTAAAGTGAGTTTTTGTGTCAAAAGAAGTAAGTCCACTAAATGATAAAATGCCAAAATGCCATTTTTTCTGCACGATTTGCCACAGCATCACTCCTGGATCTCTAATGAATGTATAAATCAAATTAGAAGGGTGATAGGTGTATACTTTTGGACTCGTCCCCAAAAATTTAAAGTGAGTTTTGGTGCCAAAAAAGTTAAGTCAACAAAATGGTAAAATGCGAAAAAATCACTTTTTTTTCTGCATGATTTTGCCATAACATCACTAATACACCTCTAATGAATGTATAAACCAAATTAGAAGGGCATGAGGTGTATACTTTTGGACTTACAAGCTTTCCAAAAACTTACTCCAAAAACTTTAAAGTTTTGGGGTGGGACGCCGACGCGGACGCCGGGGTGACAGCATTAGCTCTCGGTTACTCGTAACCGGTGAGCTAACAAGAGTATTTCTAAATTCAAATTGAGTTATGTCCCTTCTCAAGTTCTTCATATCTCATATTGATGCTGTAAGCTTATAACTCCAGTACCTTGTCCGTTTGACTCCATCCTTGATGCGGTATTGACAGTGTCTCCGAACAAACAGTACCGAGGCATGGTAAGGCCCACAACTCCAGCCACGACTGGTCCAGTGTGTAGACCTTTGAATAGAACAGAGAATATCGACAAAATAACAAAACTGTTATTCCGATCGAACATTGATACTGGGTGGGGGAAGATAGATTTGCTTGGAGATCATTAAAAAAGTTCAAGAATAAGACCAAGTGTTCAACATGATGAACGTCTTCTTCATCGACGACCCTCACCATGTCGATCTAGATCAAATCAGGATTTACAGTGTAGTCATGTTCCTTAAATGAGAACCTGGTTGATGACAACAGAACAACAGGAGATTTCGAACACGTTGGGCCTCATATAATACAAGGAAATGACATACAGTGTATTTCCATATGAGATAATTTAGCTACTAAGAAACCCTTGGCGGATTCATAGAAGTTATAAATCTGTAAAGCAAAATTACATTATTCAACATCGTCCCTATCACTAAGGTTTCCCACTGATTATCCCGGAGACTCTCAATTTAACACATGATTGTTATTCCTGTGTCTTAGTTACTGGGAGTAAAATGAACACATTGAAAATAAATAACAAATAAAATCAGTAAAAGTAAGCGGAAGAAACCGGATTTTCCGTTTTGTGAAAAAAATCAAGCAGAGCAGTTCTGGGCACCCCGTGTCTAATTGGATTACCTCGTTAAAAGACATCAAATTCTAATATTAGTGATTGTTAAATATACGGAAATGCTATGTGAAGATGTACATTTTTCTAAATTGTGAACAGGTCAAATGTCTGCATAACAGTATCGCTCCTGCAGAAACCATTTAGGTTCGCATTCAGCTTAGGCCATGGACCGTTAAGTAGTACTGGTGTGTCAAAAATACGTCAATCATTTTTCATCCAGTGATAAAATATCACCTCAAGAACATTTGTTTTCACTATAATTCCATTCATTGGAATTTGATTTAATACCAAGGAAAATTTTGCCAAATCACACGAAATAGTTTTAATCATAACATTGCTTTGATGCTGTACTAACCGATACGGATTTCCAGGTGGATTGAAGGTTTGTGAGGAATCTGGAACTGTCGTACTTCATTCAAGAGTGCAATTGACACTGATGCCATCTCAGTCACGTGATTGTTGCCATTCCTCTCCGGAAGTCCACTGACAATCATGTAGGCATCGCCTATTGTTTCCACCTGGTATGAAATTACAATGCTTTAGAGTAAATATACATGTAATTAAGTTAATCAAGTAGAGTTATGTAAAATAGGATATACTGTGGTGATTTTGTATACTTATTCTTCACACCATTGCCGTACTGTATGGGAGATCCGCTGTTAGCTTGTTCCACCTACCTTGTAGACATCAAAGTGTTTAATCGTGTCATCAAACACTGTGTAGAGGGAGTTGAGCAGATCCACAATCTGTTGACGAAAATTATAGATTGTTAAATATTGTCCAAATATTTGCCCTGGCAAATCTAGGGGAGCAGGTCGACGTTCTTCAACCCTTCAAACTCACGCGTACGAAATGGCTTGCTTGAATGGCCGGTCAGGGGATCTTAAATCTAAATATATAGCTATGGGCCATAAATTATATGTGCAAGGATCAGATGAGATAAAAGAAAACACTGTTTGAGGGAAATCATTTTCGTTTATCATTTAACTTTATTGAGACCAAAAAGCTATCTGTTAACTTTATGAAATGTCCAAAAATAATATGAACCAAATAATGTTTGTACTACTCTCAGGAGAGACTACCGTTCGGCGTTTTGAGTTAAACGTTCTCGCAACAGTTAGGCCATTGTGATGATTCCATGTTAAAAAGGATGGAACAGAACTCACAAGAAAGAAACAAGAACATAAACAATCCAGTTTTTTAATTTTGCCAAGCAGGTCTGTACAATGTTCCCTGAACGAAGATATGAAAGGAAATCCCGACATTGACCATATTGCAATGACACGAGTGTAAGGTTCTTTTTATCACATAACTTATAGTCTTTAGATAATAAGCAAAACCGTCATATTGATATATCTAAAACACACGAAATGCATTCGACTCGGACGTTTTCAGTACCGAGACGATCGAGTAACGTCAAATTTTCGTGACGTCTTAATTGCATTGCACTATCGGTGTAACTGTCATGTGAAATTATGGCATCGGCTCACCAATAAATGGTAGAAAGAGGCCGTATGAGATCAAATGATTTTGGAAGAACTGCGATGATTCGAAAAAAAGAAGTTAAGATATTCTAATAGAATATCAAAATATTGAGTATAGGGGGTTGATGAGCACAACATATTTTTAAAGTGTTCAAATGAGTTTAGGATAAGATTAAATATACATTAGGGACGCTGGAAGGTTACCTGTAGCGGAGTACTGGCAGCCGCGATGGACGTAAACCCAACGATATCCGAGAAATAGATTGTAACCATCTCAAAGGCCTCGGCCTGTACCGACATTCCAATCCTCAGCTGTTCTGCTATCTTCCTGTAACACGAAAAGATAAAACAGATTTTTTTTGTTTTTGTTTTTGTTTTTTTTGTTTTTGTTTGTTGGATATGATTGCGTATTGCCTTTGTGTGAATTTTATGGGTTTTCTTCTGTAGATTTTGGAATATCCAAGAAAGCACATTTATTTATAATTTAGAAATACAAACCAACGTGTGTTTAATCGTATAGGATCGACGAACTTTCATTGCAAAAATAATTATGGCCAGATCTAATTGGTTTAATTACATAATTGGTAATGAAAAACCCATGAAACTTTCATTTATCTTGAATATTACGCGATTAATGCGATTTTGTATGGAGAAAATTGATAGGTATTAATTTAGGGTACCATGACAATGAGTTGGTGGATTACATCAGTCAATATCGCCTCAGTTACGATTATAACAGTGAATAACAATTTACGCTATCTGTTTTAATTTATTCATGTGAATATCATGGAACCTATATCTTTTGATTAGTTGATATAAATCCTCTTCGGGACAATAAAATAACAAATATATGCGAGCAGATTACATGACTATCTTTAACAGACGATATTTTGCGGGCTTATATTCATATGCATAGTTCTTAAACAAGCAGGCTGATATGCAGAAATGGTCACGTGGTTACTATGGTTACCTTGGTAACATTCGGTAAAGGAGGGATTCCGTCTTCCGTTTTTCCTCCTCCAGTTGAGCCGTCCTCTCGTCCACAAGATCCTCTAGCTGGTTCGAGTATTTCTCCATCATCGTCATCATATTCTCGATAACATTTGCTTTCCTGGTTGACGAATAAAGACGGCGACATAATTATCAGAATGCATATTGTGTGACGTAGAGACGAACCTCAAACCGAGGCAACTGAGATTCAAACCTCAAAAATCTTACCCCGGGGTTTTGTATCAGACAAGAACGTGATTTCTTTTACAACATAACTCTGAGTGATCAAAGCTTGACAAGATTTTGTGTGTAAGGTGATACCAGTGCATACTTAAATTAGCAGAAAGAACCGAAAACATTTGCCAGTTTTTCAAAGCATTTTGCAGTTGTGAATTTATGGCGTACGCATGTGTAGGAGTGATTTTACCTGTATGACGGCAACTATATAGATTTTAATCAGTAAATGTAAATTTTATTTATTTTATAACAATTGAGAAACAATTTATATCAACTTATATTAATCACGCTTGTTAGCCCGGATGGAAGCGCGTTAGGGGTCTCGCTGTGGGAGGAAACCAAAGAACCCGGAGAAAACCCACGTGGTCGGGCAGGTGACCCATACCTTTTACATCCGATCGGGGAATCGAACCTCGGTCGCCTTTGACAAGCAAGTGTGTTCCCACTGTGTCACCCGACCACCCACTTATTTTAAGCAGTAGACGGCTTACTTGTAAGGGTTGATCTTGTTGAGAACTTTGAGGACAGTTTTCGCGGTCGGTCTCAGTGAGGGATCCTCGTTCCAGCACCGTTCAACCAATTTTTGAATCCCTCCAGTCTGTTCAGCTGCCGGAAAGCTGTCAGTTAGTGACGTAAATTCTGGACGACAATAAAAGCCATCCTTCGGTATAAGGACGTTCCGGATAATCTCTGTAAAATCCGGAAAAAGAAACGATGTATAACTTTGGAAAGCAGTAATATTTTTTTTAATTTTTAATTTGTACCGTTACTTTGAACCAAGTCATCACCAGCATATCATAATCGTTTAGAATACATTTTTTCTTCTTTTTCAATAAAACAAATTATTAGATAGAAATGTTGTATCAATTAATTCTCACAATTGACAAGGAAGTGGATAAAGGGTAATTCAGTCGACATTAAGCATTTAATTCGAATACAAACATCAATTAATCTCGAACACATACAAAGAACATATTCTTTTGACCTCAAGTCGGTTAATTTTGTTTTGAAACACCTGCCTTGGTAAGATAGATTAAAATCAACTACTTGCGCATGTATTTTATTCATATTATGACTAATTTCTTTATGTTGCAGTGTACTTTAGTTTTTGCTTTATTCTATCTAGCTCTTAATTTGTTTTGAGATGTGCTAATGCCGTGTGTCTTTGCATATTGCTATATATTATAGATGTGAAACTTGGAACAACATTTTGTCTATTTAGTTTTGTCAAGAGTTATGTCCCTTGCTTTGCCGGTTTCATTTGTTCCGGATAATTAATCCGCCTTGAATCTAATTTTACAAATTTACTTTTACTTTTGTCTTGATCATGTGCACTGAAATGTTTGTTTGAGGGGAATTGATGAAGAAACATGTGCTTTTTCCTCTGTCATGAGATTTACCAGGCCGTAATCGGTTATAATATTTTCACAATCTCTTCCTTTGGAAAAAAAACCGATAAATTGAAAAACCTCTATAACGCCAAATACGGAATATTTATTCTAATGATGACAGTATAACGCATTTAGCTCTTATACTGACCTTCTGCTGTAAAGTCCAGAGACTGGTACGGCGGCTCTCGTGTCACAATCTCCATGGCAACGACTCCGAAGCTGTAGATGTCTCCGGCAGGTGACCCCACCCTCATTCGTTTGTTCAGGGCTCTCTTTAGAAATTCGGGAGCCGTCCAAAATAATGCTAGAAACGGAAACGGGTATAATGAATATGAAATGATCACATTCACGTAATTTACTGTTGTCATATCTGTAAATGAAAATCATTTCCTAGGCCACCTGTTTTTGAATGAGAACAAATATTACTTGTTTTACGTGTTTATTTCTTATTATAATTGAATCATTAAGAAATGAAAATGCGAATGACATTAACTTAATGTAAGTTATGATATTTATTTACAAGAGAGAAAAGAAAAAAAAAACTTTTTTTTTCTACAAGAATCGCATCATTTAGATAAAGACCTCAATGGCAGTACCTCTGTAACGGTGTTCTTCTTGTTCGGTTGTGTCCGGTTCAACACCATTCATTAAATAGCGGGGTCCAAAGTCGGTCAGTTTACAAGTCCATCTACTGTCCACTACGCACGTGGAACTCTGAAGTCCGCCATGAAACCTGAGTTCTGACCGGTGAATGTACTCGAGTCCCTAAACAACAACACGGCAGGATGAAATGTTTATAGGCGAATACGAAACTATCACTTGAAATACTGGCCCTGCAGGAAGGGCGAAAGATCTTATCTTTTCTCTTCTTTCTTAACAACTTCCTTCTTCCTAACGTCTCCCCTGACACTGTCTCACTTTTATCCTTTAGCGTTCGCCCCTGTGAGGAAGGCTTAGGGTTCTGTCCCCTGGCCGAGACATACCAGAGTCTTTAAAAATGGTAGTTGCTACTCCTGCTTAGCGCCAGCATATTAGGAGTGGGGCGACTGGTTCACCCGTTATCAGTATAATGTGACCGGGTGGGGTGTGCTGCTGGGTGTCTTCGGCAGTATGCTCCAGTGAGGTAGCACTATAAATCGGCAAATGTCCCGGCCTACCACAAGGAGACTTCACGCAAACATACCGCAGCCTCCCAAAACACACATACGCACTCACCACACGCATACATGTCGCACGCACGGGAGGCCGTCCTTAAATGACCTTAGTTGTTAATAGAACGTTAAACAAAATAAACCAAACCAAACCAATCACTTGAAATACAAGAGGAAGCTGACTGCTGTTTATGGAAAGAGAAGCAACTCACCTTGCATATGTCTACAGCCAGTGACAGCTTGAACATCGTGTCTAACTTGATGTCGTCATTGGCGAGAATATCCTGCAACAAGAATCACGCCTTGATCTGACAAATCGACGGTAAGGGGTCATGCTCAGATGACGTCAACGCTTGCCATACACAACGCAATTTTTGTTCAGCCAATCAAAACTTATTTCCGGTATGTTTGCTCGACAGTTTGTACAGGACCAATCCGTTTAATAATTCGGAAATTTGACCATTCTTATGTCGATACCCAGCTGTACCTTCAGCTGTACTTCCGCAGACAAAAAATATCAACAAATTTGAACGGCGCAAAATAGAGGTTGCACTGTTTGAGGCATATCATGCATTTCCGTAAAAGAGAAAAATCTTCCAATTTCACGGAAAGTATTGACACCTCACGATTGTTCATAAAGATGAATTGGTGGATAGATCTAACAAACATTTATAAAACTTGTGACAAATCTTCCTGCTGAAACTTTGAAGCGATATTATATGTTTACATAAAAAAAAAAAAAAAAAAAAAACATCATTTGATTTCGACGTTCATTCGCTCACGCTGTTAAGTCATACAATATAGGATATTGTACATAATATTTCATGACTCGTCCCGGGATATAGCAAGTTCAGCGTTACCTTGAGGCTTCCCTTGGCGCAGTACTCCCACAAAACACAGATGTGACCAGGATCAGTACAGACCCCCCGCAAAGTTGTCAGGTTGTTATGTTTCAGGTCCATCATCTGTGAAATATATATTTTAACAAACATTAATTGCATGAAAATATCAACATAACGATAGTGGGAAAATGTTCCAACCGATCCGAGTCTAATGAATAGTTTGAATTTTTGCGCTGATTTCAAGCTTTTCCGGTTTTGTTTTTTTTGTTTTTGTGTGTTTCCACAATATCCACATTTTGACATTTTTTGCCTGATGACAAAGAGGCTTTACAAATCTTATATTACAACGCCATTCCCCACCAATATGTCTTACCATTTTCATTTCTTTGAGGAATGCCCTGTCTGTGGTGGCAACCTTCTTCTTCCGGATGTGTTTTACCGCCACTATGGACCTTTTGAACCTCGCTATCGCCACAGAGCTATGCTCCTGTTTCTGTATCGCCTCACAGAAAGAATCGGTCAGGGTTGTTTGTCCGTACGTATATTCTGTCTGTCTATCTGTACCCAGACTCTTCGTACTCTTGGACAAGTGATTAGAGGCGTTCTGAAATGTTCATGAAACATGATTTTTACGATACTATTGTGTTAAGGTGTACACAAAATGATGTGATATTTTGATAAAATGTTTAAATGCATTTCAACAACTATAATACTATTTCATTTTATTTGTTTGTTTTTTTGGGGGGTTTTTTTGTTGATTTTTTTGTTTTTGTTTTTCGTTTTATTGTTTTTCGCTCGAGAACAGCCAATATCGTTGTGACAGAGTCTGCTTGTAGTAGTTAGTGACTACTTTACTGAACAACATACGCAACGCTCGTCTCATGCTACTCATTTATAGCATGTTGGGTCAAGCATCTTGCACAACACACAATTCCAATAGCAGATTCCAAATCCACAGAAATCATCAACCATCCTTGGTATAAATCGAACATTAACGCATGTGGGTTAATGTTGCGTCCCGTTTTGTTGCTCATTAGTGTATTCATGTAAAAAATACATTGTTGTACATTGTTGTAACTTGTACATTCCAATGACGTCACATTGTTTACAGATCCCGCGTTGTGTCTGCACTGCCTGACACGAAGGCTTCATTCTGTGTTTTTTAGTGTTTTTGTGAGTTTTCTTACAATTCAATTGATCAGGTATGATTAAACAACCCCAATCAATATGAGGTGTGAATGTAATTTTAAGTTTAAACGGCATGTTGCGAAAAATACTTCAACTTTCACTTTGACAGCGCATTCGTGATCGGAGCTTCGATCGGCTGTCATGGCAACGACGAGGACGGTGGTTTTATCACAGTGTCGAATTTACAAACTTGCATGTACAGCCGAAAACGTCTAACTATACCTAATGTCTTTGGAAATCATCTGTAAATAATTATTTGAATTAATTACGATCCATTGCATTCGTTTATTAACGTTTGTTCTTTTCTATATGCCGATTTCGATACTTAAAACACTGAAGAGTTCCAATATTGGAGAATGAACATTAACCCTTGCTCTATAAATCGTCCTAGAGCACCCGACTACCCTAAATCAATAACTATGAAACAGGTAAGAGCGTGAAGGTAATTGTATGAGAACAACGAAAAGTGCTGTACATTCTTACGAAAATGACAAACATCGTCAAAATTACTTAAAAAGTAGTCAATTAATCGGCACTTCGTCAATTAAGACCAGTTTATAACGCCGTTATGTAACCATACTTGAATAAATAGAAGAATGTACAGCACTTTTTCTCGGTTTCTTAGCACGATGAATAAGTGCATCATATTTGTTTGTACGACAAAATACGTTGGTCGGGTGCTCTGGCCATATTTACCGACCAAGTGTTAATGTAGTCCTTCGTGCCGGTCACGTGACCACGCGAGAACAGGAGAACCGACGAAAACATCCCGATAAAGACGTTGGACACCTAACATTAAAATCCGATCAAGAAAACAAACAGAACTTACCGGGAAATCATTAAATATTGAATTTATATGAAAACATGACGATTTTTGTTCTTTTTAATTATAAATGCAACATTAACCCACATGCGAACCTCAAATCTTCCTCCAAGGTTAAATTTTGAAAGTAACGGTATAACAGTCATTATTCAGAATGTGCCTGGTTTCTGATTATTTTTTGTTTATTCATTTTTTTTATTATTATAAATTTATTTATTTATTTTTTAAACAAAATTGCTGCGTGACAGTTTGCATGTAAAAACAAGGTTTGATATGAATTAGAAACCTTTGAAAAATTTCGATAGTAATGTTCCAATATAACTTATAATTCTTGGGATCGTGAAAATTCAAAGACAAATTGTCTGATGTTACGAAATGTTCATGTCAATAAAGTACAAAATTATTCTTGTAAATCCATTTTTTCTTTGTCAAATCATTTTTAGTATTTATATCAATGCAATCTGCCTAATATATTGATTAGAACAACAAGCGTTTCATTGACTAGAATCAAATAACGAAATTTGATAAAGAATTTCGAAAAAATATATATATAATAGTCCTACACAACATCGAGAGAGCAGTGTTATCGGATAGGTATATTGATACAGGCTCGGGGGACTATGTTATATGAATATAACTTTGTCAATGGCCATGTTACCTGACGCCCTCCCAGGGACGGGTGTCTTTTATAACGTCATTATGTGCCACGATGTAGAATGAGATAAATACGGAAAACAAAATGGTACACGCCATTGATCCAACTGCTACGGATTTGCATTTGATAGGGCTGTGTGCATTGATACTCATAATAAAATGTAATATTTATGTACGCGTTTATTGTAATGCAATAGGCTGTTCCATTGATTGGTCTACTTACAATTGTGGTAATTTCTGAGTACACGTATTCATTTATGGTTGTTTAATTTTTTTTCCCATATATTTTACAAAACTGTTTCTATATAGATAAAATCTGTCTGATAACGTCTCCTGTCTGAAATTCTGATAGCCTATCATTACATTAAACCTAATGCGTCAATAATTTAATCTGGATTCAAACTTTTGCCCCAGGATTCAAAATGAGACTTCCGTGTACTATTTCACATGTAACAAATTCCCGTAATACGTACCATTATTGACCGATTCCGTTTCCCAGCCTCGAAATCCAGAGCATGGAATGGTATTTTCCATCCCATATTGTTGAGCTCTCTTTCACGTCGCCAGAACCTAGGAAATATTGACAATGAAGCAGTGGGTTAATTGATAGCTGATTTTAAAAAGACTATTTTGATATTATATCGGAAATATACATAGGATTTATATAGAAAATCCATTTTATATCAATATGTACAATAATTCTAATTTATTATGGCGAATGTTTTTAAAGATTGACGAATCATCTTCGCCTTTTTCGGCCCAAGTCAAAATATTCTGCCACCATTTATCGGCATATAGTTCTGTATTTTTCTAGAAAAAGAAATTGTATGTATATGAAAATAATACAAAATATGTCATTCTTTTCTTGTAATCCATAATTTAGTTCAAATTGAATTGATCATGTGAAACGAAAACAAAATGCATGTTTATTTCCCATTCAGGACTTATACTTAAAGTTATCTATACCAGACTCAAAAATACATACAAAGATACAAAAACAACGTCTTTCAAATTGACATGGCAAACAAAAGGTCAATGTTGAGGTCAACTTGACAGTATATCCATCAGAGTTAGAACACGTTTATGGACAGCATTTGCACTAAATTAAACTTCACTAAAATAATGCTTTACCTGACATCTGATTAAATTCCATAGTGATTCCAGGATAAAAAATTACGACTGAACAGGTACAATTTAAACCGATATAATCAATCAGGTCGTTCTTCAATATATAGAATTTCTTGTGTTGGTAGTCATGCATTAAACATGCATATTTTTATTATCGTTTTTCAAGATAAATAAGAGTGATTTAATTCCCTGTTTCATCATCATTCCAAAACATTGGAAATTCTTTAATTTTTCCCTTACTGGAGTATAGGAGAAAAAAAAATTAAAAACTGTCCTTTAATTCTGTAATGTTTTCACATGGACTATTTTATTCTAAGGAATATTTTTAATATATAATTCATCTTACCTGAAAATCAGAAGGAGAACGAAAAGTAGTCCTACCATCCCGACAGAGAGGCCTACATACAGCGCGACTTGCGATTCTGAAAGGCAAATCAGTTTCGTTAATTGAAATATGGTACCTGACTTTGTTAATATCGTGTACATAATATGTTCCTTGTTTTCGCCGATTCAGTTATTCTTTCAGATCGAGACACCGGCAACTACACCCCTAATGCATGCTGTAAAACAAACAAACAACAAACAAAAAGTGTAAAGCTTGTAAACAGTACAAACCACTTCACTTTTTAAAAATATCCGTCACGTGCCCTGCATGGATCTACTGGTTGCATATTAACAAGCAAAAGTACACTGTAATTCATTCAGCGAAGAAATGTCATTGAAAATGCTAATATATTGGAAGAACCGATCCGTCCTTAGAATACATGTAATTCCAGCGTTAATCTCGGTGAACACCATGCTATGTAACCTGTACAAGAATTGGAAAGGCGCCGTGCCATTCAAAGAGTATTGATTATCATGTTCAAGTGTCGTACAGAATTGTGAAATTGTTTTTCAGAATTGTCAATAATAAGCTGCCATATACCATTCACAGAGAATGCAAGAAATTTTGAATTACATCAAATATATAATTTGACAGCATGACAGTGTATGTAATGTAGTAAAATTACTTATATTTACCTTAATTAATAACGTCACATGTCCCGCTATCACCTGTTTACCTGTCGCCCGTATCCCATCAGTACCAGTATAGGTTTTTACCTGTACTTCTCTGTAGCTAGCTGGTCATACAGAACTTGATCGATAAGGTCCCAGAGATAATTTTGCAGTAATCGATTCCAACACAAAGTCACGTGATAGACGGTTGACAACTCTCATTAATATTCAAACAACAAATTCACACATACTCGCATTCAAAATTATCGGTTTACTTAGCACGCGTGTGTGTAAAATAAATAATGGACTAGTTTAGCATACCGGTCTAATATCGAACGGAATTCCATATCCGTAGTCGCGACAATAGGCACATGTTCACACTCGGAAAAACATCAATCGAAGTTTTCTGGAAGCTGTATATGTATAATATATACATGTAGCTAACTATAGTAGCTAATCCCATTTTACTACCCCGTCCTACCTAACTGTCCTAGCAAACACGTCCTAAATAACTGTAATAGTTAACTCGTCCTAGCTCTATGTGCAAACTAACCAATCCTACATAACAGTACTAGCTAACTCGTCCTACATATGTGCAAACTAACCCGTCCTACATAACAATACAAGCTAACTCGTCCTACATAACAGTACTAGCTAACTCGTCCTACATAACAGTACTAGCTAACTCGTCCTACATAACAGTACTAGTTAACTCGTCCTACATAACAGTACTAGCTAACCCGTCCTACATAACAGTACTAGCTAACTCGTCCTACATAACAGTACTAGCTAACTCGTCCTACATAACTCGTCCAACCTAACTCGTCCTACCTAACTCGTCCTACCTAACTCGTCCTACCTAATTGTACTTATTAACCCGTCCTACCAAACTGTATTAGTTAACTCGTCCTAACTAACCCGTCCTACCTAACTGTATTAGATAACTCGTCATACCTAATTCGTTCTACCTTACTGTATTAGATAACTCGTCCTACCTAACCCGTCCTACCTAACTGTATCAGATAACCCGTCCTACCTAACTGTATTAGATAACTCGTCCTACCTAACCCGTCCTACCTAACTGTATCAGATAACTCGTCCTACCTAACCCGTCCTACCTAACTGTATTCACTAACTCGTCCTACCTAACCCGTCCTACCTAACTGTATTAGATAACTCGTTTTACCTAACCTGTCCTACCTAACTGTATTAGATAACCCGTCCTACCTAACTGTATTAGATCATTCGTCCTACCTAACCCGTCCTACCTAACTGTATTAGATAACTCGTCCTACCTAACCCGTCCTACCTAACTGTATTAGTTAACTCGTCCTACCTAACTGTATTAGATAACTCGTCCTACCTAACCCGTCCTACCTAACTGTATTAGATAACTCGTCCTACCTAACCCGTCCTACCTAACTGTATTAGATAACCGTCCTACCTAACTGTATTAGATAACTCGTCCTACTAACCGTCCTACCTAACTGTATAGATTAACTCGTCCTACCTAACACCGTCCTACCTAAACTGTATTAGATAACTCGTCCTACCTAACACCTCCTACCTAACGTATTAGATAAACTCGTCCTACCTAACCGTCCACTAACTGTATTAGATAACTCGTCCTACCTAACCGTCCTACCTAACTGTATTAGTAACTCGTCCTACCATGTATAAACCGTCCTCCTACCTAACTGTATTAGATAACGTCTACTCCGTCTACCTAACTGTATTAGATAACTCGTCCTACCTAATGTTAGATACCCGTCCTACCTAACTGTATTAGATAACTCGTCCTACCTAACCTGTCCTACCTAACCTTCCTAGCCTAACTCGTCTAAGATAACCCGTCCTACCTAAATGTATTAGATAACTCGTCCTACCTAACCCGTCCTACCTAACTGTATCAGATAACTCGTCCTACCTAACCCGTCCTACCTAACTGTATTAATTAACTCGTCCTACCTAACCCGTCCTACCTAACTGTATTAGATAACTCGTCCTACCTAACCTGTCCTACCTAACTGTATTAGATAACTCGTCCTACCTAACCCGTCCTACCTTACTGTATTAGATAACTCGTCCTACCTAACCTGTCCTACCTAACTGTATTAGATAACCCGTCCTACCTAACTGTATTAGATAACTCGTCCTACCTAACCCGTCCTACCTAACTGTATTAGATCACTCGTCCTACCTAACCCGTCCTACCTAACTGTATTAGTTAACCGTCCTACCTAACTGTATTAGATAACTCGTCCTACCTAACCCGTCCTACCTAACTGTATTAGATAACTCATCCTACCTAACCCGTCCTACCTAACTGTATTAGATAACTCGTCCTACCTAACCCGTCCTACCTAACTGTATTAGATAACTCGTCTCCTAACGTTAGTACCTCCTACACTCTACCTACTGTATTAGATAACTCGTCCTACCTAACCCGTCCTACCTAACTGTATTAGATAATGTCTACTAACCGTCTACCTAACTTTGAACTCGTCCTACCTAACTGTATTAGATAACTCGTCCTACCTAACCCGTCCTACCTAACTGTATTAGTTAACTCGTCCTACCTAACACCTCCTACCTAACTGTATTAGATAACTCGTCCTACCTAACCCGTCCTACCTAACTGTATTAGATAACCCGTCCTACCTAACTGTATTAGATAACTCGTCCTACCTAACCCGTCCTACCTAACTGTATTAGTTAACTCGTCCTACCTAACTGTATTAGATAACTCGTCCTACCTAACCCGTCCTACCTAACTGTATTAGATAACTCGTCCTCCTACTTAACCCGTCTACCAACTGTATTAGTAACTCGTCCTACCTAACCCGTCCTACCTAACTGTATTAGTAACTCGTCCTACTAACCGTCCTACCTAACTGTATTAGATAAACTCGTCCTACCTAACCCGTCCACCTAACTGTATTAGATAACTCGTCCTACCTAACCCGTCCTACCTAACTTATTAGTTTAACTCGTACCTACCTAACCCGTCCTACCTAACTGTACTTACTCGTCCTACCTAACCCGTCCTACCTAACTGTATTAGATAACTCGTCCTACCTAACCCGTCCTACCTAACTGTATTAGATAACTCGTCCTACCTTTTAAACCGTCCTACCTAAACTGTATTAGATTAACTCGTCCTACCTAACACGTCCTACCTAACTGATAGTAAGATATAACTCGTCCTACCTAACTGTATTAGATAACTCGTCCTACCTAACCGTCCTACCTAACTGTATTAGATAACTCGTCCTACCTAACCCGTCCTACTGATCTAACTGTCCTATACTATAGATTACTCATCCTACCTAACTGTATTAGATAACCCGTCCTACCTAACCCGTCCAGCCTAACTGTATTAGATAACTCGTCCTACCTAACCCGTCCTACCTAACTTTATTAGATAACTCGTCCTACCTAACCCGTCCTACCTAACTGTATTAGATAACTCGTCCTACCTAACTGTATTAGATAACTCGTCCTACCTAACCCGTCCTACCTAACTGTATTAGATAATTCGTCCTACCTAACCCGTCCTACCTAACTGTATTAGATAACTCGTCCTACCTAACACGTCCTACCTAACTGTATTAGATAACTCGTCCTACCTAACTGTATTAGATAACTCGTCCTACCTAACTCGTCCTACCTAACTGTATTAGATAACTCGTCCTACCTAACCCGTCCTACCTAACTGTTTTATATAAGTCGTCCTACCTAACTGTATTAGATAACCCGTCCTACCAAACTGTATTAGATAACTCGTCCTACCTAACTCGTCCTACCTAACTGTATTAGATAACTCGTCCTACCTAACCCGTCCTACCTAACTGTATTAGATAACTCGTCCTACCCGTCCTAAACTGTATTGATAGTATAACCGTCCTACCTAACTGTATTAGTTAACTCGTCCTACCTAACTGTATTAGATAACTCGTCCTACCCTAACTCCGTCCTACCTAACTGTATTGATAAACTCGTCTACCTAACTTAAACCGTCCTACCTAACTGTATTAGATAACTCGTCCTACCTAACCGTCCCAACTGTTTAATTAAGTCAAGTCTACCAACTATTGATACCGTCCTACCTAAACTGTATACTGTCTACTAACTCGTCCTACCTAACTGTATTAGATAACTCGTCCTACCTAACCCGTCCTACCTAACTGTATTAGATAATCGTCCTACCTAACTCGTCCTACCTAACTGTATTAGTACTCGTCTATATAACTCGTCCTACCTAACTCGTCTACTACTGTATTAGATAACTCGTCCTACCTAACTGTATTAGTTAACTCGTCCTACCTAACTGTATTAGATAACTCGTCCTACCTAACTCGTCCTACCTAACTGTATTAGATAACTCGTCCTACCTAACCCGTCCTACCTAACTGTATTAGATAACTCGTCCTACCTAACTGTATTATATAACTCGTCCTACCTAACTGTATTATATAACTCGTCCTACCTAACTGTATTAGTTAACTCGTCCTACCTAACTGTATTAGTTAACTCGTCCTACCTAACACGTCCTACCTAACTGTTTTAGTTAACTCGTCCTACCTAACCCGTCCTACCTAACTGTATTAGTTAACTCGTCCTACCTAACCCGTCCTACCTAACTGTATTATATAAGTCGTCCTACCTAACTGTATTAGATAACCCGTCCTACCAAACTGTATTAGATAACTCGTCCTACCTAACTCGTCCTACCTAACTGTATTAGATAACTCGTCCTACCTAACCCGTCCTACCTAACTGTATTATATAACTCGTCCTACCTAACTGTATTAGTTAACTCGTCCTACCTAACTGTATTAGTTAACTCGTCCTACCTAACACGTCCTACCTAACCCGTCCTACCTAACTGTATTAGATAACACGTCCTACCTAACTGTATTATATAACTCGTCCTACCTAACTGTATTAGTTAACTCGTCCTACCTAACTGTATTAGATAACTCGTCCTACCTTACCCGTCCTACCTAACCCGTCCTACCTAACTGTATCAGATAACCCGTCCTACCTAACTGTATTAGATAACTCGTCCTACCTAACACGTCCTACCTAACTGTTTTAGTTAACTCGTCCTACCTAACCCGTCCTACCTAACTGTATTATATAACTCGTCCTACCTAACTGTATTAGTTAACTCGTCCTACCTAACTGTATTAGATAACTCGTCCTACCTAACTGTATTAGTTAACTCGTCCTACCTAACTGTATTATATAACTCGTCCTACCTAACTGTATTAGTTAACTCGTCCTACCTAACTGTATTAGATAACTCGTCCTACCTTACCCGTCCTACCTAACTGTATTAGATAACTCGTCCTACCTAACTGTATTAGTTAACTCGTCCTACCTTACTTTATTAGATAACTCGTCCTACCTAACCCGTCCTACCTTACTGTATTAGATAACTCGTCCTACCTAACCCGACCTACCTAACTGTATTAGATAACTCGTCCTACCTAACTGTATTAGATAACTCGTCCTACCTAACCCGACCTACCTAACTGTATTAGATAACTCGTCCTACATAACTGTATTAGATAACTCGTCCTACCTTACCCGTCCTACCTAACTGTATTAGATAACCCGTCCTACCTAACTGTATTAGTTAACTCGTCCTACCTTACTTTATTAGATAACTCGTCCTACCTAACCCGTCCTACCTAACTGTATCAGATAACTCGTCCTATCTAACCCGTCCTACCTAACTGTATTAGATAACTCGTTCTACCTAACACGTCCTACCTAACTTTATTAGATAACTCGTCCTACCTAACCCGTCCTACCAAACTGTATAAGTTAACTCGTCCTACCTAACCCGTCCTACCTAACTGTTTCAGATAACTCGTCCTATCTAACCCGTCCTACCTAACTGTATTAGATAACTCGTTCTACCTAACCCGTCCTACCTAACTGTATTAGATAACTCGTCCTACCTAACCCGTCCTACCTAACTGTATCAGATAACTCGTCCTACCTAACTGTATTAGTTAACCCGTCCTACCTAACTGTATTAGTTAACTCGTCCTACCTAACTGTATTAGATAACTCGTCCTACCTAACCCGTCCTACCTAACTGTATTAGATAACTCGTCCTACCTAACTGTATTAGTTAACTCGTCCTACCTAACTGTATTAGTTAACTCGTCCTACCTAACTCGTCCTACCTAACTGTATTAGATAACTCGTCCTACCTAACTGTATTAGATAACTCGTCCTACCTAACCCGTCCTACCTAACTGTATTAGATAACTCGTCCTACCTAACTGTATTAGATAACTCGTCCTACCTAACTGTATTAGATAACTCGTCCTACCTAACTGTATTAGTTAACGCGTCCTACCTTACTGTATTAGATAGCTCGTCCTACCTAACCGGTCCTACCTAACTGTACTAGATAACTCGTCCTAGCTAACCCGTCCTACCTAACTGTATTAGATAACTCGTCCTACCTAACCCGTCCTACCTAACTGTATTAGATAACTCGTCCTACCTAACCCGTCCTACCTAACTGTATTAGATAACTCGTCCTACCTAACTGTATTAGATAACTCGTCCTTCCTAACCCGTCCTACCTAACTCTATTAGATAACTCGTCCTACCTAACCCGTCCTATCTAACTGTATTAGATAACTCGTCCTACCTAACCCGTCCTACCTAACTGTATTAGTTAACTCGTCCTACCTAACCCGTCCTACCTAACTGTATTAGATAACTCGTCCTACCTAACCCGTCCTACCTTACTGTATTAGTTAACCCGTCCTACCTAACTGTATTAGTTAACTCGTCCTACCTAACTGTATTAGATAACCCGTCCTACCTAACTGTATTAGATAACTCGTCCTACCTAACCCGTCCTACCTAACTGTATCAGATAACTCGTCCTACCTAACTGTATTAGTTAACTCGTCCTACCTAACTGTACTAGATAACTCGTCCTACCTAACTGTATTAGTTAACGCGTCCTACCTTACTGTATTAGATAGCTCGTCCTACCTAACCCGTCCTACCCTACTGTATTAGATAACTCATCCTAGCTAACCCGTCCTACCTTACTGTACCAGTTAACTCGTCCTACCTAACTAGTCCTTCTCAACTGTACTAACTTACTCGTCCATGCTATCTCGTCCTACCTAACCCGTCCTACCTAGCTGTACTAGCTAACCCGTAAACCCCTGTGTATACGGATAAGGCTGAATATGTCGGGTAGAAGTACGGCCAATTGTAATGATAACAAACCTGTCTCTTGGATACACAGCTCTCCGTGGAAGCCACATACCGGAACATCCGGTGGTACGTATTCCTGGTTCGTCCGTCCATCTCCCCACCGGATAGTCCCTACGTGTGAATCCTGGGGGAAAAAAGATATTAATACTAATATGATAAAACACTGAAAAACGATACAAGAAAAATATCATATATACATGTTTTTCTTTTCCAGAGATACAATTATTTTGTGTAAGTTAGGCACGTGAGTTACATATTTAGACTAGCCATTTGAATACCAACTTGTATACATTATACTATCGTGAATGGGTTTTGATAGCCTATCCCATTATAATTATAACAGTACGTCTGATTGGATAATACTGTTACCGAGTGAGGCTTTCCGTTGAGCAAGTCATATTGTAGATGGGCGACTTCCGAGAACGTGTCGTTTTCAATAAGGTCATAAATAGCCACTCCTGGGTACCGGTCAGCGTGGACGGACATTAAAACCAGTCCGGACAAACCTGCAACAAGGGAACCGGAAGTATATCTAAAACGGAACACAACGTCAGAGTGTTACCTTAACCGGAACACAACGTCAGAGAGTTACCTTAACCGGAACACAACGTCAAAGTGTTACATAAACCGGAACACAACGTCAGAGTGTTAACTTAACCGGAACACAACGTCAGAGTGGAACCTAAACCGGAACACAACGTCAGAGTGTTACCTAAACCGGAACACAACGTCAAAGTGTTACATAAACCGGAACACAACGTCAGAGTGTTACATAAACCGGAACACAACGTCAGAGTGGAACCTAAACCGGAACACAACGTCAGAGAGTTACCTTAACCGGAACACAACGTCAGAGTATTACCTAAACCGGAACACAACGTCAGTGTTTCCAAAGGAATCGTTTCGACTTTAGGAAGATGATGTCACAGCCAGAATATCTGATATAATCATTTCTTTTGTCAGAAACAGATAATTAAATGAATGCAATAAATCAAAATAGATTAAAAAAATAAGCAATAAATAAAGGAATGAAGAAAGAAAATCGCAATTGTAGTTCAAAATTAGGTGAAGAGAAGTGAAATATGATCAATGGAAATATATCTAGTTTTAAACAGTACCAGGGGACTAAGAAAAGGTCTCTGCATGGGTAACCATAGTCTGCTTCATCATGTAAATCTAGGTCAAGAGAGGTCATGTTCTCAAACTGAGAGCCGCGAAAGAAACATATCTTAATGCACGAACAAAGTTATAAGACATTGTTTAATTGATAACATATTCTATCAGAGAAAACTGAATTATTATCAATTCTCTACCCTGAAATGTGATCAATTCCCTACCATGAATGATGTCAACTCCCTACCATGAAATGAGATGCTGTTGGTCGTTTTGGCGATGACAGCGCCACTGAGTGGCCGACTTGGCGTCGGTATGTAAGTCGTATTGAGTACTTTGGCGTACAGCAAAATGGCGTCGTGTAGGTAGATAGAGTACTTATCCGGCTGTGAAGGAAGGTCAGAAAAAATAATTAACAATGCATTAATTCGCTCTTAACTTATACAATGAGGGATTAGAAAATACACTTTTGTGTACCTCATGGAATCATGTAAGCGCAGTGTAAAAGAAAACTCAATTAAAGGCAGATTTTTACCTGAGGTTATATAAGCAGACCGAGAAAGACAAATATTATAATTTTAGAGGGTCTCTTTTCATATCCCAAGGAATGGAATATAACGAAGTACATTGCATTGATTTTAAACATTCATTTTGCTGAATCTCTGTGATTCCAAAGAACAAGACAATTATGGAGTGTTGTACAATTGTATATGGTACAAATGTTTTTCTTTTTAAGCGGTCTTTTCATGTTAAAAACAATGGCCCCACGCCTAGGGAAATTTCTGAGTTAAAATATGACTATTGGACATAGATGATATAGGAAAAAAATCCAGGAACTCAAAAATATTGGCTTAATATATAATATTATCTCATTAATTGGTAAAATTATCTGATATTTCCCAACAAAAATTAACGTATATAGGCACAAATTAATAATAAACAGATGACCACGTAACCTAAAAATAGAAACACCGATAATACACATTTTGGTGGCCGAGAATCGCAATTTGTTGACTATATCAACGACACCCATTAAACTGGACTCAATATGTTTGTTCAGCAAGATGGAGCTATTCGAAACACGCCCCCAATTTATACTCTTCGGAAGCGGAACTGGACGTTCGGATCGTCTCGGGGTACTACCTCCAATAGATCAGGCATGTTGCTCGAACCAGGAGGGTAAACTCTCGCCGAAGCTTCCTTTGCAAGTTGATGCCAGGCTCCGATGTCTTCATGTGTGTTTCCAAAGATTACCTTTAAATACATGTTAATAAACAGAATGAAATGTATTTCGACTAAAATTGAAAATATCTGTAAAAGTAGCTAGATGTTTCCAAGGATACCGGAACTCGAAGGAAGGAAGGAAGGAAGGAAGGAAGGAAGGAAGGAAGGAAGGAAGGAAGGAAGGAAGGAAGGAAGGAAGGAAGGAAGGAAGGAAGGAAGGAAGGAAGGAAGGAAGGAAGGATCATAAGACTCTTAATGACATATATACGACAAAGATTAACATGCTGTATTTTCCATTCGATGTCACTTACGTATAACACATTCCTAAATGCTTGTCGGGCTGCCTCGTCCTGGCCGTCCCCTTTCTGCCATATTGAAGTAGTCGCTAAATGCTGAATGTCACTCTTTTCCGGAAGTGTTGTTTTCAGGAACACGAACTGGTAATCACCCCCGGTCATGCGCAGTGCATCAGCCCTGAGCATGTACCGGCGGAGATCCGTTTCCGGTATTATCATCACGATGACTATAAACACAAAATTATGTCCAAGTTCTGCAGAATATTTTGAATTATCTTTGTGTAAATGAGGTCAAATATCAAGTTTACGTTATATAACTTATGTATAATTATGTGATATAAGTTATAATTGTTCATATACGTTAAACACTGACATATTTATACACATTTAAGGTCTAGTCTTAGAAGGTTTGTATCGTTGAATTATTGTTCGAATCGATCATACTTTAAGTTCACGCTACGACATGCAAATGTTCTGAACGATCGTCTTATAACAAAATTTTTGGCAAATATTTTCTCAATGCTATTGCCATTTACGACTATCATTGCTACAGGTCAATGATGACTACCAAGAATCTGATATTTAGATGATGGGGGAGGTAGCACAGGGGCGATAACCGAGTCATAAAAGGATACTTGGTACAATGCAGTTCGTTTTAGTCTTCATTCAGTACGTGCAGTTTATTTTACTAAATTCATATGCAAATCTGCTATGTCATTCGTTTTGTGTTTTGTTCTTTTTGTTTTATTTTTTTTTACTTCTTTTTGTTTGTTTGTTTGTTTGTTGTTGTTTTTTTTTTGTTTTTTTGTTTGCTTTTTGTTGTTTGTTTTTTTTTCATCCTTGCAGGAGAATATGTGATCTTACTCACACATAGTTTGAGTATTATTGATACATACGAATGTTATATTACGGCGAAAATTCTTATTTTTTAGTTTATTTTATTTATCTTTTCATTTCAGATTAAGATAAATAATACAGTTCTTATATTCCACATGGTCCTTCTGAAACTACGAACTTAAAAGCACATACCAAGTTCATTGTAATACACACGATAATTAGTCATCATCAAACATTATTATTGATGATGGAGTAAATGTAGATGATGTTATTAAAAAATGACGATGAATGATTAATTCTGTAGTTTTTTGTTTTTGTTTTTTTTTGTTTTTGTTCTTTTTTTACTGTCAAACATGCTCTTGAACAAAAAAACAAATACAAGAAAATACACGATGATAATAATAGCAGTGTTAATAATGTATCAAATGTAAAAAAAAAATGACGATTTGTCTATAAACAGTTAAGAAACCAGCAAATGAAGTATTAACGACAAACTCTTGTACATGTTTAGAAGCAATGTAAGTTACAAGTTGAATGTGTTACAACTTTAAGTTGCACAATTTATGCTCAATCAAGTTACTATTCAAAAGGGAATACAATATCTTTAAATCAAAATGAGGGATTTCATTTTGGAGGTATGTACATACTCCTGCTCTCGTCTTTGACGGCTTCGAATATGGCGTCCACTTCCGCTTGCGTTGCGTTCCACTTTACTTCCGAGTAGTGATGCGCAATATACACACCAAGGTTATCACGTGGTGACTGTAACGTCGCGACGATGGCGTCGGCGTAACCCTTGGAAACATCGTCTGATGCTGATATCAAGACAATTCGGAACCAGTTGAGACCGTACATAAAGAATGTCAGAATCCCACCTGTATCGGCAAATGGAAAAAGAAAAAAGGAAAAAAATAGATAAAATACAAATCGATTTTCATTTCAATTAAATAAACCGTAAATGTATCTTATACTTTGATTATTTAATGACGTTTAATAATTCAATTAGCATTGACACTGATTTATTATTGGTTAAATATTTTCGCGGTTTTACCAAATTCAGTTATGTTTTGCGAAATCATGAAATGGATATAATAGTTAATTTGCTGCATTTATTGATATGTGTAATGTGTCAAATTTTCCGCGCTTTATTTTCGTTCTTCGAAATTATAGACAGGAAAAACACATATCTATGGCCTTGATATATATTTTTCAATTACTGACAACACTGACGTCATATACACTCATAATAATTCAATTACAGGCATGCGACATGTACAATATGTTTAATCGAAAAACTTCTATCTAGTGGGTAAAGGGAGATAACTCCTACATAATTATAACGTGTATTTGCACTTGAAGCAATGATTGATAAAGTGTGCTGTTACTGTCACAGGGTCTTGTCACAGATCCAAAGTTTATTGATGGGCGATGTGATTGCTGTATATCGTCACAGGGACGTGTTACAATATTATTTATACAATACTATATTAAATTTTGTATATAACATCCGGATTCCATATCCTACCGTTACAATATAGATATCAATTTTATTTCATTCATAATTCAACATTAAGTTCATAACGACCCATAGTACAGTACAAAAGAATAGAATCTGGAAATAAGTTGTTCTAATCTGTATCTATCCGTGCCCCTGTGATATTGCACCAACTTTGTAACTTTTTACTTACGAATTAATTCTTAAATTTAATAGTTAAACAAACCTTAAAACGATTTTCTTCTAATATGATCAAGATAAGAATTTAAAAAAACGAGATGGATATAAATACCTTGGTTTGAGAGAGGCCGTATGATGGGCCATAACTAAATCTGAGAGTGGCGGTATGGTGGGGTATATAATTAAAACTGAGAGTGACGGTATAGTGGGGTACATAACTAAAGCTGAGAGTGGCGGTATGGTTGGGTACATACCTAAAGCTGAGAGTGGCGGTATGGTGGGGTACATACCTAAAGCTGAGAGTGGCGGTATGGTGGGGTACATACCTAAAGCTGAGAGTGGCGGTATGGTGGGGTACATGCCTAAAGCTGGGAGTGACGGTATGGTGGGGTACATAACTTAAGCTGAGAGTGGCGGTATGGTGGGGTATATACCTAAAGCTGACAGTGGTGGTATAGTGGGGTATATACCTCAAGTTGAGAGTGGCGGTATGGTGGGGTACGTACCTAAAGCTGAGAGTGGCGGTATGGTGGGGTACATACCTAAAGCTGAGAGTGGCGGTATGGTGGGGTACATAACTAACACTGAGAGTGGCGGTATGGTGGGGTATATACCTAAAGCTGAGAGTGGCGGTATGGTGGGGTATATACCTAACACTGAGAGTGGCGGTATGGTGGGGTACATACCTAAAGCTGACAGTGGTGGTATAGTGGGGTATATACCTAAAGCTGAGAGTGGCGGTATGTTGGGGTACATAACTAACACTGAGAGTGACGGTATAGTGGGGTATATACCTAACACTGAGAGTGGCGGTATGGTGGGGTACATACCTAAAGCTGAGAGTGACGGTATAGTGGGGTACATACCTAAAGCTGAGAGTGGCGGTATGGTGGGGTACATACCTAAAGCTGAGAGTGACCGTATAGTTGGGTACATACCTAAAGCTGAGAGTGGCGGTATAGTGGGGTACATACCTAAAGCCGAGAGTGGCGGTATGGTGGGGTACATACCTAAAGCTGAGAGTGACAGTATAGTGGGGTACATACCTAAAGCTGAGAGTGACGGTATAGTGGGGTACATACCTAAAGCTGAGAGTGGCGGTATGGTGGGGTACATACCTAAAGCTGAGAGTGGCGGTATAGTGGGGTACATACCTAAAGCTGAGAGTGGCGGTATGGTGGGGTACATACCTAAACCTGAGAGTGGCGGTATGGTGGGGTATATACCTAAAGCTGAGAGTGGCGGTATGGTGGGGTACATACCTAAAGCTGAGAGTGGCGGTATGGTGGGGTACATACCTAAAGCTGAGAGTGGCGGTATGGTGGGGTACATGCCTAAAGCTGGGAGTGACGGTATGGTGGGGTACATAACTTAAGCTGAGAGTGGCGGTATGGTGGGGTATATACCTAAAGCTGACAGTGGTGGTATAGTGGGGTATATACCTCAAGTTGAGAGTGGCGGTATGGTGGGGTACGTACCTAAAGCTGAGAGTGGCGGTATGGTGGGGTACATACCTAAAGCTGAGAGTGGCGGTATGGTGGGGTACATAACTAACACTGAGAGTTGCGGTATGGTGGGGTATATACCTAAAGCTGAGAGTGGCGGTATGGTGGGGTATATACCTAACACTGAGAGTGGCGGTATGGTGGGGTACATACCTAAAGCTGACAGTGGTGGTATAGTGGGGTATATACCTAAAGCTGAGAGTGGCGGTATGGTGGGGTACATAACTAACACTGAGAGTGGCGGTATAGTGGGGTACATAACTAACACTGAGAGTGGCGGTATGGTGGGGTACATACCTAAAGCTGAGAGTGGCGGTATAGTGGGGGTACATACCTAAAGCTGAGAGTGGCGGTATGGTGGGGTACATACCTAAAGCTGAGAGTGACCGTATAGTTGGGTACATACCTAAAGCTGAGAGTGGCGGTATAGTGGGGTACATACCTAAAGCCGAGAGTGGCGGTATGGTGGGGTACATACCTAAAGCTGAGAGTGACAGTATAGTGGGGTACATACCTAAAGCTGAGAGTGACGGTATAGTGGGGTACATACCTAAAGCTGAGAGTGGCGGTATGGTGGGGTACATACCTAAAGCTGAGAGTGGCGGTATAGTGGGGTACATACCTAAAGCTGAGAGTGGCGGTATGGTGGGGTACATACCTAACACTGAGAGTGGCGGTATGGTGGGGTATATACCTAAAGCTGAGAGTGGCGGTATGGTGGGGGTACATACCTAAAGCTGAGAGTGGCGGTATGGTGGGGGTACATACCTAACACTGAGAGTGGCGGTATAGGGGGGTACATACCTAAACCTGAGAGTGGCGGTATGGTGGGGTACATACCTAAAGCTGAGAGTGGCGGTATGGTGGGGTACATACCTAAAGCTGAGAGTGGCGGTATGGTGGGGTACATACCTAAAGCTGAGAGTGGCGGTATGGTGGGGTACATACCTAAAGCTGAGAGTGGCGGTATGGTGGGGTACATACCTAAAGCTGAGAGTGGCGGTATGGTGGGGTACATACCTAAAGCTGACAGTGGCGGTATGGTGGGGTACATACCTAAAGCTGAGAGTGGCGGTATAGTGGGGTACATACCTAAAGCTGAGAGTGGCGGTATGGTGGGGTACATACCTAACACTGAGAGTGGCGGTATGGTGGGGGTACATACCTAAAGCTGAGAGTGGCGGTATGGTGGGGTACATACCTAAACCTGAGAGTGGCGGTATGGTGGGGTACATACCTAAAGCTGAGAGTGGCGGTATGGTTGGGGTACATACCTAAAGCTGAGAGTGGCGGTATGGTGGGGTACATACCTAAAGCTGAGAGTGGCGGTATGGTGGGGTACATACCTAAAGCTGAGAGTGGCGGTATGGTTGGGTACATACCTAAAGCTGAGAGTGGCGGTATGGTGGGGTACATACCTAAAGCTGAGAGTGGCGGTATGGTGGGGTACATACCTAAAGCTGAGAGTGGCGGTATGGTGGGGTACATACCTAAAGCTGAGAGTGGCGGTATGGTGGGGTACATACCTAAAGCTGAGAGTGGCGGTATAGTGGGGTACATACCTAAAGCTGACAGTGGCGGTATGGTGAGTACATACCTAAAGTTGAGAGTGACGGTATAGTGGGGTACATACCTAAAGCTGAGAGTGACGGTATGGTGGGGTACATACCTAAAGCTGAGAGTGAGGGTATGGTGGGGTGCATACCTAAAGCTGAGACTGGCGGTATAGTGGGGTACATACCTAAAGCTGAGAGTGACGGTATGGTGGGGTACATACCTAAAGCTGAGAGTGACGGTATGGTGGGGTACATACCTAAAGTTGAGAGTGACGGTATAGTGGGGTACATACCTAAAGCTGAGAGTGACGGTATGGTGGGGTACATACCTAAAGCTGAGAGTGGCGGTATGGTTGGGGTACATACCTAAAGCTGAGAGTGGCGGTATGGTGGGGTACATACCTAAATCTGAGAGTGGCGGTATGGTGGGGTACATACCTAACACTGAGAGTGGCGGTATGGTGGAGTACATACCTAAAGCTGAGAGTGGCGGTATGGTGGGGTATATACCTAAAGCTGAGAGTGGCGGTATGGTAGAGTACATACCTAAAGCTGAGAGTGGCGGTATGGTGGAGTACATACCTAAAGCTGAGAGTGGCGGTATGGTGGGGTACATACCTAAAGCTGAGAGTGGCGGTATGGTGGGGTACATACCTAACACTGAGAGTGGCGGTATGGCGAGGTACATACCTAAAGCTGAAAGTGGCGGTATGGTGGGGTACATACCCAAAGCTGAGAGTGGCGGTATAGTGGGGTACATACCTAAAGCTGAGAGTGGCGGTATGGTGGGGTACATACCTAAAGCTGAGAGTGGCGTTATGGCGAGGTACATACCTAAAGCTGAGAGTGGCGGTATGGTGGGGTACATACCTAAAGCTGAGAGTGGCGGTATGGCGAGGTACATACCTAAATCTGAGAGTGGCGGTATGGTGGAGTACATACATAAAGCTGAGAGTGGCGGTATGGTGGGGTACATACTTAAAGCTGAGAGCGGCGGTATGGTGGGGTACATACCTAAAGTTGAGAGTGGCGGTATGTAGGGGTACATACCTAACACTGAGAGTGGCGGTATGGCGAGGTACATACCTAAAGCTGAGAGTGGCGGTATGGTGGGGTACATACCTAAAGCTGAGAGTGGCGGTATGGTGGGGTACATACCTAAAGCTGAGAGTGGCGGTATGGTGGAGTACATACCTAAACCTGAGAGTGACAGTATGGTGGGGTACATACCTAAAGCTGAGAGTGGCGGTATGGTGGAGTACATACCTAAAGCTGAGAGTGGCGGTATGGTGGAGTACATACCTAAAGCTGAGAGTGGCGGTATGGTGGGGTACATACCTAAAGCTGAGAGTGGCCGTATGATGGGGTACATACCTAAAGCTGAGAGTGGCGGTATGGTGGGGTACATACCTAAAGCTGAGAGTGGCGGTATGGTGGGGTACATACCTAAAGCTGAGAGTGACGGTATGGTGGGGTACATACCTAAAGCTGAGAGTGGCGGTATTATGTGGTACATACCTAAAGCTGAGAGTGGCGGTATGTAGGGGTACATACCTAAAGCTGAGAGTGGCGGTTTTATGTGGTACATATCTAAAGCTGAGAGTGGCGGTATGGTGGGGTACATACCTAAAGCTGAGAGTGGCGGTATGGTGGGGTGCATACCTAAAGCTGAGAGTGGCGGTATGGCGAGGTACATATCTAAAGCTGAGAGTGGCGGTATAGCGGGGTACATACCTAAAGCTGAGAGTGGCGGTATAGCGGGGTACATACCTAAAGCTGACAGTGGCGGCATAGCGGGGTACATACCTAAAGCTGACAGTGGCGGTATACTCATTATCAGAGTATCTAGTTCTGTCTTGTCATCCAGAGATTCTTCGTTTCCCAGCCACTGGAACACTGCGATGTCCCGATAGGACGCGAGCTGGGCGATGGGGATCATCGCTTGGAAAATAACATCATTGTCATTACATGTATATTAAAAATATAATAGAACTTCTCAACATTTATAATAAAATGAATGATACAAAATATAAACCTCTATTCATAAAAACGTATTGAATATTGTTGAGCAGATGAAACTATTGATAGTTCCTTTACATAAAACGTCATTACTTTCTGTGTCATAATGACGATGTACGCAATATCGTCACAAAAAAGGGGTAATGTTACTATGACTACCGAAAAGGGAAGTTATATATATATATATATACATGTATAAACAACGCTAGATCACGATAGAAGCTACATATAATTTTGATTACGTTATGACCGGTACAACTTATAAGGACATGTACCAATTAATTATCTGCACGAGCACGGATTTAGATACGATTCAATTTCCTAATTGATCGTCACTAGTTATGAAATACGATGTAAACGTCAGGTTGTGATTTAGATTTGTATCCAGACGTCTTTTATTATGTATATATTCCAATTAGTGTTCAAATTAAACATTGAAGTTTTCTTATTTTTTGAAGATCGCTTGGGTAAAGTTCCTTACGAAATTGACATTAACGAAGGTTTTAATGAGAACGGAT
The DNA here is from genome assembly GCF_902652985.1 of Pecten maximus. NCBI lineage: Eukaryota > Metazoa > Mollusca > Bivalvia > Pectinida > Pectinidae > Pecten > Pecten maximus. The sequence continues at coordinate 40,223,829 of NC_047024.1, forward strand.
TTGAACTTTCGTGACAGAATGTTCTATTTACATGTATATAGATCAATCATTATGTAGAAACTTTCTCGTATATATTTCATTTGACGATTTTTAAGGTAGGGTTTTAATGTTTGTTACAGTATTTTGCGACAATGACGTATATTATGTGAGAGCCTCTGTGTACATAAACTGATGAAACCTGGGTCAGGCTAATCCTGTATGATCTAGTAGGTAAACACTGATGGCCCATGGTATCTGTCATTCATGTAGCTAATAGAATGGCACCGGACTTTAATTTTACCGCACAAAGTTAGAATGAAAACGTTTTACTGTGCAAAGTAGGAATAAATTGTTTATTTGGTTTTTTTTTGACGTCCTATTAACAGCCAGGGTCATTTAAGGACGTGCCAGGTTTTGGAGGTGGAGGAAAGCCGGAGGGCTAGTGATAAAGTGTCGGGACACCTTAACCACTCGACCACCGCGACCCCTGTACGAATAAAAACATTTTACCATATAAAGTCCAAATAAAAATCATTTTACCGCATAAAGTACGAATAAAAAACATTTTACTGTACGAAGTCCGAATAAAATATTTCACCGCACAAAGTACGAAAAAACATTTTATCGCAAACTACCAATGAAAACATTTTACCGCACAACATACAGATAAAATCTTGAAATAATCAATACTTTCTAAGAGGTGATGATTAATTATTCTTTACGAAATATAGTCTCTAATCACTTATACCCAATATTCAGCCAGAACCTGTCTATTACGACTTCTCTTACGACTGTTAACTTATATACAGTGAAACCTGCCAAAAATGACCCTTCTATCATTAACATATAACCACTAATACATCTCGTTATAGTAAATCACATCATCTAATCTTACCCCTCTTTCATCACTTCTATAAACTTATGTAGAGAAAAACCTGTCTATTACGACCTCTGTAAAATCACTTATATGACATACAGGAAAACAATTCTAGTACCACCTTGCTAAAATCCTTTAAAACGTATATGAGGCGCAAGATAAACAATGAAATCTGTCTAATTCGACTTCTACAGTTATAACTGTCTAATCCGACTTCTACTATAAAAAAAACTGTATAAACCGGCTTCTACAGTAAAAACTGTCCAATCCGACTTCTGCAATGGAATCTGTCTAATTCGACTTCTACAGTTATAACTGTCTTAACCGACTTCTACAATAAAAACTGTCTAATCCGATTTTTACAATAAAACCTGTATAATCCGACTACTACAATGAAATCTGTCTAATCCGACCTCTTTTTGATCACTGATAAAACTGTGATTAGATGATGTTTACCTTGAGTACATGGTGGGCCAACAATCACGTCTACAGACGAGTTAAAGATGAAGTCAGTGAGGACACCGATACTCTGTTTACTGCTACAGGCGGAGTCGAGCCAGATGACACTGTGGACGATCACAACAGGAATAATGTTGAAATGTTGAGTTAAAAATGAAAGGGAAGTTCTAATGTATGACAATTTTTACACATAATTGACCTGTTATCCAGTAATCCTGTAATATTTTTACATATGGGACTTGTGTAATACACTCATGAGCGTTTTTGTTTTTGTTTGTTGTTGTTGTTGTTGTTGTTGTTTTTTTATTATTATTTGTATTTTTCTTCCATGTGCTGCGACAGCCAAAATCAATAATGACGTCATTGATTTGGTTTGGTTTTGGTTTTGCATTGTTTAATATCCTATCAACACCTAGGGTCATTAATGGACGGTCTCCTTTGTGCGCGAGGTGCATTTCCGAGGTGATACTTTGTGTTTTGGAGGCTGTGGTATGTTTTTGTTGGTCTCCGTGGGATATCCTGGAACTGATGCCGATTTTAAAGTACATACTCCCGAAGACACCCAACAAAACCCCACCCAGTCACATAATTCTGATTTAGGGCGAACTAGTCGTCCCACTCCTTAAATGCCGATCGCTAAACCGGAGTAGAAACTACCATTGTTATGTTTGTTTGTTTGCTTGTTTGTGTGTTTGTATATATGTTAGGTTTGTTAGGTTTGTTTGTGTTTGTGATGTTTGTTAGGTGTGTTCGGTTTGTTTGTGTTCGTGTTTGTTTGTTTTCTGGTTTGTTTGTTTGTTTGTATGTGTGTTTGTTTGTTTGTGTTTGTTTGTTTGTTTGTTTGTCTGTTTGTTAGGTTTGTTTGTTTGTTTGTTTGTTTGTTTGTGGTATAACGCCCTTCTTCAGTCATGTAAGGACGGGTGTCTGAAATATACCAATAGAAAAAAGAACAACAAAATAACATAAAAATAGAACAAGAAGAGTAAACAGCCGAACAAAAGAATTACTTATGTATTGTGTTCTTACTTGAGTGTTCCAGTGGGCAGTATGGACTCGTTATAAACCGTCTCTATGGCTAGGGCGAGAGCTCCTAGAGACGTAGACGCATTGACCTGTAGGTTAGAATGGGGTGACACTCGCGGAGCCATCCAGATCACTGTCAGCGCATGCACGGACACTATTATACAAAAATAGACACTAATATGTTTGTAGATCCTCATTTTCAGTATATCACAGATACTTCAAACGATGAACACGATACATGTTTGTTTAAGTTATCAAATGATATATAGGTGCAGTACTTGAAGTAAAATCAGTGATATTATCATGTAAGGTATATCTTTGCTAGGTTGTCCGGTACAGGATTTATATATCTATATACAGGTATGTAGGTAATACGTGGTCCAAGACGGAAGGGAAACATATAATATGGTTGTTAAGTCTAACACGGGATGAGGAAAAATGGAAATTATCTACAGATCAGTTTTGAAAACAACGAGAGGTTTTGGTCAGAAGACTCATTGTATGTTTGTAGTTCATTGCCCATTTCTAGTGGATTAGAATCTGGCATCAATCCTTCTGTCATCAAGATATAGCGTCAAACCTTGATATAATGACTGTCGTTATTCACTACAGTGTCACACCGCGATATAACGCCGAATAATTCCACTTGTCCGGTCATATCAACACTTTTGATATCTCCGTTTTGATTTTGCTTAATAATAGGAAAAAAGACATCACTTTTCACGGTTACTCCCGATTCACAACACCTATGGTCAGTTCGCTGTATCGCTAATAAAATATAGAAAGGAAACACACACTCTTTCCCCTGTATCTCCCGATTCACAACACCTGGTCGGCTCGCTGTATCGCGAATAAAAAAAGAAAAGAAAAAAAAACCACACTTTCCACAGTATCTCCAGATTCACAACCTCTCGGTCTGTTCGCTGTACTGCAAATAAAAGACACTACTTTTTACTATAACTCCATATGCGACACCTCGTTCTATTCGCTGTACCGCGAAGAAAAGACACCAATTTTCACTGTAACTCCAAATCCACGACACCTCAGTTAGCTTGCTGTACCGCGAATAAAAGACACCACTTTCCACTCATAACTCCAGATTCGCGACACCTCAGTCTGTTAGCTGTACCGCGAATAAAAAAACACCTCTTTCAACTCTTACGACACCTTGGTCTATTCGCAGTTCCGCGAATAAAAAACACCACTTTTCACAGTATCTCCAGATTTACGACAACTCCGCCTGTTTGCTGTACCGCGAATAAAAGACACCACTTTCCACTGTCACTCCAGATTAAGCCACTAAAGTATCAGGTTTAGAGTTATGAAGTTTCGTTTCACAAGATGTATTTCACATAATCCTTCTATATTATACAACCTGTGTGGACACGCATGCTAATTAGGTAAGGTCAACACGTTTCACCCGGGGTCAGAACTGTAATTCAGAGTTTGGCTGGGTAAACATCGTCCACGAAATATCCCGTGTATGCTGGGAAAGCGAGACCGGGCAGCGCGACCTCTCTTCTTCCTCTCAAATGAATATAACACTATAAAAATATCCCGTCTTTTTATCACGAATCAGTCCATGTAGTGATAACGATATATATTTTAATCAAATCACGATATCCGGCACGTCCCTGTGTCATTTAAGCTAGTATTCGGGTCATTGCATGCAGACATTAAGACAAGCACACATAGATTGATGACGTCATTGATTGATGAGCCTGTCATTTCGCGCGAGATCTAACAAATCTGAACGTTCTTTAAACATTCCCTATCAAAGCTACAGCAATTAGCCGTATTATCACAAGGGGTAGATGATTTGTGTAAACAAACACTCAAGTGCTGACCAAACCAAGTCAACGACCAAACCAATTGTATTTTAATCATCCATCTTGTTCGTGTTGTGATTGTCGGCGGAAGTCAGTGTTGTTTGATTGGGTGGTATCGCGAATCGCACTTGATCGTTGTACGCGTTTTCAAGTGGCAACTGTAGATATATATGTTTATCAAATATACATTATAGAAATGATTATCAGTTAACATAGACTTTTTATCCCATGTAGGTATTTTTTTCTGTTGGAGCTCCTTTCATAAAAATGTGGCGCCTGGCCCCTTTAAATAGGACAAGTATTGCGTAATTCTCGCTCACCTTTGCTGAAAATTATGTTTTAATTCTAAAATATATGAAATATTATTATTAATAATAAACGGCTACCCCCTTCATCAAGTGGTATGCCAAGATTTTTACAGCCATTTTCTATTGTTTGGTATTTTATATTTCATAATTTTGGCGCAAACAGAGCTCGAGGTATGGACCAGATTGTGTAGCCGCAGATGTGATAGGTTGATATTGTTTAATAATCTTTAACTTTAGCAGGACAACAAACATACTGCACTTATTGTGAACATGTTATCATACATGTACATGTATGTCTACGGTCTAGCTTGGTATCTTGTTTAGATTTGTATCAACTCAAACGTATGTACAAGTTGTATTCCTTATTCACTTATGCATGACATAAGTTGAATTATAAAGTAATTAAAGATCAGATGTGGGAAATTACATGTAAAGTATATAATTTAATTAAGATTCCATGTATTCCATGACAAAAACAAAAAAAACAAACAAAAAAAAAACGTTTAAATCATTTATAAGGTGTAAAGTAGGACTTCTTTGTTAACACTTTTATTATTATTACCCAATGGAAACTCATTTGAGTCAATCTTTCTCTGAAGTTGGTCTTTATCACTACATAATGTGTGTGATTATATGCTTTTGTGGTTTGATTTATCAATTGTAATATCAAGGATTCGTCTGTGATCACTTAAGTCACATGTAACGGGAACTCGTTTGCGATTCTGTTTATCATCTGTAATGGAAACTCGTTTGAGATTCTGTTTATCATCTGTAATTAGAACTCGTTAGAGATTCTGTTTATCATCTGTAATCAGAACTCGTTTGAGATTCTCTTTATCATCTATAATTGAGACTGTCTTGAGATTCTGTTTATCAATTGTAATTAGAACTCGTTTGATATTCTGTTTATCATCTGTAATCAGAACTCGTTTGAGATTCTCTTTATCATCTATAATTGAGACTGTCTTGAGATTCTGTTTATCAATTGTAATTAGAACTCGTTTGATATTCTGTTTATCATCTGTAATTGGAACTCGTTAGAGATTCTGTTAATCATCTGTAATTAGAACTCGTTTGAGATTCTGTTTATCATTTGTTATTGGAACTCGTTAAAGATTCTGTTTATCATCTGTAATCAGAACTCGTTTGAGATTCTCTTTATCATCTATAATTGAAACTGTCTTGAGATTCTGATTATCATGTGTAATGGGAACTCGTTTGAGATTCTGTTTATCAATTGTAATGTAAAACTAGTTTGAGATTCTCTTTATCATATGCAATGTTATTTACTTCTATCGCATGTGGTCACACACAACAAACACAACACTTAATTGAAAACGTTTTATTGAAAACCCATCAACAGAATTTATTTACAAATTTGTGTGAAAACAGGAATACACAACACAGCTATCTGAATATCTAATGTCTTTTTCAAATGAAATTACGCATAGAAAAGAGCATATATCATAAAATGTCTACAACAATTTCATTTTTCATTTAAAAATTTCTACTTCTATTCATTTTATGTACACATGTTTATGTTTAGTAAACAATTTCAGTCGTAAACAACAAATGTTTGTTTTCCAATATTCCGATAAAGAACTTTTTTGGTATCATATTTAAGGAGTTTATACTTTGATAAATAAAAGTCACGATTGTGCATCGCGGAATAACCACATGTTGTGCCATCACACTCTACAACTTTGCGCGAAGTAATTAATGAATGTGCCAGCTAAATTGATAAAATGTGTGAACGTAAAATATGCACGATTTCCGTTGCAAACTAAAGCTGTGATTTTATTAAAATATTCCAAGATCAACGTACATAGTTTTATAGTTTATATGTTTGCAAGATGCTCAGTGAATTTTGTGAGTAGATATTTGAAATTTTGGACTCTTTCTCAACTTCGTCTTTCAAAACAACATAATGTAAACATAATGTTGAAGCATTAGTTTAAATTTGCTGTTGACTGCTCTGCAAATAAAATGCTAAAAAAAGGTTGTGATTTGTAATGTCAAAGTTGTGATGCATACTTGTCACAATTTAGATAGGATTTTCATTGACTTACAGTTATTTCTTTGCTTTTAATATATTTTGAATACATATTTAAGACATGCGCAGGAAGGACCTATGACAAGAAGTCACGTGTTTCTATATATACTAAGATGTTGTGTTTACATTCCCTTACTCGAGGTGATGTTTCATGAAAACTAACTCCTTACTTATGTGTAGATGTATCTCGAAGTTATAGTTCGTAATTTCGCAATGTTTGTGTCAATCTCGAGGGGAAAGTTTGACGAAATGTTTTTGCCGAACTCGATGTGATAGTCCGTTATACTGAACTCCTTATTTCTCTCTCGAAGAGATAGTTCGTGAAACCGAACTCCTTATCGCCAGCTCGAGGAGATAGTCCGTAATACCGAACTCATTATTTCTATCTCGAGGAGATAGTCCGTAATACCGAACTCCTTATTTCTATATCGAGGTTATAGTCCGTAATACCGAACTCCTTATTTCTATCTCGAGGAGATGGTCCGTAATACCGAACTCCTTATTTCTATATCGAGGAGATAGTCCGTAATACCGAACTCCTCATCGCTATCTCGAGGTGATAGTCCGTAATACCGAACTCTTTATTTCTATCTCGAGGTGATAGTCCGTAATACCGAACTCCTTATTTCTATCTCGAGGAGATAGTCCGTAATACCGAACTCCTTATTTCTATCTCGAGGAGATAGTCCGTAATACCGAACTCCTTATTTCTATCTCGAGGTTATAGTCCGTAATACCGAACTCCTTATTTCTATCTCGAGGAGATAGTCCGTAATACCGAACTCTTTATCGCTATCCCGAGGTTATAGTCCGTAATACCGAGCTCCTTATCGCTATCCCGAGGAGATAGTCCGTAATACCGAACTCCTCATCGCTATCTCGAGGTGATAGTCCGTAATACCGAACTCCTCATCGCTATCTCGAGGAGATGGTCCGTAATACCGAATTCCTTATTTCTATATCGAGGAGATGGTCCGTTATACCGAACTCCTTATTTCTATATCGAGGAGATGGTCCGTTATACCGAACTCCTCATCGCTATCTCGAGGTGATAGTCCGTTATACCGAACATCTTATCTTTATCTCGATATGATAGTCCGTAATACCGAGCTCCTTATCTCGATCTCGATGTGATAGTCCGTTATACCGAACTCCTTATTTCTATATCGAGGTTATAGTCAGTAATACCGAACTCCTTATTTCTATATCGAGGAGATAGTCCGTAATACCGAACTCCTTATTTCTATCTCGAGGTGATAGTCCGTAATACCGAACTCCTAATTTTTATCTCGGGTTGATAGTCCGTTATACCGAACTCCTTATCTCGATCTTGAGACGAAAGGGCATAATTCCGAAGTATGTCTATCTCGAGGTAATAATCTGTAATATTGAAACCTTATCTGTAACTTTAACTTATCCTTCTCGAGGTGTACCGATACGCAATAAGTAAGCAAGAACTCGTCATAAGATAAAGCACAAAACTAATTTTACCTGACAGCCGATAAAAAAAACTGAGAGAGAGTAAAACATTAATTGATTTTGTTTGTTCTTCATCAGTTTTGCTACTTTGCATGTAGATTAATGTATACTTATTTTTATTAATCATTAAAAAAATGCTGACGAAATGAGATATAAGTGTAAATAAAATGAATACATTGATTGATTTATATATTGATTACTTATCTCTTTAAATCCGCGTGAATTAAATGGCTATAGGTCTATCTTAAGACTACCCAGATTAATATTTTCTGGGTTGTGCTGGACTTTTTTAAACCCCTTCTAGATTTGTGTAATTTTTTTGGTTGGGGTCGGATGGAAGGACGGAAGGTTACGACATCGAAAACGGACGACACCCAGGGCTACTTATACAACAGTTTAAACATACAAGCGTTTGCCTTCACTAGAAGATAACAAATTTAAATCCAGTCATCTGTTTTTATTAAGTGATACACTTGAAACAGTCAACAGATATGTTCGTGTCTCTTCACAGTCAGACTTGAGAATCAGTTCCGTATTTACCAATTAAAACACGTAAATACAATCTATGCCTTATTTAAAACAATATATACATATTATTTTGGGAAAGCTGAAATTAGAACGGTTGATTTCACAAAAATATGATATATTGTTCATAGAACATTAGACTTATATTACAGATATTCAATCTAGCTCTGGTTTCCAAGGGAACAACACCAAAAATCAGTTTATACATTGAATACAAATAAATATATAATATTCAACTCATATTCGAATATGACATTCACCTGAATTGTCTTCTGTATAATTCAAATTTAATTGAATTTGAATTGATAATTTGCCTTAAGATTTCATTTTTCTCTAGTTCGACTTAATCTCTCAAAGTCCTATATGACAATTAAAAATAAATATTCATCACATTTTGAAAATGTTTTAGAAGAAAAGAGAATCTAACGACAAGATATTCTAAATATACCATCCATCTCTATGGACGACAGAACAATGGTTTTGACTATTGTTTTCGAAGAACCGGGTCTGGTTCTCAATATTGATATTCAATGTAACACTGCAAAACTTCGTCTATAAATACCCTCGATGTAATGTCCCTCGTCTATAAATACCCTCTATATAATGTCTCTCGTCTATAAATACCCTCGATATAATGTCTCTCGTCTATAAATACCCCCGATATAACGTCCCTCGTCTATAAATACCCTCGATATAACGTCCCTCGTCTATAAATATCCTCGATATAATGTCCCTCGTCTATAAATATCCTCGATATAATGTCCCTCGTCTATAAATACCCAAGACATAATGTCCCTCGTCTATAAATACCCAAGACATAATATCCCTCGTCTATAAATACCCTCGATACAATGTCCCTCGTCTATAAATACCCTCGACATAATGTCCCTTTTCTATAAATACCCTCGATATAATGTCCCTCGTCTATAAATACCCTCTATATCATGTCCCTCGTCTATAAATACCCAAGACATAATATCCCTCGTCTATAAATACCCTCGATACAATATCCCTCGTCTATAAATACCCTCGATATAATGTCCCTCGTCTATAAATACCCTCGATACAATGTCCCTCGTCTATAAATACCCTCGACATAATGTCCCTTTTCTATAAATACCCTCGACGTGATATCCCTTGCTATAAATACCCTCGACATAATGTCCCTCGTCTATAAATACCCTCGATATAATGTCCCTCGTTTATAAATACCCTCGATATAATGTCCCTCGTCTATAAATACCCACGATATAATGTCCCTCGTCTATAAATACCCTCGACATAATGTCCCTTTTCTATAAATACCCTTGACGTGATATCCCTTGCTATAAATACCCTCGATATAATGTCCCTCGTTTATAAATACCCTCGATATAATGTCCCTCGTCTATAAATACCCTCGATATAATGTCCCTCGTTTATAAATACCCTCGATATAATATCCCTCGTCTATAAATACCCTCTATATAACGTCCCTCGTCTATAAATACCCTCGATATAATGTCCCCGTCTATAAATACCCTCGATATAATATCACTCGTCTATAGATACCCTCGACATAATGTCCCTTTTCTATAAATACCCTCGACGTGATATCCCTTGCTATAAATACCCTCGATATAATATCACTCGTCTATAGATACCTTCGATATAATGCTCCTCGTCTATAAATACCCTCTATATAATGTCCCTCGTCTATAAATAACCTCGACATAACGTCCCTCGTCTATAAATAGACTCGATATCACGTCCGTCGTCTATAAATACCTCGATGTAATGTCCATCATCTATAAATACCCTCTATATAATGTCCCTCGTCTATAAATAACCTCGACATAACGTCCCTCGTCTATAAATACACTCGATATCACGTCCCTCGTCTATAAATACCCTCGATATAATATTCCTCGTCTATAAATACCCTCTATATAACGTCCCTCGTCTATAAATACCCTCGATATAATGTCCCCCGTCTATAAATACCCTCGATATAATATCACTCGTCTATAGATACCCTCGATATAATGCTTCTCGTCTATAAATACCCTCTATATAATGTCCCTCGTCTATAAATAACCTCGACATAACGTCCCTCGTCTATAAAGACACTCGATATCACGTCCCTCGTCTATAAATACCCTCTATATAATGTCCCTCGTCTATAAATACCCTCGATGTAATATCCCTCGTCTATAAATACCCTCGATGTAATATCCCTCGTCTATAAATACCCTCGATATACTGTCCCTCGTCTATAAATACCCTCTATATAATGTCCCTCGTCTATAAATACACTCGATATAACGTCCCTCGTCTATAAATACCCTCGATGTAATGCCCCTCGTCTATAAATACCCTCTATATAATGTCCCTCGTCTATGAAGACTCTTGTGTAATTTTATTTTTCATAAAAATCGATATAATGCCATCCTTTCTAAATTGCCTGGGTCTACATCTCTTTTCTTTCCCAATTTCAAAAAAGCAAAAACATCTCAATACATCATTTTCCAATGTCTCGACTGACAATATATCGAAGTTTAGCGTGAGCATTTAATGAATATCATTGTGAGAAAGTTTTTCGCTAGGTAAGTACGTATCAATGATTTAGCTACAGCTACGACAACAATTAAATCAAGTAGTTAGTTTCGTAAAAACACCAGGAATGGAACAAAAAACACCAAAAAATGAAATAAAACGGGTGTTGTAATATACAGTTATTGCTGAAAAATTAATATCTATTCAAAAATGTGTTCTCATCACAGTCAATTTGCTTCATCCACCAACGCTTACGATTTGTACACAGTTGGCCTATTTTCTAGAGAACTCCATAGCTATTTACAAACAGTATTTCGGGAGGAAGAGTTTTCACGTCCGATATTGCCAGGCAAAGCTACACGAGACATCATTTCAGGCACATGACCGCCGGTCAGTCGACTGAACACTACAGTAACTGCCTCTATAGGCCCGCAGAAACGTTTCGATAGCAACCAAATGCTACCAATGGATACCTTTAAAATCCAAGGGTTCTTACTGCTTTCTACTCGCGTATCTTCCTTGCAACCTTGGAATATGACAAAGCAAAGTTGAATCATCTTGTGGATAATAAGGTTTATTTCTTTGGAAACGTTTTGGGAAACATGGTGAATACGCAGGCATTTGTTTTAGCGTATCGCTATTTCATATGATACGATTATGAATAGCCAGAGCTTTGATTTAAAAATTAATGCAAAAAAGCTTTGTATATTTCAAAGGACAAATTAAAGATTGACAATTTTCTTTTGAAACAAATCGGGGAAAACGTTTTTTTTTCTATGAAATATTCCAAAGGTTCAGAGTAGTTTGGCATACCAGAAATGGAAACCGTGGATGCCAAATTATTTTTTATCGTTTGTTATTGGATTAATTTGAGTAATTGAGTGGTTATATGTAGGCAATAACTCTGAAGCAGAGTCATCAACTTTTATAAAAAAAAAAATGAAAAAAAAAAATGAAAAAATGGCGCATTTTGTGCATCGGGGTAAGAAATATCGTAAAACTTTGCCTTACAACAGAACAGACGTGAAAACACATCCTATTCCGTCTATACAAGATGATGCCGTTCGGAAGACCTCTTCCTATTCTGTACCTCTCTTTGTAAACCAAGTTAGACGAATTGAGAATTTCTACAATTATTGAAGTATTTGTAAGTCTGTGTAATATTCAGATTAAAATCATTATCTTACCAGCGACAAGATATTTGATATATAGGTGTTGGTTCTATTAGGAAGTAGAATCCAGGCTAATTAGCAATCGTAACACGTCCTAGTCGTTATGTGGCAGTGTTTCCATAGCAACCGTGCAGAAACGATGGCATTTACAAGAAAGTATCGACTCATTTATTTTACGTAATTCTACGTTTTCATTAAAAACATTATTATTAAAGAAAACAATATATACAAAATACTGAAGATAATCCCCAAGTGAACTCTCGCAGAGAGTGAGATTTTTAACAGAACACCAGATTAAAACATCTCTTCCTAAGAATTTGTGCTTACAATTCCATATGGTTTGCAAACTCTTAATCTTGAAAGGCTTTAGAAATGCCACCTAAAAATTCTTAACTTTTGTCTCATCTTTTACTTCCGTATTTTGCTCTGAATCTATTGTTTGCTTTAAAATACATCCATTCCCCTTCCCCCACCCCCTAGTCAAACGTCATACATGTTCTTTACATGATACAAGAAGAGGACAGTGTAAGCCGAGGAGTTCCGAAGCACGATCAATGCAGTTGTTCCGAGAATTGTCACGTCTTGTCTGTGAGTATTATGACTCAACATTCAAGTCTCGTGTAAGTCTCGTTCGGACACCAGACCGACATGTTTATCATAATATAAAACTATGTAACACACATCAAAAGCTATTCACATGCTTTAGTTTAAATAATAAAAAAAAAACTTTAAATTTAACGTCAATTAATTCCATACCCGTTCAGTCTTCCCGTGGTTATATTATTCCATTGTATTCTCCATTCCAAATATCTCACGTGTGCTCAATAAAGCAACAAATTGAGCTATACAATTTCTGGCAGTGTTTTCATAAAACTCAGCTTTTCTCTTCAAAACAAACATATACATAATTTATATGAAATATTTCCACGCGAGATAAACACTGCTGAATAATTGGAAAGTGTACAAGTGTGCCGTCAATATCAAACATAAAATTAAAAACAAAATTAAAACAGTTAATCTATATTTTTACTAAGAGAACAATGCATTATAAATTTCAGATATATAGATCTGCGCCGCGTTGTTTCTATATATGAACTCATAATCATATTAACTTCTTAACCATTTTTCAAACTGACTTAAACACTTGTCACCCATCAAATATACTCTAAATGTTATCCGTACTAATTTGGCATGACTATATATGGATATATGTAGTCCCACGTGATCAATATACATATACATACAATGTATCAATAACTTGCCACCAATTCTAGTTACCGATAAGAAACGTCACTTCCTGTTACTGAAAAAAACGTCACTTCCTGTAACGTTCGTAAATCTTCCTAGTGAGCTCCAGTCAAGGGACAGAAGTAATCGTCATTTTCAAAATGCCGGCGTTTTGTTTTTCTTAGCATAACTCCATTCAATCATGCTAGTACTGACATGTCCGATCTCCTTACATATTCTACCTTCAAGATTCGCCATAGCCGGTCAATATCGACAAACAGTTAATCATGCTTGACACGTTTTTTTTTAAAGTCACGCTAACCAAATGCTTTCAACCACATTCTTGTCAGAGAACTAGGTTGACCATTGAGTTGGGTATGTTATTTATCCAAGTTGATCATTCGCGATCGATGCAACCATAAATAAACTCGTGACGTCACAAGAAAAGCCTCTATTGACAGTACAAGTTTTTACTTTGAAAGATGATAATACTGTTACAGGTTAACATTTTCCTGTTAGCGGATTTTTCCCCAATTTACTGCTGTTTTTTAAAAATTTTTATTGGTATGTCAAATAATCGTGCTAACTCTAATTTACACAGCATGTGGAACAAAACGCCTTAACAGTCATTTTCTTCTGCCCGACACTCAGATATTTTCGCCAGTGATTTCATACAAAACGAGGAAGCAGACGTCAACATGACGTCACGAGATGTCACGTGGGTGCTATAGTCTGTTCCATACAACATGTTCAGGATTATCCGAAATCATAGATACCGTGATTCTAAATCGTTTAAACAGAAGTGAAATCGGACTTTACCAAAATGACGAATACTTATGTCCCTTTATTGTAGTTTACCTAGAGGATTGGATTCGATTTTTTTCCTAAAAACTTCGTTATGTTTTTTTTCCGTTGCGTCTGAAATAATCATCGCATCGCAGTCCTATTTTGGTGGAAAAAAATGATATTTTGTAGTTAATGATATCGACTATGATTTATTTCATATTCTCCTCCTTCTCCTCCTCCTCCTCCTCCTCCTCCTCCTGCTCCTCATCATCATCAAAAAAGCCCATCATGTTTAAATGACATAAACGATACAGTCTATTTACAAAAGAAACACTAATATGTATTTACATTACATGCATAAAATGACTTTAGTAGGGAGTTCATTTGCATATTAAAATGTCATATTTATAATTAATCGATCAATAAAAAAGGTTTGATTGCCAAACCTGTGTGATAAGAATATCATTGTAGATTTTTAAACTGGGAAAAACAACTGTCAAAGCGGAGAAAATATCAAACTTCTTAACGCACACGCAAAGTGTATTTGTATCACTAAATATTCGGGATAATAGTGGTCATGGCATTCATTTACAGTTAAATTCCATTTTACTTAAAGCCAAGGCAGAGAGGTAAAGATAATTGAAACATTTAATTTTCTTATAACATTACTATTTTGAAAGACCTTGAATGCATTTACTTAATACAATAAAAAAAAAAATACATACATAAATGCAGCTCTTCTGAGAAGAGAGTTTACACTACAGTATATAATTCACATGGAATTAAATTAAAATGAACAAATACTGATATATCAAAAGGTCAAGAAAATTGTGTATTCATTATTAAAAAAAATCACGTTTGCTATTAAATATGGTAGTTTTTAAATTGTTTTTAGCAGGAGCAAAATACAAATTATTTATGTCACTTGAAACAAAAATGCCCTCCATGTTTGGAGATCGGTATATGTCTTGTTTTCATGGTCCAACAAGATACCGGGACGTAAACATGAAGAAAAAGGCACACTGGACGGCCAATCGAATACAGCCTTAGTCTAGTGTTAACGTGGTATTAATGTAACTACCGTGCATTTTGAAATATATAATTAGTTAAAAACATAATAAAGCAATTTTGTTTCCCCACCTACGCAATCCAAGAGTTCAGTTGTTGATATAAGTATTATCTACACACCCGAAGAAAGTGTTCCGGGAAATACAAGTACTACATACACGCCACCTGGCGGATTATACGAGTTGATAACCCTAGGAACTTTACGGGTGTTGGTTTATCACATCTGATATCCTTAATACGGATGAAATTATTGGTTTGACAGAGATAAGATGAAATTCGTCGGCCCTAAATTGTGTGTAGCGTTTAGTAATTTTGAAAGGACCAATACAGCCTTGCGATTGGTCAGCAATTTAGTTTGGAACCAATGAAATGTCTTAGTACAGGTCCTCCATTTTGCCCTGACCCCGTCGAGGGAGCAGCTTGGTCTATTTGCACTGGGACCCTTACATTTTTAGGTAACTTTCCAATTACATTGTTACGTTCACCTGTTGACTTAAACAAAATAGAAATCAACATTCCCCCCTTAAAATCACGATTAAAACGAATTGTTAAAAGGTTGCATTTCATTAGCGATCGACACATAATTTTCAACTTGCGATGGTACGGTTTTGTTTTGCATTATGTAAAACGCACTTTAACAGCCTTTCACCATTGCTTTTAATGTGGCACACTCCGTCAATATACGGTACGAAATGTTGCAAGAAAATAACAGTAATATGTCAAGGTTGCTCATAAAATTTCGCCGGCAAACAATAAACTATATTACTAGGTAACAAACAAATTAACACGCCGATAAAAATAGACACTTCCATCTAACATCAAGGTTAGGTTGGCGCTCTCCGCTGTTTCAAGCGTCTTGGTGAGTCTGATCAAGATCGTTGCCGTTCTCCTCAATACTCCCGTTGGTTTCGTTGTGTTTGGAGTGTCCGTTAAGGAATCGCAGTCCGGGGAAATCCAAGGAGGGCAGGGAGTGTCTGGGAGAAGATCTGGTAGAGGAACAGCCCTCTTCCAATTCCGTAATCAGAGAAAGAGTGGAGCTATCGATCTTTACTTTACATTTCTTCTTACCAATCGTGGCTACAATATATAATAAAAAAAAAGTTTAATTTCATGCTTTGCCATATTTCTGCTGACTGAAGTACAAAACCCTCATGGCTAAGCTACAAACGATATTAAATGTAGCATTTTTTTTTTCTTTTCACTAAAGTTACTATCCAGACAACTTCTATAAGGCTTAGGTAAAAAAAAAAGTGCATTTCAAGGAAATGTTACCAATCCAACAAAAAATACACACACTTTGATTTCTTTTTAACTTTGCTGTATAATGTAAGTTGTTGCCTTTCTAAAATATACATTACTTTTTCCCGAAGTAAGATTATGAAAAGGCGAAAAATGGTCTGTTATCCATTGTTATGCTATAAGTATAGGCATGCCACAAGGAGATACACTTTCCTCAATATAATTATATATATTTAATTTTTTTTTTTTTTTTGCGATTTTTTTTTATCACATCCGTTGAAGAAAAACAGTAATTGTTGACTTTGTCATTTCCGTTCATCATGTTCTGCCCGAAGTTTTGAACCACTTAAAAACACTCTTTACTGGATACAAATGATCGCTCTTTCTGGCGAAGCGCTGGGTCGATTATCTTCGAATTCCATATAAAAGATTCCCATTGATTTCGCATTTTCAAATTTTAGATTGGTCAAATAGATAAAATCGAAATCAGGCGACCATCTTGGATTTTTACAGTTGACTGTCCTCACTCAGATTTTATAGATAGGTTTCCTTTATTCCAAAGGGGAAAACAGTAACAATATTATTTCAATATTTGAAGTTATACCAAAATGTCCATGGTCAGTTTGGAATTTAAAGTGTTTTCTCGGATGACGCTTTATAAAAACAATTCTCTTGAAGAACAAGACACCCAGACATGTTGTTAAAAAAAACTAGGGACACTTCATAGCATGTCAAATACAGGTGACAAACCCAAAACAAGGGACACTTCATAGCATGTCAAATACAGGTGACAAACCCAAAACAAGATTTAACACGTGTGTGATTGGTGTACTTTTGGTATATCAAACACGTGTGTAATTGGTGTACTTTGGTATATTTAACACGTGTGTAATTGGTGTACTTTTGGTATATTAAACACGTGTGTAATTGGTGTACTTTGGTATATTAAACACGTGTGTAATTGGTGTACTTTGGTATATTAAACACGTGTGTGATTGGTGTACTTTTGGTATATTTAACACGTGTGTAATTGGTGTACTTTGGTATATTAAACACGTGTGTAATTGGTGTACTTTTGGTATATTTAACACGTGTGTAATTGGTGTACTTTTGGTATATTTAACACGTGTGTAATTGGTGTACTTTTGTATATTTAACACGTGTGTGATTGGTGTACTTTTGGTATATTTAAACGTGTGTAATTGGTGTACTTTGGTATATTTAACACGTGTGTGATTGGTGTACTTTTGGTATATTTAACACGTGTGTAATTGGTGTACTTCTGGTATATTTAACACGTGTGTAATTGGTGTACTTTTGGTATATTTAACACGTGTGTGATTGGTGTACTTTTGGTATATCTAACACGTGTGTTATTGGTGTACTTTTGGTATATTCAACACGTGTGTGATTGGTGTACTTTGGTATATTTAACACGTGTGTAATTGGTGTACTTTTGGTATATTTAACACGTATGTGATTGGTGTACTTTTGGTATATTTAACACGTGTGTAATTGGTGTACTTTTGGTATATTAAACACGTGTGTAATTGGTGTACTTTGGTATATTTAACACGTGTGTAATTGGTGTACTTTTGGTATATTTAACACGTGTGTGATTGGTGTACTTTTGGTATATTAAACACGTGTGTAATTGGTGTACGTTTGGTATATTTAAACGTGTGTAATTGGTGTACGTTTGGTATATTAAACACGTGTGTAATTGGTGTACGTTTGGTGTATTTAACACGTGTGTAATTGGTGTACTTTTGGTATATTAAACACGTGTGTAATTGGTGTACGTTTGGTATATTAAACACGTGTGTAATTGGTGTACTTTGGTATATTTAACACGTGTGTAATTGGTGTACTTTTGGTATATTAAACACGTGTGTAATTGGTGTACGTTTGGTGTATTTAACACGTGTGTAATTGGTGTACTTTTGGTATATTTAACACGTGTGTGATTGGTGTACTTTTGTTATATTTAACACGTGTGTAATTGGTGTACTTCTGGTATATTTAACACGTGTGTGATTGGTGTACTTTTGTTATATTTAACACGTGTGTAATTGGTGTACTTTTGGTATATTTAACACGTGTGTAATTGGTGTACTTTTGGTATATTTAACACGTGTGTAATTGGTGTACTTTGGTGTATTAAACACGTGTGTAATTGGTGTACTTTTGGTATATTTAACACGTGTGTGATTGGTGTACTTTTGTTATATTTAACACGTGTGTGATTGGTGTACTTTTGGTATATTTAACACGTGTGTAATTGGTGTACTTTTGTTATATTTAACACGTGTGTGATTCGTGTACTTTTGTTATATTTAACACGTGTGTGATTCGTGTACTTTTGTTATATTTAACACGTGTGTGATTGGTGTACTTTTGGTATATTTAACACGTGTGTGATTGGTGTACTTTGGTATATTTAACACGTGTGTGATTGGTGTACTTTTGGTATATCTAACACGTGTGTAATTGGTGTACTTTTGGTATATTTAACACGTGTGTGATTGGTGTACTTTGGTATATTAAACACGTGTGTAATTGGTGTACTTTTGGTATATTTAACACGTGTGTAATTGGTGTACTTTGGTATATTAAACACGTGTGTGATTGGTGTACTTTGGTATATTTAACACGTGTGTAATTGGTGTACTTTGGTATATTTAACACGTGTGTGATTGGTGTACTTTTGGTATATTTAACACGTGTGTAATTGGTGTACTTTTGGTATATTTAACACGTGTGTGATTGGTGTACTTTTGGTATATTTAACACGTGTGTGATTGGTGTACTTTTGGTATATTTAACACGTGTGTAATTGGTGTACTTTTGTTATATTTAACACGTGTGTGATTGGTGTACTTTTGTTATATTTAACACGTGTGTGATTCGTGTACTTTTGTTATATTTAACACGTGTGTGATTGGTGTACTTTGGTATATTTAACACGTGTGTAATTGGTGTACTTTTGGTATATTTAACAGGTGTGTGATTGGTGTACTTTTGTTATATTTAACACGTGTGTAATTGGTGTACTTTTGGTATATTTAACACGTGTGTGATTGGTGTATTTGGTATATTTAACACGTGTGTGATTGGTGTACTTTTGGTATATCTAACACGTGTGTAATTGGTGTACTTTTGGTATATTTAACACGTGTGTGATTGGTGTACTTTGGTATATTAAACACGTGTGTAATTGGTGTACTTTTGGTATATTTAACACGTGTGTAATTGGTGTACTTTGGTATATTAAACACGTGTGTGATTGGTGTACTTTGGTATATTTAACACGTGTGTAATTGGTGTACTTTGGTATATTTAACACGTGTGTGATTGGTGTACTTTTGGTATATTTAACACGTGTGTAATTGGTGTACTTTTGGTATATTTAACACGTGTGTGATTGGTGTACTTTTGGTATATTTAACACGTGTGTAATTGGTGTACTTTGGTATATTTAACACGTGTGTAATTGGTGTACTTTTGGTTTATTTAACACGTGTGTAATTGGTGTACTTTTGGTTTATTAAACACGTGTGTGATTGGTGTACTTTTGTTATATTTAACACGTGTGTGATTGGTGTACTTTTGGTATATTTAACACGTGTGTGATTGGTGTACTTTTGGTATATTTAACACGTGTGTGATTGGTGTACTTTTGGTATATTTAAACGTGTGTAATTGGTGTACTTTTGGTTTATTTAACACGTGTGTAATTGGTGTACTTTGGTATATTTAACACGTGTGTAATTGGTGTACTTTTGGTTTATTTAACACGTGTGTAATTGGTGTACTTTTGGTTTATTTAACACGTGTGTAATTGGTGTACTTTGGTATATTTAACACGTGTGTAATTGGTGTACTTTTGGTTTATTTAACACGTGTGTAATTGGTGTACTTTGGTATATTTAACACGTGTGTAATTGGTGTACTTTTGGTATATTTAAACGTGTGTAATTGGTGTACTTTTTGTATATTTAAACGTGTCTGATTGGTGTACTTTTGTTATATTTAACACGTGTGTAATTGGTGTACTTTTGGTATATTAAACACGTGTGTCATTGGTGTACTTTTGGTATATTTAACACGTGTGTAACTGGTGTACTTTTGGTATATTTAAACGTGTGTAATTGGTGTACTTTTGGTATACTTAAACGTGTGTGATTGGTTCATTTTCAAATCCTATGGATTGTTAGATTTCATTAATCAGTGTGTTTTTACAGCAAACACTATGTCCACAACTTATAGTGACATGTAAATATAAAAAACATGACATTCAAGTGATATTGTGCATTTAATTTTCCAAAATGTTTTTAGAAACTGTTTTTATTTTTGTACAGGCTGTGTTAAAACAGCGGATTTGAAGTTAAAATAAATTGTATACTGTAGTAAAAAATTTGGCTTTGAATCGTCTCTGACAGCATTATTTCAAAGACACGAAACTAGAAATAAGAACAAAGACCATATATGTGACAACTTACGTTGATATTTCTGCTCCACCTTGAGACAGTGATCGACTTTCCACTCATCTAGACCCTCGGCTAGGCACAGCCGTTTTAATGCGTTGCATTGATACTGAAACACATCGTAAAGCAAAACTGATTAATTTCCTATAGAGGATAGCGTGTCCGTGGAGAATTAAACCCGTGTGACAGACTTATAAATTTGAAATAGCTCATCTCTGCAATATCGTAGAAAATATTTGCTAGGTTTTAAAACAGGATGCATGATCATATGTTTCAGAAAGTATTGAAATCGGCATCAAATTCTTGTTACGAAATATAAAAATCCTAGAAAGAAAACCAAAATTTATAACGACCATTAAATTATTTATGATTAAAGGAAATGAACAATGTTAATCTATAAACAGGCTATATCGGGAATATTTTGATCATATTGAAATTGAATATTTCATAGGCGGATATCGTCGTGAAAAGTCGAAATGCATTTCATATTTGAAATATAATGTCAAAATTTGAAAAATGCATCCATGTATGCTTTTAAGTTTTGGTGTAAAGGTATTGAGCCGAAAATACAAAAACGAGAAATTTTAAACAAAGACAGATTAAACAATTTCTAATAACGCTTCATCACCTTACTTGCGTGTTGTTTCATCTTAGCACGCATGTGTATAATGACACAACTGTGACGTCATCAAAAATTAATGATGTAGTGATGACGTCACGTCAATTTTGGTAGCAAAAATCATACATTATTGAGTGTTATTTCGTTTCTTAATATGAGTTATGTGATAAACAGAATCTTAGACTCGTAATTATATATGGAATTGATTAAACTCATCATGTGACATGACACTCGTCTTAAGGATATTTTTGACGTTTTACAAATTTCTTATTATATTGCCATTATTTTAAGATCATCTTTAAAAGAAGTATCACTCACCTTAAATATTTGCATTCTGACTTCAGCCTCCCTGAGATTGTTCTGAATCTTCTTTTTACGACTATAGACAAGCTTTAACCTGAAGTGTTCGTGGTCCTTCACAGCTACCACCAGGCCTATCAATCAAAAAGTATAGGTTAGTATTCAACCTAACATTAAAACAGTCACCACCAGGCCTGCAAATCAAAGAGCATAGGTCAGTATTCAACCTAACATTAAAACAGTCACCACCAGGCCTGTCAATCAAACAGTACAGGTCAGTATTCAACCTAACATTAAAACAGTCACCACTAGGCCTGTCAATCAAACAGTACAGGTCAGTATCCAACCTAACATTAAAACATTCACCACCAGGCCTGTCAATCAAAGACTATAGGACAGTGTTCAACCTAACATTAAAACAGTCACCACCAGGCCTGTCAATCAAACAGCACAGGTCAGTATTCAACCTCACATTAAAACTGTCACCACCAGGCCTGTCAATCAAAGACTATAGGTCAGTGTTCAACCTCACATTAAAACAGTCACCACCAGGCCTGTCAATCAAAGACTATAGGACAGTGTTCAACCTAACATTAAAACAGTCACCACCAGGCCTGTCAATCAAACAGCACAGGTCAGTATTCAACCTCACATTAAAACAGTCACCACCAGGCCTGTCAATCAAAGACTATAAGTCAGTGTTCAACCTAACATTAAAACTGTCACCACCAGGCCTGTCAATCAAAGACTATAGGTCAGTGTTCAACCTAACATTAAAACAGTCACCACCAGGCCTGTCAATCAAAGACTATAGGTCAGTGTTCAACCTCACATTAAAACTGTCACCACCAGGCCTGTCAATCAAACAGTACAGGTCAGTGTTCAACCTCACATTAAAACTGTCACCACCAGGCCTGTCAATCAAACACTATAGGTCAGTATTCAACCTCACATTAAAATAGTCACCACCAGGCCTGTCAATCAAAGACTATAGGTCAGTGTTCAACCTCACATTAAAACTGTCACCACCAGGCCTGTCAATCAAAGACTATAGGTCAGTGTTCAACCTAACCTTTAAAACAGCCACCAATAAAATGCTTATAAAGACCGTATTCAACTCAGAGAATAACCACGAATCACCAAGGAAGAGATCACTCCCAGCTCTGACCATTGGCAAAATCTACATAAACGGGGCGTTGTCATATTAGCCGCCGTCAAATTAAGCAAATAGTACCATGGTCAAATCGACATCTAATGTTAAATTATCATCGAATATACAAGTACAGTAGGCCTATATATGTTGAAAAAGCACGTTTTTAAACACGCGATTACCTAAATACATGTAGTAGACTCAGGCCGTCCCAATATCTGCAAAATCTACACTGCAAGCATATACATTTCTTGTTGAAATCCTAAAATTAATACTGCAGGGAAATAATTTTCTGGGTGAAATCGGGAAAATATTACAACGCGAACATATATTTCTCCAACAGTTCACCGGTTTATCTCAAGTTTTAGACGTGAGAGATTTCTCTATCAACTCCTAGGGTATGATAGATTGCACGCGCTCACCTTCTGAACCGGAAATACTTACGGAAGTACTTTTTGAGTGACGTCACTAGCAAGTCCCGCGTTGTTATTTAATGTTAAATATGCGTATGAGACACAGCGTTTTATGAAATAACGAGATATACTGTTGTTAACATCATAATAGTATCAATGAT
This sequence comes from Pecten maximus, assembly GCF_902652985.1. Taxonomy (NCBI): domain Eukaryota; kingdom Metazoa; phylum Mollusca; class Bivalvia; order Pectinida; family Pectinidae; genus Pecten; species Pecten maximus. The sequence goes on from NC_047024.1 coordinate 40,247,518, forward strand.
ACCTTAATTCAGTGTATGTTTAAATAAACATTGTGAATTAGTTTTAGACCTCTGTTTTCTTGTGTAATGATATTGAGATACATTTTGGGGGTTTGTGATGGGTACTTCAAATTAGGTTATTCATACGCCGACCATATGCATTTGTTTACGAACATACCTTGACCACCGATTTGATATGCAATTAATGAAAGTGGTGGGAGAAAAATAAGCATTCCCTTCCTAGAGAGTGTGACAAAGAAATTTCAAACCTCGGGGAAATTCGGCAAGTCTCGGGTGGGGCGTTCATAAATCCCCCCTCCGTCTGAGATTTCTTTGTCACACCCCCAAGGCAGGGAACGATTCTCTTATCTTGTTAGTATCTCAATAATCAAACAATGAAGACACTTACTAATGAAGAAAAAGATACAAAACAACTACACAGGTGGAATGTGGAATGGATATTTGATACTTACTATAGAAACATATAACATATACCAATATATCAACAGAAGACATCTGATACTGACTATAGAAACATATGACATATACAAATATATCAACAGGATATATTTGATACTGACTATAGAAACATATAACATTTACCAATATATCAACAGGATATATTTGATACTGACTATAGAAACATATAACATTTACCAATATATCAACAGAAGATATCTAATACTGACTTTAGAAACATATATCATTTACCAATATATCAACAGGATGCATTTGATATTTACTTAGAAATATAAGACATATATAGATATATTAACAGGATATATATGATACTTACTGTTGACGACCCGGATGACTCTCCAGGGAAGAAGGAAAGCCAGTATGAAAACAAAGTCCCTGGTATCATACATAGGCAGGTATACCATCAAACACGAGTCAACAATAAACGACGTTATCACAATGAACGCATCGAATACCTGTAATCAAGGAACAATTGTTATCTCACCTGGTAAACAATAGGAAATGAGCAAATACCTGTAGTGAATGTTATATAACCTGTTAACCAATAGGACATATACGAAATACCTTTAATCAAGAGACAATTGTTATTTCACCTGGTAAACAAATAGGAAAAATACAAATACCTGTAATCAAGGAACAAATGCTATCTCACCTGTGAAACAATCGGAAATGAACAAATACCTTTAATCAAGGGACTTATGTTATCTTATCTGTCAACAAATTGCAAATGAAGAAAAACCTTTAATCAAGAATCAATTGTTTTCTTACCTGTTGACTAGTAAGACATATTACAAATACCTGTAATCAATAAACTATTGTCACCTTAACTGTTAACCTGTTTCATATTACTAACTTCCCTTATCTCTATACTTTATGGTACATACATATGTACTATCAATCATAAATCTTGAAATGACGAAATATCTTAATATGACACTATATTTGTTCCTAGCATAAATGCAGCTCAGAGTTTTAGACAATAACCATCTCTGACAAGTCGTTTTATGTCGTTATCAAGTGCATGTGCAGTATTGTCTTACAGGAAAATAAATAACAATGCTTCTATTTAGAATGGATGTTGGCTATACGACTGAAATATGTCGTATTTATTTTAGACAAGCTAACAATAATGGTACTCTCTTATAAATGTCAATACACATCTAACATTTGTCTTTAATATGAAAACACGACATGACATCTTGTTTCCCCGGACGAATGTGCTACATAATTTATATGAGCATGCATAGTGCACTGTTCATTCTCTTTAACATTAAAAACGTGGCACAGCTGGAGATGAGAATTATTCGCAAGACGCTCATTAAAGAGAGATATAATGTGTTATTAAATGTAATATAAGATGTATTAAACTGATCCTGCATGCTCAAATAAAATATCTCACTGGGGCCATTTACGACCATTGAAAAAACCGACTTATCAGTGTTGTGGCACAGGAACAGAATTCAATGGTTAAAACATTTCAACCATATATTTTGCGCTATTTAGCAAACTGGGAAAATGCTTCAAATGTCTATAATGACGATACTTTTATAAAATATAACAATACAATTGGGCCTAGTGCACATGCAAAGTCTTGATATCTCTCCTAGACTGTTTTGAACACCAACCATTATTAAACTAATGTACTTGCAATTTCAGTAATGCCATACGTTTGTATGTAATTGAAATATATGACATCATTTTGGAAACTGGAATATTTTCCTGATAGTTTTATATCATTTGTACTATATGGACATTCTAAGAGGATATCGTTGTCCTTATTATATTATCATTGTAATATGGGGACCAGTTACTGTACCAAAAATATATTTTACCAAATGTCACTTTTCAGAAAAGAAAATGAACATTTTCACCTATAACCATAAAGGATATCGATTTTGTATGCATGGCTAACGAACCTGTTCCTTCTCTTCTTTCCCATAAAATATTACTGTCCAAAGAATAAGTGATGACAATAGAAGGTCCCTGAATGAAATACTTATTGTACCTTAATTATAAAGATGTGTCAAAATAGGGTAGCTATTATTGTACATACCTCGAGACGTCGATGAAAAAATATACAACCAGCACATAGTGCCTTCAGTATTGTCTGAAAAAAAATGGAGGGCAATCAGATTAAACGTTTTTTCGATAATATGACGAAGATATGCATATATGAAGATCGTTACTAAATATAGAAATGATATATTATTATATAGAATTGAGTTTATATTTGTTTTTACCGTTTCACACATCTTGGTTTGTTTCGTTTCTATTTCGCAGGATGACCCCATGGTTGCTTACGATTGGATTAATCGATATCATATGAGGTAGAAAAAGACAACTGACACGCTCTATGATGTCACTAAAATGGTGTAACGTCATCATTTTATGTAGCGTAACGTCACCAATTTTGACGTTACGCAATTCCTATGTGAGTTAATTTTACTGATTAAAACTGCTACGTTGGCAATCAGCACGTTTCAGAATCACAAGATGATAAATAATATATTAATAATACATACCAATGATTAAATATGATATAAATGTATATATATATATTACACTGAGTTCTTTAACCAACTACACACAATGATTTCGAATGTGATTCAACATTTGAAAGTGGTCGTGGATATGAAAAATAGCGCTGAAAAAATATCATTTTTATTGGTCGTTACGTTGCTATTATTGGTAATGAAAAGATATTTGTTACCAGAGAATAAATACAAAAGGGTTCTTCTTTAAATGAGCAAGACTGAAAATGAGAGAAGCTCGAGTACGACGCAAAAGCGGGAGTATAGCTACTTGAACCGCACCTGTCAACGACTGATACAAACATAGAATCATAGCATTACAATGGTTTATATGTCGGGTATGTTAGGTTTTTGTATGATTTTGTTACCCGGCCAATTAATGTTAATATACGTAACGTTTCCATGACAAGTACAATGACAATCTTAACAAGACAAAATGTACAAAATCCTCCCATAGAGCAGTTGAAAATAAAACGAAATGTTGGAATTACTTGTAATGGATGATGAAAATAATAAAAATACAAACCTCTAATAATATTATTCCCAATATAGATATACTAGCAAAATGAAACGCATGTGCTATTTCTTCCTGTATGCTTTGTTCCTTTGCATGATGATTTTCATTTATGGCAGCTTCATCCAATACAAAATGGCTGTCCGAGGCTCTAGCAATATGTTCTTTCGGCTTCGTCAATGTCCGTCGACGCCGATTTGTTATATTAACATTGTTTTCGTCATCATTGTGAGCTAAATTATATTCTGATATGTTCCACTGGATAGAGGCTGCCATTAGCATATCGAAAACTTCCGGAAACTGTTTTCCAATTAAATACTGATGATGTTGCAGCCTCATGTTTTTAAGAAACACAGTAGTGCTTTCCGTCAACTTTTCATTCTCCTCAAGAGTCACTGCAAACCAACAGAGGTGGAATTTTAAAGCTAAACAGTTCGATTACTTAAACTAGCAGATATATGTCGATGAGGAATGCATGTAAGAACATCAGCTGTGACGTCACAAAGAACAAAACTATGAAGGATAAATTTAACAATCATTGTTAAACATAATCAAACAATGTTATTAGAAAGATATATGTTTATCTACATATCTATTTAACCTGTTTATGCTACCATTGTCATCAACAGTTATCTCCAAGATACATGTACAACATTTAACTTGAACATGTGTTGATAAATATGTGTATTCAATATTAAGTTTTACTTGCTTTAATATAGAAAAGTACACTGTACACATAGATATAATTAAGTCGTTAAATCAGAGTTGAGCATCGCAATCAATCATATTCTAAATTGGCAATTATTCAAGAAATTCTATATCATGATTTCTTAATCAAAATTAAAAAAAAATATATCTCAGACATCCAATGTACCTAAATACTTGAGAAGCATTAGCTAATTTCTCTGAAAATATTTTGAAATGTGTGTTGTTGTTTTTTTTTTGTTTTGTTTTTAAATGATACATTAATTATAAGTCGTACCTTTGACTTTGTGTAGATCGAGAGTTAGCTCTCCTAGTACAAGTGCACAGTCCGTTATACACAACACCACGACAGTCAGGAGCATGTATTTACTTTTAAAGAACTGATAACCTTTTCTTCTCCACCTGTAACAGAAAAAGGTGGTGTTCATGAAATGTTTGGATAAACAACACCACTAGAAAATTTGATCGAAAGTACAATATAGTCTTATCCCTATTGGTACAGTGTAGGTGATGTTCAAAGAAATAAAAATAATAAGCAATTTTCATGAAACATTATGCAATGAGAAACAATCAAAAAGTCAAAATAAAGCATGCTGAAAAGAGTGCATGTTGCCAAAGTACCGATACATTAGCCAAACTTGGTTTCATTACCGAGCATCCGACAAAAGCTGTTCACAGCACCAAGACCTTACAGAAACTGGTCGACATATTATTATTGTACATACTTATACTGATCGAAGTATTACTCAAATCAGTGACGTATATTAATTTGAATTCAATGGCTTACGATACATGAAGCTTTCTGTAAGGATTTTAGAGATTGATATCTGCATAATATCAAACCTGAGTTAACTTTTACTTCTGGCGGCAATCCTGGTCGGAATTATTTTGCGGTTTTAAATTATTATGGGTATAATGTGACCAGAGAGGGTGCCCTGCTGGGTGTATTCAGCAGTATGCTTCAGGGAGGTAGAACTATAATATTTCGCGTCACCACAAGGAGACAGTACGAAGATATCGCATCCTTCTAAACCACACACAGATATATACACCAAACACATGCATCTCGCATACAAGGGAAGGCCGTCTCTTAATCACATTAGCTTTTGATAGGACGTTCAACAACACAATGTACACACCAAACCAACTCAATTTAAATTATGAGAATCCATACAATTTGTCTGCAATAAACAATGAAGAATTCTTAAAGACATTTTATGGATTTCATAAGTTCATAGGCCTGATTTTATACATTACTTACCCGAATATGATCTTATAACAAGCAAAGATAATATGAAGATGCAATGCCCTGAACGCAAGTTCTAAAAGAAACGTAAGTTTTTGTTCTACAAAATGGTGACGGTTGTAGTTCGGATCATGCAGTTTTTATATATGGTGCTGAGCATAGGAGGGAATCAAAAATGACACGTTCATACTTGTTACACATTGTTCTAGGAAGGCATAGCAAAAACTGTATACAGCTTTGAATTAGCGCGGTGTCATTTTACGATTTGCCAAAGAATAAAATATTAGCACAGTATAGATAACACCGAAATTCCGCCGGGGTATGTCATGCAGATAAATAAACACAACCTCCAATCCCTCAAGACTAAACAGAAATGTTTCAGTAGTTTTACTTTTTTTAGATTTATAAAGCTCAAGATTTACTAAGGAAATATTTTACGAAAAAAAAAGTCTCAATTATCGATGTCCAGAACTAGCATTGCCACTGAGATGCTTAATTTACAGTGAAGGAAGGTTATCGCGAAAATCGTGACAATAACACTACCACAATAAATAGTTAATGCACAGTACTTAACGCTCTCTTGAACCACATGTTAGGCGTCCTATCTATAATTCATGTTGTATTTGACTCAAAGGCGATCGTTTTCTTACTCGCTTAATTTGTCATATTATTGCAGTGTTATCCTTTAGATCTTGAGAAAGGAAAGTGTGCTTTATTTTTCGGTATGGGTAGATAAGTTTTATGTTAATATTATTCAGAAAGATATAATTTTTGATATCGAAACTGATACAAAACTATCATTTGGGAGTTTTTTTTAAAGCAAATGTCTGTATCTTTCTTCGGACGGAATGAAATTCGTAGCTTAGGTATATTTATGATTTTGAAAATATTGATCATTAAAACAAACAGCGGCTTATAGAAAACTGTTTGGGAGGTTCCGAAAACGTCGGTTTCTTTTATCGAGCTAGTAATACAAATGCTTGGGGATGGGATGGAAGTGAAAGGTCAGCTGACCAAATTTCAAGACGTCCTAATAAGATTTTTTTTTATTGCCGACAGACTGAGGGCCAGCTGATGCTTCATCCATTCGGTCTCTTGATGTTAAATTCGCCTCGTCGTAAAGTATTTGAAAGCCCTAACTATATTCTTTACAAAGAAAACCGACGTTTATTAAATCTCTCTAACACAACGTTCTTTCATTTTTTAATTTAAGAACAAACATCTCTCTAAATTGTGTACTCTATCTTATTTATGTGCTTACTTAGCACAATATTTCGTGATAAAATCACATATTTACATATAAAAAGTCATGATTTCATGAGAAGGTCTATTATTGGTAAAGCAAGTTATCAGTTTTAAACCTGGCAGCTAGCAATTTATAACATCCCGGCACATTACCAGCGTAATAAATTGCGATATTATGTCTCCTTAATTATTTCAGTACATATAATGTATATACTTTTACAATGGTTTTTAGTTATTTAACTTAAACTTTTAAGTCAATAAAGAATGGTAGCAGCGTGCAACGAAGTATTTTAATATCTATGTAGTAACCCCCTGACAAAGTTAAATATTAATCTATGTTCCTTTATTTGGTTCACACCAGTTACCGAATAGGTACGGAACCATATAATGGGACGTAATTGAATCTCAAGTGAGTGCCTAAGATGGCTGCCGTTTCTACAAAGTATACGCTTCAAACATAAAAAGAGAATATTTTTCTTCTTTCAATGTAACGGATGTAAAATCAATACCTGAATAGTTCTGTCATATATCAACATGTACAATTAATACAATTTCATCACAACTGAAGATTACTCGTCTAATTTTTAACAAAATCTACATAAGTATGACGAATGAAGCATCACAGTCCCGCCATCTTGGATCCAAGTGGTACGTCTCAGTAAACGAACCACGTGAACCGGTTCGGTTCTAAAGGTACGCTGCATTCCATTACGAGTACAGCAGATTCAGGAACGAACCCGATAAAGGAACACACGGTATGTTGAAAGCATTCTATGTTTCCCACATATGAATTATGACAAAATATCAAAAGATGTTGAATAACAGAATATACCCTAATGATGATATAATGTAGGAATCAATACCGTAGGTTTTTTTTCATAATCAGAATTAAAACCAAGGAAAATATCCACTACGAAACACTATTTTATTTCTCTTCAGTATGACAATTACAAAATATTTTCACAGCTGCCTGCGGTATGACAATACATTATATTCCCTGTCACCCTGTATGACAATATAATATTTTCCTTGTCACCCTGTATGACAATATATTATTTTCCTTGTCACCCTGTAAGACAATATAATATTTTCCTTGTCACCCTGTATGACAATATAGTATTTTCCTTGTCACCCTGTACGACAATATAATATTTTCATTGTCACCCTGTATGACAATATAATATTTTCATTGTCACCCTGTATGTGACGATATTACACATCACGTTAGTTCCATGTCCGGATCTGATTAAGTTTTGGCATATACATTTGATAATAGTGTTGTGTAACCAGGATATTCTCTCAGAACGATAGACAGCCCTTTGTAATATCATTCAATATATATTTCGATTGTTCAGAGGGACAAGGATGTGTCTCCAACATGGAGTGTCTTGAAATACATTTATCGTTTGTTTGTTTTTTTTCATTACAATAACAAGACAATTAGTGAGCTTTCCTTGATAGAATTTGTACTGTATATCAATGAAAATTGTCTAATTCTTTTGAATCGCATAGTATTTTAACAGAACTAAACCATTTCAATTGACATAATGTACAAACTCTATAAAACATCACTCGTAATTGTAATTGAACAAAATCTAAAATTGGATAAATTTGAGACAAGGCACTTTACTTCTAGGCACTCAATGTTGTAGATACGTCCTTGTTCCTCTAAACAATCGATTTGACTGATGGAGGCATGTTTTCAGGAAGTTATGGTTATTTCCATTAACATCATAGAATGACGCAACAACTTTAAGATGTCTAGCATCACGTACGAGCAATAGAAGGACGATACAGCTGTACGACGCAGTTTCATTCATGTATGTAACTCTAAGCTGGTATTGAAATGCGCCAATACGTTGCGTAACTTTGGTCGGCACTTTGCGATTATAAGTGGCAGACACTGTTGTCGACTTTAGTCCCCGGGTTTACTGTAACCTGTATGTTACCAGGTGGTAGACACTGTGGACTTTAGTCCCCGAGGTTTACTGTAACCTGTATGTTACCATGTGGTGGTCACTGTTGTCGACTTTAGTCACCGAGGTTTACTGTAACCTGTATGTTACCAGGTGGTAGACACTGTGGACTTTAGTCCCCGAGGTTTACTGTAACCTGTATGTTACCAGGTGGTAGACACTGTGGACTTTAGTCCCCGAGGTTTACTGTAACCTGTATGTTACCAGGTGGTAGACACTGTTGTTGACTTTAGTCCCCAAGGTTTACTGTAACCTGTATGTTACCAGGTGGTAGACACTGTCGACTTTAGTCCCCGAGGTTTACTTAACCTGTATGTTACCAGGTGGTAGACACTGTTGTCGACTTTAGTCCCCGAGGTTTACTTAACCTGTATGTCACCAGGTGGTAGACACTGTCGTCTTTAGTCCCCGAGGTTTACTGTAACCTGTATGTCACCAGGTGGAAGACACTGTCGACTTTAGTCCCCGAGGTTTACTGTAACCTGTATGTTACCAGGTGGTAGACACTGTCGACTTTAGTCCCCGAGGTTTACTTAACCTGTATGTTACCAGGTGGTAGACACTGTGGACTTTAGTCCCCGAGGTTTACTGTAACCTGTATGTTACCAGGTGGTAGACACTGTTGTCGACTTTAGTCCCCGAGGTTTACTGTAACCTGTATGTTACCAGGTGGTAGACACTGTCGACTTTAGTCCCCTAGGTTTACTGTAACCTGTATGTTACCATGTGGTGGTCACTGTTGTCGACTTTAGTCACCGAGGTTTACTGTAACCTGTATGTTACCAGGTGGTAGACACTGTCGACTTTAGTCCCCAAGGTTTACTGTAACCTGTATGTTACCAGGTGGCAGACACTGTCGACTTTAGTCCCCGAGGTTTACTGTAACCTGTATGTTACCAGGTGGTAGACACTGTTGGTGGACTTTAGTCCCCGAGGTTTACTGTAACCTGTATGTTACCAGGTGGTAGACACTGTGGACTTTAGTCCCCGAGGTTTACTGTAACCTGTATGTTACCAGGTGGTAGACACTGTTGTCGACTTTAGTCCCCGAGGTTTACTGTAACCTGTATGTTACCAGGTGGTAGACACTGTTGTCGACTTTAGTCCCCGATGTTTACTGTAACCTGTATGTTACCAGGTGGTAGACACTGTTGTCGACTTTAGTCCCCGAGGTTTACTGTAACCTGTATGTTACCAGGTGGTAGACACTGCTGGTAGACTTTAGTCCCCGAGGTTTACTGTAACCTGTATGTTACCAGGTGGTAGACACTGTTGTCGATTTTAGTCCCCGAGGTTTACTGTAACCTGTATGTTACCAGGTGGTAGACACTGTTGTCGACTTTAGTCCCCGAGGTTTACTGTAACCTGTATGTTACCAGGTGGTAGGCACTGTTGTCGACTTTAGTCCCCGAGGTTTACTGTAACCTGTATGTTACCAGGTGGTAGACACTGTTGTCGACTTTAGTCCCCGAGGTTTACTGTAACCTGTATGTTACCAGGTGGTAGTCACTGTCGACTTTAGTCCCCGAGGTTTACTGTAACCTGTATGTTACCAGGTGGTAGTCACTGTGGACTTTAGTCCCCGAGGTTTACTGTAACCTGTATGTTACCAGGTGGTAGACACTGTGTCGACTTTAGTACCCGAGGTTTACTGTAACCTGTATGTTACCAGGTGGTAGTCACTGCTGTCGACTTTAGTCCCCGAGGTTTACTGTAACCTGTATGTTACCAGGTGGTAGACACTGTTGTCGACTTTAGTCCCCGAGGTTTACTATAACCTGTATGTTACCAGGTGGTAGACACTGTTGTCGACTTTAGTCCCCGAGGTTTACTGTAACCTGTATGTTACCATGTGGTAGACACTGCGTCGACTTTAGTCCCCGAGGTTTACTGTAACCTGTATGTTACCAGGTGGTAGACACTGTGTCGACTTTAGTCCCCGAGGTTTACTGTAACCTGTATGTTACCAGGTGGTAGACACTGTTGTCGACTTTAGTCCCCGAGGTTTACTGTAACCTGTATGTTACCAGGTGGTAGACACTGTTGTCGACTTTAGTCCCCGAGGTTTACTGTAACCTGTATGTTACCAGGTGGTAGACACTGTTGTCGACTTTAGTCCCCGAGGTTTACTGTAACCTGTATGTTACCAGGTGGTAGACACTGTGGACTTTAGTCCCCGAGGTTTACTGTAACCTGTATGTTACCATGTGGTAGACACTGTGGACTTTAGTCCCCGAGGTTTACTGTAACCTGTATGTTACCAGGTGGTAGACACTGTTGTCGACTTTAGTCCCCGAGGTTTACTGTAACCTGTATGTTACCAGGTGGTAGACACTGTGGACTTTAGTCCCCAAGGTTTACTGTAACCTGTATGTTACCAGGTGGTAGACACTGTCGACTTTAGTCCCCGAGGTTTACTGTAACCTGTATGTTACCAGGTGGTAGACACTGTGGACTTTAGTCCCCGAGGTTTACTGTAACCTGTATGTTACCAGGTGATAGTCACTGTCGACTTTAGTCCCCAAGGTTTACTGTAACCTGTATGTTACCAGGTGGTAGAAACTGTTGTCGACTTTAGTCCCCGAGGTTTACTGTAACCTGTATGTTACCAGGTGGTAGTCACTGTTGTCGACTTTAGTCCCCGAGGTTTACTGTAACCTGTATGTTACCAGGTGGTAGACACTGTCGACTTTAGTCCCCGAGGTTTACCGTAACCTGTATGTTACCAGGTGGTAGACACTGTGGACTTTAGTCCCCGAGGTTTACTGTAACCTGTATGTTACCAGGTGGTAGTCACTGTTGTCGACTTTAGTCCCCAAGGTTTACTGTAACCTGTATGTTACCAGGTGGTAGTCACTGTTGTCGACTTTAGTCCCCAAGGTTTACTGTAACCTGTATGTTACCAGGTGGTAGACACTGTTGTGGACTTTAGTCCCCGAGGTTTACTGTAACCTGTATGTTACCAGGTGGTAGACACTGTTGTCGACTTTAGTCCCCGAGGTTTACTGTAACCTGTATGTTACCAGGTGGTAGACACTGTGGACTTTAGTCCCCGAGGTTTACTGTAACCTGTATGTTACCAGGTGGTAGACACTGTCGACTTTAGTCCCCGAGGTTTACTGTAACCTGTATGTTACCAGGTGGTAGACACTGTGGACTTTAATCCCCGAGGTTTACTGTAACCTGTATGTTACCAGGTGGTAGACACTGTGGACTTTAGTCCCCGAGGTTTACTGTAACCTGTATGTTACCAGGTGGTAGACACTGTTGTCGACTTTAGTCCCCGAGGTTTACTGTAACCTGTATGTTACCAGGTGGTAGACACTGTCGACTTTAGTCCCCGAGGTTTACTGTAACCTGTATGTTACCAGGTGGTAGACACTGTGGACTTTAGTCCCCGAGGTTTACTGTAACCTGTATGTTACCAGGTGGTAGACACTGTGGACTTTAGTCCCCGAGGTTTACTGTAACCTGTATGTTACCAGGTGGTAGACACTGTCGACTTTAGTCCCCGAGGTTTACTGTAACCTGTATGTTACCAGGTGGTAGACACTGTTGTCGACTTTAGTCCCCGAGGTTTACTGTAACCTGTATGTTACCAGGTGGTAGACACTGTGGACTTTAGTCCCCGAGTTTACTGTAACCTGTATGTTACCAGGTGGTAGACACTGTGGACTTTAGTCCCCGAGGTTTACTGTAACCTGTATGTTACCAGGTGGTAGACACTGTGGACTTTAGTCCCCGAGGTTTACTGTAACCTGTATGTTACCAGGTGGTAGACACTGTCGACTTTAGTCCCCGAGGTTTACTGTAACCTGTATGTTACCAGGTGGTAGACACTGTTGGTGGACTTTAGTCCCCGAGGTTTACATGTAACCTGTATGTTACCAGGTGGTAGACACTGTCGACTTTAGTCCCCGAGGTTTACTGTAACCTGTATGTTACCAGGTGGTAGACACTGTGGACTTTAGTCCCCGAGGTTTACTGTAACCTGTATGTTACCAGGTGGTAGACACTGTGGACTTTAGTCCCCGAGGTTTACTGTAACCTGTATGTTACCAGGTGGTAGACACTGTGGACTTTAGTCCCCGAGGTTTACTGTAACCTGTATGTTACCAGGTGGTAGACACTGTTGTCGACTTTAGTCCCCGAGGTTTACTGTAACCTGTATGTTACCAGGTGGTAGAGACTGTCGACTTTAGTCCCCGAGGTTTACTGTAACCTGTATGTTACCAGGTGGTAGACACTGTGGACTTTAGTCCCCGAGGTTTACTGTAACCTGTATGTTACCAGGTGGTAGACACTGTCGACTTTAGTCCCCGAGGTTTACTGTAACCTGTATGTTACCAGGTGGTAGACACTGTGGACTTTAGTCCCCGAGGTTTACTGTAACCTGTATGTTACCAGGTGGTAGACACTGTGGACTTTAGTCCCCGAGGTTTACTGTAACCTGTATGTTACCAGGTGGTAGACACTGTGGACTTTAGTCCCCGAGGTTTACTGTAACCTGTATGTTACCAGGTGGTAGACACTGTCGACTTTAGTCCCCGAGGTTTACTGTAACCTGTATGTTACCAGGTGGTAGACACTGTGGACTTTAGTCCCCGAGGTTTACTGTAACCTGTATGTTACCAGGTGGTAGTCACTGTTGTCGACTTTAGTCCCCGAGGTTTACTGTAACCTGTATGTTACCAGGTGGTAGTCACTGTGGACTTTAGTCCCCGAGGTTTACTGTAACCTGTATGTTACCAGGTGGTAGACACAGTGGACTTTAATCCCCGAGGTTTACTGTAACCTGTATGTTACCAGGTGGTAGACACTGTCGACTTTAGTCCCCGAGGTTTACTGTAACCTGTATGTTACCAGGTGGTAGACACTGTGGACTTTAGTCCCCGAGGTTTACTGTAACCTGTATGTTACCAGGTGGTAGACACTGTGGACTTTAGTCCCCGAGGTTTACTGTAACCTGTATGTTACCAGGTGGTAGACACTGTCGACTTTAGTCCCCGGGTTTACTGTAACCTGTATGTTACCAGGTGGTAGACACTGTGGACTTTAGTCCCCGAGGTTTACTGTAACCTGTATGTTACCAGGTGGTAGTCACTGTTGTCGACTTTAGTCCCCGAGGTTTACTGTAACCTGTATGTTACCAGGTGGTAGTCACTGTGGACTTTAGTCCCCGAGGTTTACTGTAACCTGTATGTTACCAGGTGGTAGACACAGTGGACTTTAATCCCCGAGGTTTACTGTAACCTGTATGTTACCAGGTGGTAGACACTGTCGACTTTAGTCCCCGAGTTTACTGTAACCTGTATGTTACCAGGTGGTAGTCACTGTTGTCGACTTTAGTCCCCGAGGTTTACTGTAACCTGTATGTTACCAGGTGGTAGACACTGTGGACTTTAGTCCCCGAGTTTACTGTAACCTGTATGTTACCAGGTGGTAGTCACTGTCGACTTTAGTCCCCGAGGTTTACTATAACCTGTATGTTACCAGGTGGTAGACACTGTTGTCGACTTTAGTCCCCGAGGTTTACTGTAACCTGTATGTTACCAGGTGGTAGACACTGTGGACTTTAGTCCCCGAGGTTTACTGTAACCTGTATGTTACCAGGTGGTAGACACTGTCGACTTTAGTCCCCGAGTTTTACTGTAACCTGTATGTTACCAGGTGGTAGACACTGTCGACTTTAGTCCCCGAGGTTTACTGTAACCTGTATGTTACCAGGTGGTAGACACTGTGGACTTTAGTCCCCGAGGTTTACTGTAACCTGTATGTTACCAGGTGGTAGACACTGTCGACTTTAGTCCCCGAGGTTTACTGTAACCTGTATGTTACCAGGTGGTAGACACTGTGGACTTTAGTCCCCGAGGTTTACTGTAACCTGTATGTTACCAGGTGGTAGACACTGTGGACTTTAGTCCCCGAGGTTTACTGTAACCTGTATGTTACCAGGTGGTAGACACTGTGGACTTTAGTCCCCGAGGTTTACTGTAACCTGTATGTTACCAGGTGGTAGACACTGTCGACTTTAGTCCCCGAGGTTTACTGTAACCTGTATGTTACCAGGTGGTAGACACTGTGGACTTTAGTCCCCGAGGTTTACTGTAACCTGTATGTTACCAGGTGGTAGTCACTGTTGTCGACTTTAGTCCCCGAGGTTTACTGTAACCTGTATGTTACCAGGTGGTAGTCACTGTGGACTTTAGTCCCCGAGGTTTACTGTAACCTGTATGTTACCAGGTGGTAGACACAGTGGACTTTAGTCCCCGAGGTTTACTGTAACCTGTATGTTACCAGGTGGTAGACACTGTCGACTTTAGTCCCCGAGGTATACTGTAACCTGTATGTTACCAGGTGGTAGTCACTGTTGTCGACTTTAGTCCCCGAGGTTTACTGTAACCTGTATGTTACCAGGTGGTAGACACTGTGGACTTTAGTCCCCGAGGTTTACTGTAACCTGTATGTTACCAGGTGGTAGTCACTGTCGACTTTAGTCCCCGAGGTTTACTATAACCTGTATGTTACCAGGTGGTAGACACTGTTGTCGACTTTAGTCCCCGAGGTTTACTGTAACCTGTATGTTACCAGGTGGTAGACACTGTGGACTTTAATCCCCGAGGTTTACTGTAACCTGTATGTTACCAGGTGGTAGACACTGTCGACTTTAGTCCCCGAGTTTTACTGTAACCTGTATGTTACCAGGTGGTAGACACTGTCGACTTTAGTCCCCGAGGTTTACTGTAACCTGTATGTTACCAGGTGGTAGACACTGTGGACTTTAGTCCCCGAGGTTTACTGTAACCTGTATGTTACCAGGTGGTAGACACTGTCGACTTTAGTCCCCGAGGTTTACTGTAACCTGTATGTTACCAGGTGGTAGACACTGTTGTCGACTTTAGTCCCCGAGGTTTACTGTAACCTGTATGTTACCAGGTGGTAGACACTGTGGACTTTAGTCCCCGAGGTTTACTGTAACCTGTATGTTACCAGGTGGTAGACACTGTGGACTTTAGTCCCCGAGGTTTACTGTAACCTGTATGTTACCAGGTGGTAGACACTGTGGACTTTAGTCCCCGAGGTTTACTGTAACCTGTATGTTACCAGGTGGTAGACACTGTCGACTTTAGTCCCCGAGGTTTACTGTAACCTGTATGTTACCAGGTGGTAGACACTGTCGACTTTAGTCCCCGAGGTTTACTGTAACCTGTATGTTACCAGGTGGTAGTCACTGTTGTCGACTTTAGTCCCCGAGGTTTACTATAACCTGTATGTTACCAGGTGGTAGACACTGTCGACTTTAGTCCCCGAGGTTTACTGTAACCTGTATGTTACCAGGTGGTAGACACTGTGGACTTTAGTCCCCGAGGTTTACTGTAACCTGTATGTTACCAGGTGGTAGACACTGTGGACTTTAGTCCCCGAGGTTTACTGTAACCTGTATGTTACCAGGTGGTAGACACTGTGGACTTTAGTCCCCGAGGTTTACTGTAACCTGTATGTTACCAGGTGGTAGACACTGTCGACTTTAGTCCCCGAGGTTTACTGTAACCTGTATGTTACCAGGTGGTAGACACTGTGGACTTTAGTCCCCGAGGTTTACTGTAACCTGTATGTTACCAGGTGGTAGACACTGTCGACTTTAGTCCCCGAGGTTTACTGTAACCTGTATGTTACCAGGTGGTAGACACTGTGGACTTTAGTCCCCGAGGTTTACTGTAACCTGTATGTTACCAGGTGGTAGACACTGTGGACTTTAGTCCCCGAGGTTTACTGTAACCTGTATGTTACCAGGTGGTAGACACTGTCGACTTTAGTCCCCGAGGTTTACTGTAACCTGTATGTTACCAGGTGGTAGTCACTGTTGTCGACTTTAGTCCCCGAGGTTTACTGTAACCTGTATGTTACCAGGTGGTAGTCACTGTGGACTTTAGTCCCCGAGGTTTACTGTAACCTGTATGTTACCAGGTGGTAGACACAGTGGACTTTAATCCCCGAGGTTTACTGTAACCTGTATGTTACCAGGTGGTAGACACTGTCGACTTTAGTCCCCGAGGTTTACTGTAACCTGTATGTTACCAGGTGGTTAGTCACTGTTGTCGACTTTAGTCCCCGAGGTTTACTGTAACCTGTATGTTACCAGGTGGTAGACACTGTCGACTTTAGTCCCCGAGGTTTACTGTAACCTGTATGTTACCAGGTGGTAGTCACTGTCGACTTTAGTCCCCGAGGTTTACTGTAACCTGTATGTTACCAGGTGGTAGTCACTGTGGACTTTAGTCCCCGAGGTTTACTGTAACCTGTATGTTACCAGGTGGTAGACACTGTGGACTTTAGTCCCCGAGGTTTACTGTAACCTGTATGTTACCAGGTGGTAGACACTGTTGTCGACTTTAGTCCCCTAGGTTTACTGTAACCTGTATGTTACCAGGTGGTAGACACTGTGGACTTTAGTCCCCGAGGTTTACTGTAACCTGTATGTTACCAGGTGGTAGACACTGTGGACTTTAGTCCCCGAGGTTTACTGTAACCTGTATGTTACCAGGTGGTAGACACTGTGGACTTTAGTCCCCGAGGTCTACTGTAACCTGTATGTTACCAGGTGGTAGACACTGTCGACTTTAGTCCCCGAGGTTTACTGTAACCTGTATGTTACCAGGTGGTAGACACTGTCGACTTTAGTCCCCGAGGTTTACTGTAACCTGTATGTTACCAGGTGGTAGTCACTGTTGTCGACTTTAGTCCCCGAGGTTTACAATAACCTGTATGTTACCAGGTGGTAGACACTGTCGACTTTAATCCCCGAGGTTTACTGTAACCTGTATGTTACCAGGTGGTAGACACTGTGGACTTTAGTCCCCGAGGTTTACTGTAACCTGTATGTTACCAGGTGGTAGACACTAGTGGACTTTAGTCCCCGAGGTTTACTGTAACCTGTATGTTACCAGGTGGTAGACACTGTGGACTTTAGTCCCCGAGGTTTACTGTAACCTGTACTGTTACCAGGTGGTAGACACTGTCGACTTTAGTCCCCGAGGTTTACTGTAACCTGTATGTTACCAGGTGGTAGACACTGTGGACTTTAGTCCCCGAGGTTTACTGTAACCTGTATGTTACCAGGTGGTAGACACAGTGGACTTTAGTCCCCGAGGTTTACTGTAACCTGTATGTTACCAGGTGGTAGACACTGTGGACTTTAGTCCCCGAGGTTTACTGTAACCTGTATGTTACCAGGTGGTAGACACTGTCGACTTTAGTCCCCGAGGTTTACTGTAACCTGTATGTTACCAGGTGGTAGACACTGTGGACTTTAGTCCCCGAGGTTTACTGTAACCTGTATGTTACCAGGTGGTAGACACTGTCGACTTTAGTCCCCGAGGTTTACTGTAACCTGTATGTTACCAGGTGGTAGACACTGTGGACTTTAGTCCCCGAGGTTTACTGTAACCTGTATGTTACCAGGTGGTAGACACTGTGGACTTTAGTCCCCGAGGTTTACTGTAACCTGTATGTTACCAGGTGGTAGACACTGTGGACTTTAGTCCCCGAGGTTTACTGTAACCTGTATGTTACCAGGTGGTAGTACACTGTGTCGACTTTAGTCCCCGAGGTTTACTGTAACCTGTATGTTACCAGGTGGTAGACACTGTGGACTTTAGTCCCCGAGGTTTACTGTAACCTGTATGTTACCAGGTGGTAGACACAGTGGACTTTAATCCCCGAGGTTTACTGTAACCTGTATGTTACCAGGTGGTAGACACTGTCGACTTTAGTCCCCGAGTTTACTGTAACCTGTATGTTACCAGGTGGTTGTCACTGTTGTCGACTTTAGTCCCCGAGGTTTACTGTAACCTGTATGTTACCAGGTGGTAGACACTGTCGACTTTAGTCCCCGAGTTTACTGTAACCTGTATGTT
Source organism: Pecten maximus (assembly GCF_902652985.1). Taxonomy (NCBI): domain Eukaryota; kingdom Metazoa; phylum Mollusca; class Bivalvia; order Pectinida; family Pectinidae; genus Pecten; species Pecten maximus. Next base: position 40,266,111 of record NC_047024.1, read on the forward strand.
ACCAGGTGGTAGTCACTGTCGACTTTAATCCCCGAGGTTTACTGTAACCTGTATGTTACCAGGTGGTAGTCACTGTGGACTTTAGTCCCCGAGGTTTACTGTAACCTGTATGTTACCAGGTGGTAGACACTGTGGACTTTAGTCCCCGAGGTTTACTGTAACCTGTATGTTACCAGGTGGTAGACACTGTTGTCGACTTTAGTCCCCTAGGTTTACTGTAACCTGTATGTTACCAGGTGGTAGACACTGTGGACTTTAGTCCCCGAGTTTTACTGTAACCTGTATGTTACCAGGTGGTAGACACTGTGGACTTTAGTCCCCGAGGTTTACTGTAACCTGTATGTTACCAGGTGGTAGACACTGTGGACTTTAGTCCCCGAGGTTTACTGTAACCTGTATGTTACCAGGTGGTAGACACTGTCGACTTTAGTCCCCGAGGTTTACTGTAACCTGTATGTTACCAGGTGGTAGACACTGTCGACTTTAGTCCCCGAGGTTTACTGTAACCTGTATGTTACCAGGTGGTAGTCACTGTTGTCGACTTTAGTCCCCGAGGTTTACACTAACCTGTATGTTACCAGGTGGTAGACACTGTCGACTTTAGTCCCCGAGGTTTACTGTAACCTGTATGTTACCAGGTGGTAGACACTGTGGACTTTAGTCCCCGAGGTTTACTGTAACCTGTATGTTACCAGGTGGTAGACACAGTGGACTTTAGTCCCCGAGGTTTACTGTAACCTGTATGTTACCAGGTGGTAGACACTGTGGACTTTAGTCCCCGAGGTTTACTGTAACCTGTATGTTACCAGGTGGTAGACACTGTCGACTTTAGTCCCCGAGGTTTACTGTAACCTGTATGTTACCAGGTGGTAGACACTGTGGACTTTAGTCCCCGAGGTTTACTGTAACCTGTATGTTACCAGGTGGTAGACACTGTCGACTTTAGTCCCCGAGGTTTACTGTAACCTGTATGTTACCAGGTGGTAGACACTGTGGACTTTAGTCCCCGAGGTTTACTGTAACCTGTATGTTACCAGGTGGTAGACACTGTGGACTTTAGTCCCCGAGGTTTACTGTAACCTGTATGTTACCAGGTGGTAGACACTGTCGACTTTAGTCCCCGAGGTTTACTGTAACCTGTATGTTACCAGGTGGTAGACACTGTTGTCGACTTTAGTCCCCGAGGTTTACTGTAACCTGTATGTTACCAGGTGGTAGTCACTGTGGACTTTAGTCCCCGAGGTTTACTGTAACCTGTATGTTACCAGGTGGTAGACACTGTGGACTTTAGTCCCCGAGGTTTACTGTAACCTGTATGTTACCAGGTGGTAGACACTGTCGACTTTAGTCCCCGAGGTTTACTGTAACCTGTATGTTACCAGGTGGTAGTACACTGTGTCGACTTTAGTCCCCGAGGTTTACTGTAACCTGTATGTTACCAGGTGGTAGACACTGTCGACTTTAGTCCCCGAGGTTTACTGTAACCTGTATGTTACCAGGTGGTAGTACACTGTCGACTTTAGTCCCCGAGGTTTACTGTAACCTGTATGTTACCAGGTGGTAGTACACTGTGGACTTTAGTCCCCGAGGTTTACTGTAACCTGTATGTTACCAGGTGGTAGACACTGTGCGACTTTAGTCCCCGAGGTTTACTGTAACCTGTATGTTACCAGGTGGTAGACACTGTTGTCGACTTTAGTCCCCTAGGTTTACTGTAACCTGTATGTTACCAGGTGGTAGACACTGTGGACTTTAGTCCCCGAGGTTTACTGTAACCTGTATGTTACCAGGTGGTAGACACTGTTGTCGACTTTAGTCCCCGAGGTTTACTGTAACCTGTATGTTACCAGGTGGTAGACACTGTCGACTTTAGTCCCCGAGGTTTACTGTAACCTGTATGTTACCAGGTGGTAGACACTGTGCGACTTTAGTCCCCGAGGTTTACTGTAACCTGTATGTTACCAGGTGGTAGACACTGTCGACTTTAGTCCCCGAGGTTTACTGTAACCTGTATGTTACCAGGTGGTAGACACTGTTGTCGACTTTAGTCCCCGAGGTTTACTGTAACCTGTATGTTACCAGGTGGTAGACACTGTTGTCGACTTTAGTCCCCGAGGTTTACTGTAACCTGTATGTTACCAGGTGGTAGTCACTGTTGTCGACTTTAGTCCCCGAGGTTTACTGTAACCTGTATGTTACCAGGTGGTAGACACTGTTTGACTTTAGTCCCCGAGGTTTACTGTAACCTGTATGTTACCAGGTGGTAGACACTGTGGACTTTAGTCCCCGAGGTTTACTGTAACCTGTATGTTACCAGGTGGTAGACACTGTTGTCGACTTTAGTCCCCGAGGTTTACTGTAACCTGTATGTTACCAGGTGGTAGACACTGTTGTCGACTTTAGTCCCCGAGGTTTACTGTAACCTGTATGTTACCAGGTGGTAGACACTGTCGACTTTAGTCCCCGAGGTTTACTGTAACCTGTATGTTACCAGGTGGTAGACACTGTCGACTTTAGTCCCCGAGGTTTACTGTAACCTGTATGTTACCAGGTGGTAGACACTGTCGACTTTAGTCCCCGAGGTTTACTGTAACCTGTATGTTACCAGGTGGTAGACACTGTCGACTTTAGTCCCCGAGGTTTACTGTAACCTGTATGTTACCAGGTGGTAGACACTGTCGACTTTAGTCCCCGAGGTTTACTGTAACCTGTATGTTACCAGGTGGTAGACACTGTTGTAGACTTTAGTCCCCAAGGTTTACTGTAACCTGTATGTTACCAGGTGGTAGTCACTGTTGTCGACTTTAGTCCCCGAGGTTTACTGTAACCTGTATGTTACCAGGTGGTAGACACTGTGGACTTTAGTCCCCAAGGTTTACTGTAACCTGTATGTTACCAGGTGGTAGACACTGTCGACTTTAGTCCCCGAGGTCTTACTGTAACCTGTATGTTATCAGGTGGTAGACACTGTGTCGACTTTAGTCCCCGAGGTTTACTGTAACCTGTATGTTACCAGGTGGTAGACACTGTTGTCGACTTTAGTCCCCGAGGTTTACTGTAACCTGTATGTTACCAGGTGGTAGACACTGTTGTCGACTTTAGTCCCCGAGGTTACTGTAACCTGTATGTTACCAGGTGGTAGACACTGTTGTCGACTTTAGTCCCCGAGGTTTACTGTAACCTGTATGTTACCAGGTGGTAGACACTGTTGTCGACTTTAGTCCCCAAGGTTTACTGTAACCTGTATGTTACCAGGTGGTAGACACAGTGGACTTTAGTCCCCAAGGTTTACTGTAACCTGTATGTTACCAGGTGGTAGACACTGTCGACTTTAGTCCCCGAGGTCTACTGTAACCTGTATGTTACCAGGTGGTAGACACTGTTGTCGACTTTAGTCCCCGAGGTTTACTGTAACCTGTATGTTACCAGGTGGTAGACACTGCTGTGGACTTTAGTCCCCGAGGTTTACTGTAACCTGTATGTTACCAGGTGGTAGACACTGTAGTGACTTTAGTCCCCGAGGTTTACTGTAACCTGTATGTTACCAGGTGGTAGACACTGTTGTCGACTTTAGTCCCCGAGGTTTACTGTAACCTGTATGTTACCAGGTGGTAGACACTGTTGTCGACTTTAGTCCCCAAGGTTTACTGTAACCTGTATGTTACCAGGTGGTAGACACTGTTGTCGACTTTAGTCCCCGAGGTTTACTGTAACCTGTATGTTACCAGGTGGTAGACACTGTTGTCGACTTTAGTCCCCGAGGTTTACTGTAACCTGTATGTTACCAGGTGGTAGACACTGTTGTCGACTTTAGTCCCCAAGGTTTACTGTAACCTGTATGTTACCAGGTTCTAGACACTGTTGGTAGACTTTAGTCCCCGAGGTTTACTGTAACCTGTATGTTACCAGGTGGTAGTCACTGTTGTCGACTTTAGTCCCCGAGGTTTACTGTAACCTGTATGTTACCAGGTGGTAGACACTGTCGACTTTAGTCCCCGAGGTTTACTGTAACCTGTATGTTACCAGGTGGTAGACACTGTTGTCGACTTTAGTCCCCGAGGTTTACTGTAACCTGTATGTTACCATGTGGTAGACACTGTGGACTTTAGTCCCCGAGGTTTACTGTAACCTGTATGTTACCAGGTGGTAGTCACTGTTGTCGACTTTAGGTCCCGAGGTTTACTGTAACCTGTATGTTACCAGGTGGTAGACACTGTCGACTTTAGTCCCCAAGGTTTACTGTAACCTGTATGTTACCAGGTGGTAGACACTGTGGACTTTAGTCCCCGAGGTTTACTGTAACCTGTATGTTACCAGGTGGTAGTCACTGTCGACTTTAGTCCCCGAGGTTTACTGTAACCTGTATGTTACCAGGTGGTAGACACTGTCGACTTTAGTCCCCGAGGTTTACTGTAACCTGTATGTTACCAGGTGGTAGACACTGTCGACTTTAGTCCCCGAGGTTTACTGTAACCTGTATGTTACCAGGTGGTAGACACTGTCGACTTTAGTCCCCGAGGTTTACTGTAACCTGTATGTTACCAGGTGGTAGTCACTGTCGACTTTAGTCCCCGAGGTTTACTGTAACCTGTATGTTACCAGGTGGTAGTCACTGTCGACTTTAGTCCCCAAGGTTTACTGTAACCTGTATGTTACCAGGTGGTAGACACTGTGGACTTTAGTCCCCGAGGTTTACTGTAACCTGTATGTTACCAGGTGGTAGACACTGTCGACTTTAGTCCCCGAGGTTTACTGTAACCTGTATGTTACCAGGTGGTAGACACTGTCGACTTTAGTCCCCGAGGTTTACTGTAACCTGTATGTTACCAGGTGGTAGTCACTGTTGTCGACTTTAGTCCCCGAGGTTTACTGTAACCTGTATGTTACCAGGTGGTAGTCACTGTTGTCGACTTTAGTCCCCGAGGTTTACTGTAACCTGTATGTTACCAGGTGGTAGACACTGTCGACTTTAGTCCCCGAGGTTTACTGTAACCTGTATGTTACCAGGTGGTAGTCACTGTCGACTTTAGTCCCCGAGGTTTACTGTAACCTGTATGTTACCAGGTGGTAGACACTGTCGACTTTAGTCCCCGAGGTTTACTGTAACCTGTATGTTACCAGGTGGTAGTCACTGTCGACTTTAGTCCCCGAGGTTTACTGTAACCTGTATGTTACCAGGTGGTAGACACAGTAGACTTTAGTCCCCGAGGTTTACTGTAACCTGTATGTTACCAGGTGGTAGACACTGTTGTCGACTTTAGTCCCCGAGGTTTACTGTAACCTGTATGTTACCAGGTGGTAGACACTGTGGACTTTAGTCCCCGAGGTTTACTGTAACCTGTATGTTACCAGGTGGTAGACACTGTCGACTTTAGTCCCCGAGGTTTACTGTAACCTGTATGTTACCAGGTGGTAGTCACTGTCGACTTTAGTCCCCGAGGTTTACTGTAACCTGTATGTTACCAGGTGGTAGACACTGTCGACTTTAGTCCCCGAGGTTTACTGTAACCTGTATGTTACCAGGTGGTAGTACACTGTGTCGACTTTAGTCCCCGAGGTTTACTGTAACCTGTATGTTACCAGGTGGTAGACACTGTCGACTTTAGTCCCCGAGGTTTACTGTAACCTGTATGTTACCAGGTGGTAGACACTGTCGACTTTAGTCCCCGAGGTTTACTGTAACCTGTATGTTACCAGGTGGTAGACACTGTCGACTTTAGTCCCCGAGGTTTACTGTAACCTGTATGTTACCAGGTGGTAGACACTGTGGACTTTAGTCCCCGAGGTTTACTGTAACCTGTATGTTACCATGTGGTAGACACTGTGGGTGGACTTTAGTCCCCGAGGTTTACTGTAACCTGTATGTTACCAGGTGGTAGACACTGTCGACTTTAGTCCCCGAGGTTTACTGTAACCTGTATGTTACCAGGTGGTAGACACTGTCGACTTTAGTCCCCGAGGTTTACTGTAACCTGTATGTTACCAGGTGGTAGACACTGTTGGTGGACTTTCGTCCCCAAGGTTTACTGTAACCTGTATGTTACCAGGTGGTAGACACTGTCGACTTTAGTCCCCGAGGTTTACTGTAACCTGTATGTTACCAGGTGGTAGACACTGTCGACTTTAGTCCCCGAGGTTTACTGTAACCTGTATGTTACCAGGTGGTAGACACTGTTGTCGACTTTAGTCCCCGAGGTTTACTGTAACCTGTATGTTACCAGGTGGTAGACACTGTTGTCGACTTTAGTCCCCGAGGTTTACTGTAACCTGTATGTTACCAGGTGGTAGACACTGTTGTGGACTTTAGTCCCCGAGGTTTACTGTAACCTGTATGTTACCAGGTGGTAGACACTGTGTTGACTTTAGTCCCCGAGGTTTACTGTAACCTGTATGTTACCAGGTGGTAGTCACTGTTGTCGACTTTAGTCCCCGAGGTTTACTATAACCTGTATGTTACCAGGTGGTAGACACTGTCGACTTTAGTCCCCGAGGTTTACTATAACCTGTATGTTACCAGGTGGTAGACACTGTTGTCGACTTTAGTCCCCGAGGTTTACTGTAACCTGTATGTTACCAGGTGGTAGACACTGTCGACTTTAGTCCCCGAGGTTTACTGTAACCTGTATGTTACCAGGTGGTAGACACTGTTGTCGACTTTAGTCCCCGAGGTTTACTGTAACCTGTATGTTACCAGGTGGTAGACACTGTTGTCGACTTTAGTCCCCGAGGTTTACTGTAACCTGTATGTTACCAGGTGGTAGACACTGTCGACTTTAGTCCCCGAGGTTTACTGTAACCTGTATGTTACCAGGTGGTAGACACTGTTGTGGACTTTAGTTCCCGAGGTTTACTGTAACCTGTATGTTACCAGGTGGTAGTCACTGTTGTCGACTTTAGTCCCCGAGGTTTACAATAACCTGTATGTTACCAGGTGGTAGACACTGTCGACTTTAGTCCCCTGGTTTACTATAACCTGTATGTTACCAGGTGGTAGTCACTGTTGTCGACTTTAGTCCCCGAGGTTTACAATAACCTGTATGTTACCAGGTGGTAGACACTGTCGACTTTAGTCCCCTGGTTTACTATAACCTGTATGTTACCAGGTGGTAGACACTGTTGTCGACTTTAGTCCCCGAGGTTTACTGTAACCTGTATGTTACCAGGTGGTAGACACTGTCGACTTTAGTCCCCGAGGTTTACTGTAACCTGTATGTTACCAGGTGGTAGACACTGTTGTCGACTTTAGTCCCCGAGGTTTACTGTAACCTGTATGTTACCAGGTGGTAGACACTGTTGTCGACTTTAGTCCCCGAGGTTTACTGTAACCTGTATGTTACCAGGTGGTAGACACTGTCGACTTTAGTCCCCGAGGTTTACTGTAACCTGTATGTTACCAGGTGGTAGTCACTGTTGTCGACTTTAGTCCCCGAGGTTTACAGTAACCTGTATGTTACCAGGTGGTAGACACTGTCGACTTTAGTCCCCGAGGTTTACTGTAACCTGTATGTTACCAGGTGGTAGACACTGTTGTCGACTTTAGTCCCCGAGGTTTACTGTAACCTGTATGTTACCAGGTGGTAGTCACTGTCGACTTTAGTCCCCGAGGTTTACTGTAACCTGTATGTTACCAGGTGGTAGACACTGTCGACTTTAGTCCCCGAGGTTTACTGTAACCTGTATGTTACCAGGTGGTAGTCACTGTCGACTTTAGTCCCCGAGGTTTACTGTAACCTGTATGTTACCAGGTGGTAGACACTTGTCGACTTTAGTCCCCGAGGTTTACTGTAACCTGTATGTTACCAGGTGGTAGACACTGTGGACTTTAGTCCCCGAGGTTTACTGTAACCTGTATGTTACCAGGTGGTAGACACTGTCGACTTTAGTCCCCGAGGTTTACTGTAACCTGTATGTTACCAGGTGGTAGACACTGTGGACTTTAGTCCCTGAGGTTTACTGTAACCTGTATGTTACCAGGTGGTAGACACTGTTGTCGACTTTAGTCCCCGAGGTTTACTGTAACCTGTATGTTACCAGGTGGTAGTCACTGTTGTCGACTTTAGTCCCCGAGGTTTACTGTAACCTGTATGTTACCAGGTGGTAGACACTGTGGACTTTAGTCCCCGAGGTTTACTGTAACCTGTATGTTACCAGGTGGTAGACACTGTGGACTTTAGTCCCCGAGGTTTACTGTAACCTGTATGTTACCAGGTGGTAGACACTGTCGACTTTAGTCCCCGAGGTTTACTGTAACCTGTATGTTACCAGGTGGTAGTCACTGTCGACTTTAGTCCCCGAGGTTTACTATAACCTGTATGTTACCAGGTGGTAGACACTGTGGACTTTAGTCCCCGAGGTTTACTGTAACCTGTATGTTACCAGGTGGTAGACACTGTCGACTTTAGTCCCCAAGGTTTACACTAACCTGTATGTTACCAGGTGGTAGACACCGTTGTGGACTTTAGTCCCCGAGGTTTACACTAACCTGTATGTTACCAGGTGGTAGTCACTGTCGACTTTAGTCCCCGAGGTTTACTGTAACCTGTATGTTACCAGGTGGTAGTCACTGTTGTCGACTTTAGTCCCCGAGGTTTACTGTAACCTGTATGTTACCAGGTGGTAGACACTGTTGTCGACTTTAGTCCCCGAGGTTTACTGTAACCTGTATGTTACCAGGTGGTAGTACACTGTGTCGACTTTAGTCCCCGAGGTTTACTGTAACCTGTATGTTACCAGGTGGTAGACACTGTTGTCGACTTTAGTCCCCGAGGTTTACTGTAACCTGTATGTTACCAGGTGGTAGACACTGCTGGTGGACTTTAGTCCCCGAGGTTTACTGTAACCTGTATGTTACCAGGTGGTAGACACTGTTGTCGACTTTAGTCCCCGAGGTTTACTGTAACCTGTATGTTACCAGGTGGTAGACACTGTGGACTTTAGTCCCCGAGGTTTACTGTAACCTGTATGTTACCAGGTGGTAGACACTGTTGTCGACTTTAGTCCCCGAGGTTTACTGTAACCTGTATGTTACCAGGTGGTAGACACTGTCGACTTTAGTCCCCGAGGTTTACTGTAACCTGTATGTTACCAGGTGGTAGACACTGTTGTCGACTTTAGTCCCCGAGGTTTACTGTAACCTGTATGTTACCAGGTGGTAGACACTGTTGTCGACTTTAGTCCCCGAGGTTTACTGTAACCTGTATGTTACCAGGTGGTAGACACTGTCGACTTTAGTCCCCGAGGTTTACTGTAACCTGTATGTTACCAGGTGGTAGACACTGTCGACTTTAGTCCCCGAGGTTTACTGTAACCTGTATGTTACCAGGTGGTAGACACAGTGGACTTTAGTCCCCGAGGTTTACTGTAACCTGTATGTTACCAGGTGGTAGACACTGTTGGACTTTAGTCCCCAAGGTTTACTGTAACCTGTATGTTACCAGGTGGTAGACACTGTGGACTTTAGTCCCCGATGTTTACTGTAACCTGTATGTTACCAGGTGGTAGACACTGTCGACTTTAGTCCCCGAGGTTTACTGTAACCTGTATGTTACCAGGTGGTAGACACTGTCGACTTTAGTCCCCGAGGTTTACTGTAACCTGTATGTTACCAGGTGGTAGACACTGTTGTCGACTTTAGTCCCCGAGGTTTACTGTAACCTGTATGTTACCAGGTGGTAGTCACTGTTGTCGACTATAGTCCCCGAGGTTTACTGTAACCTGTATGTTACCAGGTGGTAGACACTGTTGTCGACTTTAGTCCCCGAGGTTTACTGTAACCTGTATGTTACCAGATGGTAGACACTGTCGACTTTAGTCCCCGAGGTTTACCGTAACCTGTATGTTACCAGGTGGTAGACACTGTTGTCGACTTTAGTCCCCGAGGTTTACTGTAACCTGTATGTTACCAGATGGTAGACACTGTCGACTTTAGTCCCCGAGGTTTACTGTAACCTATATGTTACCAGGTGGTAGACACTGTCGACTTTAGTCCCCAAGGTTTACTGTAACCTGTATGTTACCAGGTGGTAGACACTGTTGTCGACTTTAGTCCCCGAGGTTTACTGTAACCTGTATGTTACCAGGTGGTAGTCACTGTCGACTTTAGTCCCCGAGGTTTACTGTAACCTATATGTTACCAGGTGATAGTCACTGTCGACTTTAGTCCCCAAGGTTTACTGTAACCTGTATGTTACCAGGTGGTAGACACTGTTGGTGGACTTTAGTCCCCGAGGTTTACTGTAACCTGTATGTTACCAGGTGGTAGACACTGTTGTCGACTTTAGTCCCCAAGGTTTACTGTAACCTGTATGTTACCAGGTGGTAGACACTGTTGGTGGACTTTAGTCCCCGAGGTTTACTGTAACCTGTATGTTACCAGGTGGTAAACACTGTTGGTGGACTGTTGTCCCCGAGGTTACTGTAACCTGTATGTTACCAGGTGGTAGACACTGTTGTCGACTTTAGTCCCCGAGGTTTACTGTAACCTGTATGTTTCCAGGTGGTAGCCACTGTTGTCGACTTTAGTCCCCAAGGTTTACTGTAACCTGTATGTTACCAAAAATAAACATGCAATGGTATCTGAGGTGGTTATACTTCGGCGGCACGTTTAAAATGGGAAAGGACAGGGATGGGAGAGGTTACGATGGATACACGGGACACAGCTTCCGAGGAATTTATCACTCAACAGAAACAAAATGGCGGAGCTTACACGAACACTTGAATAGCGGACGTTAACTGATAATATTATATACTTGCAGAGTAATCCGCTTTAAAACCAAAAAAGAAAAATTGAGAATTATCATTAAATGGGTATCCTAGAAAATGGTGTGTGTAAAATTTATTTTGATTGAAGATGATTTCGGTTACTGAGTTAAGCATTTTTGTCATTTTTTTAGATTCATTAAGGTATGAACAATTTCTTTGCAAACTGTTAAAAGTTTGCAAACATACCCCTGTAAAACTAAAAAAAAAAATTGACGTCAACGCTTCTAACAGATTTTATATGGGATTTTTTTTTTCACAAATTAATACACAACGTCAATGGCTGTATTCTGACGTCACATTTTTTGCACTATTTTCGTATTTTTTTTTCCATAGAGGTATGAAAACATATTTCAACCAATCAGAAAGCCGCATTTTGCGTACGAACAATGGAAAATTAATGTAAAGAATGCCCATAAACTTTCATCTAGCGTTAACGATAAGTAAAAGGGAAGTGTTTAAGAACGTGCAAACCAAATCAGAATTAGTCAAAACGGGGACACATACATCACCCGTCTCCTAACATGACTACCAGTGACTTTGTGATTTATAGACGTTTTGGCATGATTTCATATTACTTGTGTATTTAATCATGTTTCCTCAAACAAAGGAACACGACACGCGTACCTTATCATTATTAAGGTCTTGTGTGTCGTAAAACATGATGTTAATTTCAACTCGTCAATTTTTTCAAATTGATGGTATTTGAAACGGAAGCACTATAATAAGATTGATCAAAATGGTGGACATGTACACAAGTATTGCGATGAAGCAATGATGACGTCATAGGAGGCAAAATAGCACCGACATGTGCAAAACCTAATTTTTCTATTTCTAAAAATTAATGTAGGTATAGTGACTATATACATAAAAAATATGGGTTTAGTCAAAAGAAGATTTTGGCCATATAGATTATTAGACATTCAAAAATATATATTGAAATCATGCTTATGTACTGTATCAATAATGAAACTGTTCAATTAGTTATATAAGCTCAAGTGTTAATTTAGCTGTATTTACGGGCATCCAATCTAGCGCGAAAATAAATACCCAACGAATGTTCATATTTACAAAGACATATTTTACAAGTGTTCACTGCAGAGTAATGACAAGGCATGGTTGCAGAAACTTTAAAACCCTCAAACAAGGTCAATCTAGAACATCCGTGAAATATAAGCCCGGTAAAATCTTGCATTTACGCATTTATCAGGAGATTGTATTTTCACCGAGGATTATAAAGAACGTGATATCCCATGGTGTGTCGGGTATTAGGGAAGGAATTAACTTCGATCTTAAATAACACGTCGAACGTTACGAAAGACAGACGAATGAGGTGGACTAATGGACAAATAACTCATGTGCAAATATATAACGAATCACAATGTGTCAACATTAAAAATGTCGCATGCGCTTATAAATTTTCTTAGAATAAACACATAACAAAACTTTACTTAATAAAATAATTGAAATCTACATCTACTTATATAAATTGGTTTGAAAATTTGATTTAAATTCAAAATATTTTAACAGAAATATTTCTGAACACTTACCCATAGAAAATGATCTTTTGTATTCCCTTTCTGTTTGGCGTATAAAAATCCATGTTTATTTATTTAAGTTTCATACGTATAATCTGATCACAGAATTTCTTTGTTTATTCACGCTATATAAACCTGTTTTTTATAAACACATTCCGACATACATTTGTTGAGATGCATTCTATACAACATGTGGTTAATTTCAAAAAAGAACAGTGCATCTTAAACACAAAGATATGAAAAATTAATCATAAGTGCATCCGTACTCTACGAAACAGTTGACTTTAAACGTGCTATAACGAGGTCACAGAGTACTAAGATATAGCCTTTTGTCTCTATACTTTTCATTCGCTATCACTCACTCGTTCGTTTATTCCCTGTCCATTCATAACCGATAAAAAGACAATACTTTCTCATCTGTATCGCTTATTTGACCATTTTTATCCAATTGCAAGCATCTTTCCCACTCAGGCCCTTTTCAGCCCTTTTACATGTAGTATTTTCTTCCTTCCTTCTTATTACTCCATCCTCTTCTTCTTACATGTACATTCCCTTTTCAATAAATTCATGATCACTTCAATATCAATGTCCTAATTAGCCGTCCTTGCAGGTAGGACCTAAGAATTTTACCTGCTGTCCCCATTGCATGCATGATAATGTGAGACGACTTAATTTGGAATCTTATCTTTACTCTTCTTTCTAAAGAACTTTCATCTCCCTCTCTTAAAAACTGCCTAAAGTTTGTTTGGACTTTAATTAAGTATTCGCAATGAGGAAGGATTTGGGGTCTGTCCTCTTGTCGAGACTTAGCATAGTCTGCCAAATGGTAGTTGCTCATCTTGATTAATGCTCAGCATGTTTTGGGAGTGGGACGACTTTGTCTCATTAGATCAATGCAAACTCTTTTTAGTCAAGACCTCTAATTCTCAATTTAAAATCCCCCCTGTCCACAAACGAACACCTCGTCCCCCCCCCCCCCCCCCCCCCCCCCCCCCCCCCCCCCGTCCTTAATCCCACCTTTCGTCTTTTCCTTTCTCAGTCCAGATTTTATCTCCACGTCGACTTCCTCATCCCACTCTTCCGTCAATCCATATCGTTTATTATTCACCCAATGTGAGACGACTTAATTTGGAATCTTATCTTTTCTCTTCTTTCTAAAGCTCTTTCCTCTCCCTCTCTTAAAAACTGCCTTAATCTTGGCCTTTAAGTAAGTGTCCGCTATAGTGAAAAGGGATTTTTGCCCTGTCCTCTTGACCGAGACATAGCTTAGTCAATCAAAATGGTAGTTGCTCACCTTGCATAATGCTCTTCATTTTGGGAGTGGGACGACTGTGTATTATTGGATCAATGCAAACCCTTTTTAGTGAAGACCTCTAATTCTCAATTCAGAATCCCTGTTCACCCCCCCCCCCCCCCCCCCCCCCGTTCTTAACCCCGCCTTTTGTCTTCCGTCAATCCCTATCGTTTTATTATTCACTCAACCTTCTGCGGCTTGACTCTTTCAAAATCAGATCTTTCCTTTCTTACTAATTACTATCGTTTCAGCGTAATTCTCTTGTTCTTCAATGAACTAAACATATGTCATAATATATAAGCAGAAATGTTTTCTGCTATCTACGCCCTATTAAATGTTCCTCTTAAGTCGCATCTGGGCTAACAATTTACCACCCAATATCGTCCATGCTTACGTTCATTTCTGATTATATTGGAGGAAGCACCTGTTGTCTTCAAAGGAAAACATGGAAATGGTTTTGTAATTGTTGAATATCAAACAATCGTTTGTACAACCATTTTTGCAATTGTTGAATATCAAACAATCGTTTGTACTACCATAACATCAATGTGATAAATTTAACGGATCATTTTTCAAAAGGCATTTTATGCATTTTATCTTACAAAATCTGGTATATTTATTAATCTTGAAACGATACACATGTCAGACTCTTTACAACAATTACTAGTCATAATCGCCTTTCATCGTGAGGGTAAATAATGTTCCACGCGCACAGATAATTAGCAAGAACTGCAATAAAATCTAAAAATGATAATTGTAGTGTAATATTTTCATATTTGTACCAAACTATTTAAGTGTAAGGAATTTCATTGAACTGCAGAAAAGAATGATATGTAATAAAAGCCTATGAGAATGTCAGGATAGTACGTCAGTCCTGTGTTTGTTTGGTGTTTTTTTTAACGTCCTATTAACAGCCAGGGTCATTTAAGGACGTGCCAGGTTTTGGAGGTGGAGGAAAGCCGGAGTACCCAGAACAAAACCACCGGCCTACAGTCAGTACCTGGCAACTGCCCCACGTAGGTTTCGAACTCGTAACACAGAGGTGGAGGGCTAGTGATAAAGTGTCGGGACACCTTAACCACTCGGCCACCGCGGCCCCTTCAATCATGTGCTAACTAGATAAAGCCTGTTTGTGACCTACTACCTACCTTCCGAGATTTTCCTTAGGAGGGTCAATATCTTGCTGGAGTTCCTCTTCGAGTTCGTTCTCGATCTTCTCCACGTAGCCATGGGTTTTGGCCAACACTAAAGTCTCCGCAACTAATGTCTGTAATATCAAAATTACGTCTAGTCTATCTATAAGAAAGTTCGCTACAAATGTCCGAGAATAATATCGGTTGCAATATTTATTTTCATAATGTATTTCATAAAATGCGAAAACTACCAAGAGCTATTCCCTTGAGTGTATTAAACAGTTACTCATTCTTGATTAAGAATTCCAGATAAAGCAGAAAACGCTTACTCTACTGGAACACCTGGTCTTATTAATTTTTCAAGAGTCTCTATGTAACTCTACAATTTATCCATCTCTTTCCATCGTTTTAATTATATTAATATTATGGTTTCATATCGATATTATGTTGTTCTTCACAGCAATATTTGGATAAAACACATCTTTTTCAGAAAGTCCTTCAATTAAACACTTTTTGTCCCCGTTTTATTAGTTTTTAATTACAATTCTGTGTCTGTTTTTCACAGTATTGCAATAAGATGATTGTATGGTACATACCCTTATCGCACTGTCCTTCCGTTTGCCATAACGTCTTTGTCCAGGGTTAGCCCTTTGGCTGTTCAAGTTTCCAATCCCTGGAAGCATTTATCGGTTGCAGTGTCATCCACCCTATAAATGTTCGCCACATCAATGTAGGTCACAATGCGGCCGTCTACAAAACACAATAGATATGACACATTAAGAAGCTGTTAGAGGAAGACAAGCTCCAAAAAGCAAAGCAACGTCATGCGGTGTATATAATGAGATCTACCAACCAGCGTTATCGGTAATACATATAACGAGGTTTTGAACACGAAGCTGTCCCTTAAATGAAGAATATTAATTGATCGATGACAATGTATCGTTGAAGAAATAAGTGGGGATAGATTGAGTATGCGTCTCCTTAGTATGCACTTATTTTGCTAAACGTCATCAAATTGATGCATTGCAGAAAGATTATTTTCCATGATTTTCTCGCTATTTTTTAGGTTAAACTCAAGCAAAAATAAATGTCTTAAAAATTTAAACGAATAGGATTTGTTTTGTTTGTTGGGATTATCGCCCCGTGAACAAACATTTTAAGTCATTTTGAATCATTTTGAGGCAGAGTCTCCTTGTAGTAGATGTTGTCTACATCACAGAACAACGTGCGAGGGATGGAAAGTGTTTTGCCGTAGGACCCATGCAACCGAGAGAGAGCACTTAACGCGAAACACAAACCATTACGGGTAAAAAGCGTCAAAACACACACCTCGGATCTTAACATTTGATTACGTAGCTGATTAAGACAAATAGGGAACAATAATATAAATCGTATAGCTTATCAGCGAAGATAAAGGTTACCCCATATGTTCTGAAGCATAAAACACACACACACACACAAAAAAACAAAAAACAAAAAAAAACAAAAACAAAAGCTAGTAAACAAATACTTCATGCAAAACAGTTATATCTCCCTTCAGCTAATATTTCAAAAAATTCTTTCGAAAGAAATTTTGATACTTTCTAAATAATTAAAAATTCCTATTTGTTATGATAAATGGTGCGTTATTTAAGGATTACAAATACGTCATACAGAATGTATAAAAGTCTGTTTTCATTATTCAAGTGGTCTCTAAACATTTTTATAATTAAATAAAAATATCATCACGATTTCCTTGTTACGTGCGTGGTCTTCACAAAAAATTAAAAAGCAGAACAGACTTGTAAGCATTCCGAGAATATAGCAGTGTGATTAATATTTTAACGCGAGACTATAGCCTTCGTCGTGTGTTTACAGCGTCTTATGAAATTAATTCAAAACTTAACAGTAATGAATTCTCTGTGGGAAGATATTTATTAGTTGCTTAATAGTAGTCACCATGCAAATCTGAGATCATTGCGGGAATACGATGGTTAACCAGTTATAGGATATTAGTAGGCTTGGCTTCCTCAGCTGTCGCTTCTCACTGTCTTACCTGGCGATGTAGCAAGTTCAGTACAAATATTTAAAGAATTCGAATCTTTCAATAGGATTGTAGCCTCTTTGAAATGTTATAAGGCAATGCAAAAGCGACTTTTAACATTATAAAAAATGTTTGTTTGGAGATCATTTTTTATGACATCGCTTTTTAAGGTGTTGAATCAATTTGAAGAATATATAAAGTGCAGTCCCACTGTCGTTACTATAGGTCAGGAAATTAGGTAAGAAAACACCTGTTGTTTTCCATTGCTTAAAAGTCGGAGGCGACTTATGTGGTAGGAATTGCCATCACTATACTGTAGGTCATGGAATGAGGTTAGAAAACACCTACAGTTCCTCATTGCGTAAAATCCGGAGGCGACTAACGTGATAAGAACTGCCATCATTGTAATTACTGTAGGTCATGGAATGTGGTTAGAAAACACCTACAGTTCATCATTACGTAAAATCCGGAGTCAGATAATGTGATAAGAACTGCCATCATCTTAATTACTGTATGTCATGAAATGAGGTTAGAAAACACCTACAGTTCCTCATTGCGTAAAATCGGAGGCGACTAATGTGGTAAAACTGTCATCACTTTTAGGTCAGGGAAAGGTGACATAAATCACCTGCAGTTACTCAATACGTGAAAGTCGGAGGCGACTAATCTGGTAAGAACTCCCATCATTGTCATCATTTTAGGTCATGAATACGTTAAAGTCGGAGGATACTAATGTGGTAGGAACCTGCAGATTCGGGATTTTCTTTGGTTGTCCTGCTTCGAGCGACTTGTAAAAGGGACTAAAAGAAGTACATGCGGTCGTAAGTGTAAAAGTTACCTCCCTTTAAAGCGGAATAAAACTAAAATAGTTTGAATATCCCTGCTTGCAATAGCTAGTTTTTTTTATACATGGTCAATAATAGAGTTGGGAAAAGCATTTTAAATACAAAAAGTAGTATGTGACAAAATTAAAAATCAAATCTAGTAAACAGATTTTTGATATCTGTTTATTTTGTAGAATGTGGCAATCGCAACTCACAATCCATATCTTAACAATATTCGACCTATTAAGGGCTTTCGCTTAGACAACAACTCTTCGGGGCTTTAACATCGCCCTTCTCCTCAGATACAGATGAATCTTTTAAAATTTTCTTTTTTTCTTTCATTTATCAGATGTGTTGATACTTTCCTTGTTATAACCCTAATGAGCACAAGCCGATGTTACAACATTTCAATTTCAAAAACGCATTTAGAGTATGATAAAATCTCTTTGAACAGCTTTTAATCCAACTAGAATGTGTTTCATGTTCGATAATGCTTCGTCATTTAATATTTTACAAACATTTACAAGTTTTGTTTATAAATCAATCAAGCTGAACAACGAAATCGAGGCTCGATCTGTTTCCGTCCAGTGTTGCCTTGTTACGTAATTCCAACCTGACCCGGATGATGACATTTGAATCGATTTCTCTGCGACATGAGATCTTGATCAGACATTAGCGTTCAGTGATCAACAAGATTTCCCAGCATGTGTGTTACAAGCTTTATAAGAAAGCCTCTAGAAAGGGCACAACTTCATTTGTCCTTTTTCTTTCTTTCTTTCTTCCTTCATTTCTTTCTTTCTTTCTTTCTCTTTCTTCGGCGTGGTTTCTTTCGTGCGTTCGGGCTCGGGCTTTCGAGAGCGGGAGGCGGCGGCCGGCAGGGCGCGGGCATTCGGGAGGCCCCTGTCGGGTGCTGGGGGGATCAGGCGGTTTTCGTTGGCTGGGGCTTTCGGCTTGCGGGGTGCAATGTTCGTGCTTCATCGGCTGTGGTGGTCTGCTTTCGCGTGGCGGTTCGCGTCGTGCTGCATTCTTTCTTTCTTTCTCTTTCTTTCTTTCTTCCATCATTTCTTTCTTTCATTCTTTCTTCCCTTTCTTTCTTTTTCTTTTTTCCTTTCATTCTTTCTTTCTCTTTCTTTTCTTTCTTTCTTTATCTTTCTTTTCTTTCTTTCTTTATCTTTCTTTTCTTTCCTTCTTTCTTTCTTTCTGCCTTCATTCCTTTCTCTCATTTTTTAAATAATTCGATAAAACTGTCACATGAGTAATTTTAAATGATTGAATCTAACTTTCTACTATCAAAAAAAATATCTCGTTAAAAACTGCAGTTTATAAAAAAAAAGCATATGATCTAAGAACGCAACATTTATCGACTATAGAGAAATACCACTGATCAAAGCGATGCGTCCTCCTGTTACACAACTATTCTTGTGTAACTCCCACACATGTAACAGTTAAAGGGGCACCATGATGACGACAGCGGCTTATAAAACGAGGCATTTTTACGATTGGTCTCCTTTTAGGTAACTAATGTTATCACCGAGATCAACCAAACACGAGATATCGATATAAAGTACTGTCACCTGTCAGGTATATGGCAAAGCTACGCCCCCGTTAATGGTAGTAGGATCAAAGACTTACAACAACAGCAATCGAGCCAGGCTGTCCAAAAGACATAAGTATAAAAGACAAAGACGGTTGTCGACAACTCGCGATACAGATTTGTGTTATATAGTAGATGATCAAAGTATTCATTAGAATATCCAAAGATTTCCATTTTATAAGAGATCAATCTCCAGTGTTCAGATGAAAGGTAAAACTGTATATGGATAGATATAACCTAAGCATTTTCGTTTCTTGTCAATTGTATATTAAAAAAGCGACAGAACGATCGCTATCACTCTGTTCAATTATTGAAAATATATAATCCTGTTAAATCCAGATGACATTCATATAAGCTATGAACGCAATGCCCTTGTCGGTGACGGCATGTTTTGTGCGTTGAATACAACTGACAGGCAGAAAATTATAAAAACAAAGAAGATGAAAAACTATTATCATCAACGGAAGAACAAAACGAACAATAGCAATCAAACCAACAGAACCAGATGATCCGGAAGCGTTTTCATGATTACCGGCCATTCATGAAGCGTGGGCTGCAAGAATATTGGACCCGTTTCCAGTATACTGATATGCATGCTTGCAGTTGTTATAGCTGGTTTTATTTCTAATCTGGACAATTTTACAGTATGTACAATATTTACGTATGTTTGACCTGGATGTGGGTTTGCACTTTGTGACTCTCCAATTATTCTCAACATAAATAGCACCTGCATTCCTAAATAACACGGCATTCCTTATATACATGTACCAAGCCTGCGTTAAGTGCACATTAATGTGTATTTGTACATTGTATATTTTCCGCACGTGAATTTGCTTCCTTGGTGCAAAGGGAAGGGTCAAATTCTCCAATCATCCACAACATCCGCACATCAGTTTAATAAATATCTCATTATTGTTTTATGTATTCACTTCTAGAACTCAATGTATCCCGTACCTTCCATTAAAGCACTATTAATGCCGGCTGTATCTTATACATAAGGGCTTTATATCAACACGTGATTTCTTATCGGTTCAATTGTAATGTGATATTGCTGCATAGAACACAATATTTTGTATTGCAGTTTGAAATAAAACATTTCTGAAAAAAACTACAGTAATTCCATACTTGATACACTATATACTTTAACAAACCGTGCCGGTATCACCAAAATATTGCATATTTCATAACGTGTACTTCGTTAATGATATAGAAATGATTCATTGGCTTATATTTCCATTAAATTTCTTCAAATTAATTAACAACTTTTAATTTTCGATTATCTCAGTTTCGTTTTAAGCATGCATTGTTTTACAACGCTTTTGTTCCGTTTTAATTCCGTTTGTGTTCTTTTTCTTATTCCGTTTCGTCAGATTTTGTTTTAATATATATTTATTCATTTATTTATCTATCTATTAATTTTCGCTTATTTATCTATTTGTTTTTTGTTTTTTGTTGTTGTTGTTTTTTTTTGGGGGGGGGGGGGGGGTAATTGATCTGTTGAATAGATTACATACACTCCTGTATTTGCGTGCTCGGTGCGAAACTGTTCTCTATCAATATTTTGATACTGGATCTTATTAATTCAAACATCTTGTGGTTGACTGTTGGCTACATTGGAATCACTCTGGTCACACGTGAATAAGTTAATACAACAATACTAGGAGCCATGGTGGAATCGTTCTAAACAGGTAGTTTACAAAACAGGTATCACGAAATGCGAACATGACATCAATGTTACTTTAAATAATCTTCCGTATCTAGATAAAAAATTCCATGTAGCCTATCGTTATTGGTTTAAAGACGTCAAATTATATCTTGACAATTAAAAATTACATTACCTTAATATAGCCCTCTAAAAAATTATTTTCCGCTTTGAATATTCAATATCTTTGTTTAAAGAAGCGACTTTTGAAATTTACAACATCATATATCATTGATTTTATAAAACAATATTTGAGACGAGTTAGTAATTCTCAGGTTTCACCAAGTAAGCTCTATGGTATGTCAAACTGACTTTCTGATCGGTCATTAATCAAGATAGTACAGGTTTACCGGCTCAAGGTATTCATTGACAATCTTTCAGTGGATTCCAGATAAAATGGTTCTTGATCATACACTTAAAATTTAAACTTTTGATGTAAGATATAATGAATTATTAATAATGAATAATATAATGAACAGTAAAATGTTTTGAAAAAAAGTCAGTCGATTAATGTTAAATGACCAAAAACTAAGTTTATAAAACATCAATTGGGATAAAAAGGGAAGAAAAATATCATTGAACTTTTTCTCAAAACAACAAATAAGCCAGGTATTTGTGTTAATATCACGTGGGTGTAAACGAACTAAGCAAGATACAGAAAATCTCAGACAGTTTAGTTTTGAAATTATTTATTGTGAGGAAATGAATATTTTTATTCTTATGTTTTCGTAAATATGGATCAATAGGCGATACTGAAGTTATTCTCGTACATATCGAGATAGAAGATGAAGACGTTGGAAAGATAGCACGATAGCAATCCTCCCAGCATCTGTAACTAGAACAGTCGTTATGTAAAGAAAACTCCGCTAATCTGAAAATCAATTGGATCAGATCTAGGTCGAGAAATCAACATCCCTTTGCGCGAGGCCTACACGTGTCTACTCTACTTTACGTCAAACCGGACGTAACTGATTTGTCCTCTTTATAGCTGTCGCATTTGTTAGTCACGTGACTGGAAGATATTGATACACTTAACAAATTTAGTATATTGTTATATTAGAAATAATAACAGTTGATTTTTTATACGGTTAAATTGATTCATAGATCTAAAATGACTGTTTGTTGTAGCATTGACAGTCATTTTCTTTCATCAAATGATAGTATTGTGTTGTATATTGATTAAGGATTGATACTTGGGGCATTGGAATTAGTTGCTCTTGTGATAATTTAATGAACTGCGAAACAGCTCATGTTGAATTTGTCTCTAGACAGACTGAAATCCTCTATCCGTGTTTAAGCGAAAAAAGCAAGATTCGACCATTATGGCCGGAACTACTGGTCAAAACTCTACAATTTATGATTTAATCCCAAAACATGCAAAAATAATATGCAAAGCAAAAATTCGTCTGATAATTGCCATTTGAAAGGACGTGAAAAAAAACTCTTAGTCCGGTATTTTGATATATATTTATATAACGTAAGTTTTAAGTTTTTGCCACAGTTTCGTTATTTCGGCGAACAATTCAATGTCTACGGTAGGTTTCAATGTCTGGCCAAACTGAGAGGCATATGAAAAATACAATAGATTTTGAGTCCAATTTCAGAGGAAATTTAAATATTCATAATTAGTACAGAATGCATAACAACCTGTTTTTACACACGCTAGTCCAGTCAAATATCAACATGTATGATTTATACAATCTCATCGCAAATGAAGATTCTTCGTCTCGTTTTTAACAGAACTTGTACTACAAAAAAAATGTAGTATGACAAATGAAGCATATTACATCCAGAGTATGTCTGTCCTGAGATTCGGGATTAGTTTCCAGTTACGGCTAGGGCCAATAGAAAACACACCAATGATGAAATAGTGAGAATGATTGAATTTCTGAGAAGTTTGACGAGTTTGGTGACCAGATCTTCCAACAGACCGATGGCATGCCCCTGGGAGCTCCCCTTTCGGCCGACGTGTTTTTTTTTCTTTTCTTTTTCTTTTTTTTCCTTTTTTTTTCTTTTTTTTTTCATGCGAGACTGTTTATTTATATTGAAGAGCTTATAAGAACAGGTAACAGTGGCCTTACAAATCCTTCAGTTTCACATATAAGTATATTGATGATATTTAATATGTAAAAAACAAAAACCCTTTTTTATCATGCTGTTCTGATACATCTTGTAGAACCCGAGAACAAATAAACAACTCTTCGATATCAGTCGTTTACCCCGACCTTTGCCAGGAGGGAGAACTTAGTAGCATGATACGCGTGATGATTTCTATTTCCTAATTTGTTGATTTTTCCATTTCTTGTTAGCAGCGTCCCCTACCACTGTGCTAACATGTCACAGTTGATATTCAGATTAGTTCCGATTATCACAATTTCCGTGACTGATGCCGACCAATGATGGACAGAGTAAAAACACAGGATTTTTAGAAATGTAAGGTAATGAAATCCATGGGGAAACTTTACAGTCGGCTTCATAATCTCGTTTTGGAAATGTTTTATTACATTATGCGATATGAAGTCAGGCGTGTGTGATTTTTGTTGATATACCTTGTGCTTCTGCGTCTCCACCATACGTTCATATTGGAGTTTGACTTATCAAAACCTAGATTTGACCTAGATATGTATGACAGGTATCGTCAGTTTGCAATGTCCAGTTGATGGCATATCATTGATAAAAAAATAACCTTGAGTGGCCCACTCATCTTTGGACAAACATACCCTTAAAGTTTTATGGAGGAAATCAAAAAAATGCAATAAAGTACAAGAGGGCAATATCTCCACTTCGGATAAATTAATGGTGTACAGCACGGCTAAGTGTTTTACGACAGAGCAAATAGTCCATGTAGTTTTAAGACATTTTCTTTGTAATTTGTCTCCAGTCCTTAAGGCTGAATGCATAGCGGAAACACTGTATAATTAACCAGTTAGAGGCCGAGTCTCCGAGGTCCACTTGAGAGGGCAGTTACTCCTCTCTGCGACGGAAGAGGGCTTTTCAGCGGGGATCTGCTCTAATCTAACATCCTTTGCAACATCCAGTACACATGTCACTTATACATCGTGCGCATGACGGTATTAACCGCATTACATCCGGTACGCGTGTAATTATTGTACAATGTACGAATGTCTGCATTTAAACGTATTTCAACTTCCGGTACACGTGTACTTCTACAGCAAATCTTACAATGTATGTATCAATTGCATTTCAACTTCCGGTACACTTGTACTGCACATCGTACCCTGCCTATGTATTTCTGTATTTATTGCATTACAACTTCCGGTACACATGAACTTATTGTGCATCGTGCGCATGTCTGTAATTAATTGTAAAACATTGTAATAACGACACTTAATAATCAAAACCACGTGATGTATACATCAGCCGATAAAATCGTTTTTCATCAGTGATTGAATTGATAAACAATATCGTCAAACACGTGATGTTAAAGTGTTAATTCGTCAGTAAGTATGCATGGCGGATCATAGAAACCCTATTTCCGTTTACATGTTTTTGTCTTGGATTCCATTCTGTTTATTTAAAATTTAAGAGAATAAATCAAAAAGTGTTCAAATCTTAATAGCACCATAGCGGCTCAGGAAACTCCCCTTTTCCTGTTGATGTGAATCCATATATCATATATTTTACCATTTTGTTGAAAGGAAATGATAAATCAAGCGCATGTGCTTATTGCATTTTATGAACAACCAGGGTGATTTTGAGGCGTGGTTTCCTTGTAGTATCTGGTGGATACCTCACAGAACATTACAGGGGAGGCCAGACGCATGCCAGCCAGAGAAATTTGAGTGAAGTGTCTTGTCCATGGACATAAGCACAACAGCACTGATGGCTCCGTGATCTCAATATTCATAAATAATACTCAACAGTACGGATAGAGATTGCTCTACCGAGTGTGCTACCGCATTCCCCCTAAAATACAGTTTTCTTCATTATCAAATAAATCATTTAAGTTTTAAAATTGTTTATTCTTGGAATATCAAACATACCTCTTATTTTATTTATTTATTTATTCATTCATTTTTTTTTTTTTTTTTTTTAATTTTTTTTTTTATATTGATAAATCATTAAGGTATGAATGCCTTTTGTACTTGATATACAGTGTTTGAACCCGTGTCGATTTCTCGTAAATGGCTTCCAGTAATTATGTATTTGATGGAGAATTACGTAAGTGCGAATCTGTCTCGTGACATTTGTCCATGGTCAAACGTCTCTTCTGTAAACGTGACAGATGCTTGAAGACTGATATGAATCGCCTGTCTCGACCATAAATACCATCCAGCGGGACAGCTCGTCCATAAACAGGGCCTGAACCAGTTAAAATGCGATCGTCATCGCAGCGCCGAACATGTACATAATGGAAATCGACAACATATCGCACGGCTGGTACTTTTGTATACCGTAACATATATTCGCCAGAGAAATGGTAGTCTCAAACAAGACTATATAAACAGGCGAGTGGAAGCGTCGCAACGAATCTCGAAGCGCCATTGAATGTTTGTATTTCCCAGGGGATCTTCGAGAAAAAAAATGGCATAGACCTATCAGAAATCTTGACTGATCAATTTATATTTGTTGTACACTTGGGAAAATATTAAATGATATTGGAGGGAAATATCTACCTGCTTTTGTTACTTAATGCGCTAGATATACATAGTAAAGGAAATATCCTTGATTATGTCGCTTGGCATTGTGGGGGAAAAGTCATTAGTTCGATGTATTTTGATAGAAATGTATTGCAATTTCTGCGTTGTAAATTGTGGATTGTCTATGGCATATTGCTAAGATTAAATATTCGAACTTGATATTTATTTATCTGAAACTTGGAAATAAATGATAGATTTCAAAAATGATTTCTTGATTCATATTTTGTTCTTAATTTGGTTTTGAACCGTTATCGTTTTACGGGGTTTTAGGTCCTCGCTACAGCTAATGAAATATGAGGACCGGTGTCAAGAGAAACACCATTAAAGAGGGTCTGTGAGGATGGTCGTCAAGACAACACCATCAAAGAGGGTTATGAGAACGGGTGTCAAGGCAGCACCATCAAAGAGGATCTATGAGGATAGGTGTCAAGGCAACACCATTAAAGAGGGTATGTGAGGACGGTCGTCAGGATAACATAATCAAAGAAGGACCTATGATAATGGTCGCCAAAGCAACACCATTATAGAGGGGCTATGGGGGCAGGTGTCAAGGCAACACCATCAAAGAGGGTCTATAAGGATTGTCGTCAAGGCAACACCATCATAGAGGGTCTGTGAGGACGGGTGTCAAGGCAACACCATCAAATAGGGTCTATGAGGACGAGTGTTAAGGCAACACCATCAAAGAGGGTCAATGAGGACGGGTGTCAAGGCAACACCATCAAATAGGGTCTATGAGGACGAGTGTTAAGGCAACACCAACAGCTACGGTCATATGAGGACGGGTTTTAAGCTAACGCCGTCTGCCACCGGGATATGAGAACTTGTTTTGAGAAAGCACAAATAGTCAGAGCGATAGGAGGAAGGATGCCGAGGGAACCCAAATAAGGAAAACAAAGCACAGAAATTAAACTAAGAAATAAACGCTGTACACAAAGGATGAACTTCCATACGACTTCATTCGGAACGTCTCATGTGTTTTCTTTGGTGTTTTCCTATCTTCCCGGAAAGATATGTCTGACTTGGTATAACCAGCCACAGTCATCAATGAGAGGGTTTTTATTTCACTCTTGATTATGAGTAAACAATTTAAAATTCGGTAAGAGAATATTTAATAGATTCATTTTACAAATGAATAGTTTTTTTTAAGTTTTAGTTTTAGTTGATTTATTTAATGAAATTTTAAATTTCAAATAAAAAAAACCCCATTGAAATGAGAAATGGGTGGCATGACAAGGGAAATAACTCTAAAACAAAACAGCTAATGCAAATATTTTCAAGGCTACTACCGAGGTAGCTGTATCATTTATCTTCCCTCTAAATTTCAAAATGTCACTAAATATAGATTTATTTTTTTCGCGTGAGGATCATTCTATATCTAAAGAATATGCAGATATAGACAAAATATGTGCACATAATTGCATGAAAAATTGCATTTGGACGAGGAACTGAATAATGATGCAACTTGCAGGTAAACAAGTTAAAAACATTTTTTTTTTTTGGATATAATACAGACTGATCACAATGATGGATTAGAAATTTAAAGAGGAACCAAAAGTAAAATACAAAAGGAATTCCGAACCACACGAATCCATCATTTTTGAGCCATCGGAAGCCCTCTCGACCGATCATTAGAACGTGTGTATACCCCAGAGGGATCTCCTCTTCACGTATTCAACTCCCTGTAGTATTTCTGTGATTGATAACATACATTTTTATCGGACGGAAAATGAACAAAAACGCACGTGTATTAGTCTTCATCTTGCGTAATGTATCCCCCCCAACCGACCCCCGCGTCAGGCGTTCGACCCGAGAGTCATGAGAGTGAGGGGAAGGCTGTCGATCGTTGAATTGATTTCATTAAATCAATTTCAATTTGTAACGGACATTTCATATCAAATGAAATCAAATCCATGACAAGTACACCGAACCCGCCATTACAATGTACAACATGTTATAAATAAAATAGCATTCCATTTTATTCTAATTAGCACCATTCCTATTTTCCAAATTCCTCGGTGTCCCAGTCCTCGGTGTCCCAGCCCTCAATATCCCAGTCACCAGTGTCCCCGTCCTCAATGTCCCAGTCCTCAGTGTCTCAGTCCTCAGTGTCCCAGTCCTTAATATCCCAATCATCAATGTCCCAGTCCTCAATATCCCAGTCACCAGTGTCCCAGTCCTCAGTGCCCCAGTCCTCAATGTCCCAGTCCTCAATATTCCAGTCACCAGTGTCCCCGTCCTCAATATCCCAGTCGTCAGTGTCTCAGTCCTCAGTGTCCCAGTCCTCAATGTCCCAGTCCTCAATGTCCCAGTCACCAGTGTCCCAGTCCTCATTGTCCCAGTCACCAGTGTCCCAGTCATCAGTGTCCCAGTCTTCAATGTCCCAGTCATCAGTGTCCCAGTCCTCATTGACCCAGTCCTCGGTGTCCCAGTCCTCAGTGTCCCAGTCCTCAATGTCCCAGTGCTCAGTGTCCCAGTCCTCAGTGTCCCAGTCCCCAGTGTCCCAGTCCTCAGTATCCCAGTCCTCAATGCCCCAGTCATCAGTGTCCCAGTCCTCAATGTCCTAGTCATCAGTGTCCCAGTCCTCATTGTCCCAGTCCTCGGTGTCCCAGTCCTCAATATCCCAGTCGTCAGTGTCCCAGTCCTCAATGTCCCAGTCCTCAATATCCCAGTCATTAGTGTCCTAGTCCTCAGTGTCCCAGTCCTCAATATCCCAGTCATCAGTGTCCCAGTCCTCAGTGTCCTAGTCATCAGTGTCCTAGTCTTCATTGTCCCAGTCCTCAATATCCCAGTCATCAGTGTCCTAGTCATCAGTGTCCTAGTCCTCATTGTCCCAGTCATCAGTGTCCCAGTCCTCAGTGTCCCAGTCCTCGGTGTCCCAGTCATCAGTGTCCTAGTCCTCATTGTCCCAGTCTTCGGTGTCCCAGTCATCAGTGTCCTAGTCCTCATTGTCCCAGTCCTCGGTGTCCCAGTCATCAGTGTCCCAGTCCTCAGGGTCCCAGTCATCAGTGTCCCAGTCACCAGTGTCCCAGTCCTCAATGTCCCAGTCATCAGTGTCCTAGTCCTCAGTGTCCCAGTCCTCAATGTCTCAGTCCTCAGCATCCTAGTCATCAGTGTCCCAGTCCTCAGTGTCTCAGTCCTCGGTGTCCCAGTCCTTGGTGTCCCAGTCCTCAGTGCCCCAGTCCTCAATATCCCAGTCATCAATGTCCCAGTCCTCAATGCCCCAGTCCTCAGTGTCCCAGTCGTCAGTGTCCCATTCCTCAATATCCCAGTCGTCAGTGTCCCAGTCCTCAATGTCCCTATCCTCAATGTCCCAGTCCTCAGTGCCCCAGTCACCAGTGTCCTAGTCCTCAGTGTCCTAGTCATCAGTGTCCCAGTCCTCAGGGTCCCAGTCCTCAATGTCCCAGTCCTCAATATCCCAGTCCTCAATGTCCCAGTCCTCAATATCCCAGTCGTCAGTGTCTCAGTCACCAGTGTCCCAGTCCTCAGTGTCCTAGTCATCAGTGTCCCAGTCATCAATGTCCCAGTCCTCAATGTCCCAGACAATATACCAGACGTGCATTGGTATTTTAAACGTCACTTATTTCACGACGACCATGGTTTAATTAGGCAAACACTGTGCTGATTGATATACTAATACTAGAATTCCACAGAAGTGGATATGTCGCCTGGACCCACTAAATTGAAAGTGTGCCATTTTGAAAATTCCATCATTAAGTCACATGCACAGTTAGAAATTGACATAGCAAACAGTTCATTAAGAATAACGAAATATCGGTTATGAGAATCTCACATGTACAAAGGGCCATGACTCCAGAAAAAATAGGTATTGTCAACGCAGGACTCGAACATGATATGTTTTAATTCTATGTGGCAAGTGGTAGCAAGGAAAAAAACAGTTGATGGTGATCATTTATATGTTCAAGGTGCCATAACTCCAACAAACAAGGAAATTGGACACGGAGATCTAACTCGATCTCTAATCTTATACGATAAATTCACACATTCTGAGTAAAAATTTTGATGTAGAAGGCGGTGACGGGAAAAAGAGTCCCGAAAACAGGATTATTATTATTTTTTTTTTTTTTTGTATTGACAAGAATTCCGATGCCCAAAGCAGACAAAATCAGCACACATAAATAGGAAAACTTAGAATGACGCTATGACCTTTTCGATGTATTGCTTAAATAATCGTAGCGAAAGATTCATTAGATTTCTAGTCTCTGATTGAAATCTCTACAATACAATAAAACATGAAGGTTTTCTAGAACCATTTACTTAGCATCATGATATTTTGAAGAAAATTTCTCGTTGTTTATTGATCCTTTTTTCGTTCAATGATATTTGCAACATTAATTTACCCTGATGATATCTCAAAACGTGAGTGTTTTTGTATGCAAATTTGTTTGAACAGACGTAACATTTAAAAATGCCAATAGAATTTATTGCAAAAAAAATGGCATGACAAAATAAAATATCGAATTGCGCAAAAATGGACGTGTAAAGTAAACAAAATACCCAGAACGACCGAAAATATTGATTTTTTATAAACATCATTAATTGGGAATTGTAAACATACACTAGTGAAGGTCCAAATACACGTAGATTGTTACAAATACCCAGGTCCCTGTGGCCTACATAAGCTTTACTGCATAAAAACCAGAATGCTGATTTTGTACATTTTATTTTTCCGAAATCGGTTTCATTTCTTTAAATGTTTTATATACAATGTACTAATTAGTTACCTTCACAATAATGCGATGTCCAAAAATAAATATTCCCTAGAAAAACTCAACTCAAATGTCACTGTTCCATTATCGTTCATAATCTTCGGATTCTGCTCTCGTAAGACTTCCGTGTATTCTCCAATGCATAATAATGATAATAGCATGGCTTCAACCTTGTATTTGGTGAATTAATTAGCTGTCGAGAAAAACAAATCACAATCTTAATCTTCACATAATGTCTTCTGAAGTTTAACTTTTTTTTTTAAACTTTTTTTATATAATTTTGTCATTTCCTGTATTCATAACTTCAACTTTAAACAACGGTTTCCCAAACAGATAGCCGCAATGTAACTTTAACTAACATGACCTTTAAGTGTACCTCCATAACTAGTTGTTGTCACTCTGCCAAATAATCCCATTAATGACACCAAGCCCTAAATGCATTTGGCACTATCTGTATCTCTGTGCACGGATTGGATATATATTTGTCTCCTTGTTTTTCCTTTTTTGGCAATCTCTCAATCACATGAATACAGGTGGGTCTCACGAAGTAATGTCACATAGAACTGATTTTACCAAGTAACACAAAAGTTACGGATACGTCGGGCATCTACACCTCCCTGCAGATACAGAAACCGTCCCTGTAGATAGCTTTAAAACACGATGTCCAAGTAAATACTTTCATACTGGCAATCACTCAATGAACAGCTACTAACATATTTGCGCTGTATTCTTTTTCTATATTATCTTATTTTCTGATTGTGTCTCATCGTTATTTGCTAGTTTTCGAATTGTTTGTTTGACTAATTGCTTGTATCTTCTACTATTTTTGTTTATTTATTTCTTTATTTTTTATTATTATTTTTCTTCTTTTTTTTTTTCTTCTTGTTTATTTTTCGGATTGTTGATTTGTATTATTTTTGGTTTTGCTTGCTGGTCGGTTGGATGAAATATTTGTTGGTTTTTTGTGTGTTTACTTGTTTATTTGTTGATATATATACTCATATAATTTATCATCATAATTAAGGGATTTTACGAAATACACATTTCATTATTCATATATATATATTACGGAGTAGATAAGCTATATACTACCAGTATTGTTATCAGGGGCTCGTTGTCAGAGCCGCGTACCATGTCGCCAAATGTACATAAAAAATGTAGCTTTATTAGACTGGTATCTCGAGTGCCCCTATTACTGTATACGTCTGAAACTTATGGATTTTTCTCGGATTCCTTGGACGAGTCTACTTAGTTGTGAACTTTTTATCAGCTGATGTCATTTTGCGTCATACTAAACGAGGAATCGGACGAGGGAAGATAATAACAGATCCGGAACGCAATGAGATAAAACCTCGTAAGTCATAATATTGGTTCGTGAAGAGTGACACAAATATCGCCTTTAGACTCGATCGTCACACTTAGATGGTGGATCGGGATTCATATCAGTCCGGAGGTTTCGGTGGAGACAATCAGGAAACTGTTTTGCACTATTTATTTATTTTTTTGAAAAATTGCCTATGTAACCCAGACAGTTTTTATCGAAACATTTGGAAATAGTCTATAAATACATGTCGAAGTGAAAGCATGTTATGACCACTATTTAGAAGGCTTACTTTCAGAAACACGTACCGTTTTCCAAGTTTATCGCTATGTCGTCATCAGTATCCACCGACAGAACTGAATAGAGATTTTCATATGTATAAACTTCGAGTCTCCCCTGCCTGTATAATATATCTCACCCTTTAGCCCGAGTTTCCTCTGAACCTGACACCATCTCTGATGTCCATTCTGACCAGCGTAAAGTGAGGGGTCTATACGGACGAAATAGAACACCAATTGGAACTAACTGGTGTTTTGAGGTAAATCAATATCTCATTTATCCATAAATGTAAAGAAGATGTTATGTCACCCCCGATTTTATTGCATTTGCACGGAAATCTTAGCGACACCAAACGGTGTCGGATAATTCCACGTTTTCATATAGTAGTGCGCTCTGGCCCTCCACCAGACACGGCCAGAGGAAACTCGGACTACTCACCCATATGCTGCAGATAGACATATGATTTCTGAATGTTTAATTCATTCCAACTTGCTAAAATGGGATTAATTTCAAGTTACTTTTGACTTTTTTCCCTTATTTTTTCTTTGTTAAATATTTGTTTTTTAATGAATTTACTGTTTCTAAATTAAGTCTTGTGTTTCAGTATTCGCCCTCGGTTATTATGACTTGCCGAGGGTAAACAAATCGCCATATCTCCCGACAACCAGGACAACAACTGTATATGAATTATATAGCATCACAACAGCATATATCTGACGGGTTTACACAAAAACAACGCATAGATTCAGGTCAAGTATAGTTGTTTTCACAACATAACACGATATTCTCGTGAGATGTACACTCTTGCTGTTTTATCGATTATCAATTTATTGATTAGATATCGATCTGGAATATGTCGATCTAGTTTCAATTACATACACGATATTTAAGGATTAGATCCGAGGTCGATCCGTCTAGACTTACTAAAGCATGGAAATATACCGCCTCCCACACTAATGAGTAAAGAGGGGAGGTTAAGCATTCTATTAAATGGAAGTTAAAAGGCGATACATCTCCTAAAAAGTCATTTTGATCGATTTAAACAAAGCTAAGGGCTATGTATAAGCTGGATATCATCTGCCAAATTCCCTTGTATATACATGATGCAGAGTGCATGATGAATTAAGTTTAAACCACAGCCCCCGCATGGGATCGAACCCGGGACCTCTGGCTTACTTGTCCTACGCTCAACCGATCGAGCTAAAGAGAAGGTCTCTCTAGCCGAGCGGTATATTGCGGCTAGTATTTAACAGGGTTCAATATTCAATTCAATTCATTTTATTACCTTTTGCTTGATAGCCAGTCAGTTTTGTACAAACATACTACATAATACTTCATATTGTACAAAATACAAAGGATACCATATGGAGGTCAACATGAGCCTACATGATATGAATAACACATTAAGTACATTATATAAAGATCTATCTACCACAATACCCCTGTGTTATTCAACTCTCAGACCATCAGTTAATCATTACAGCCGTTGATTAACAATCTGTTTATACCACACGTGGTATAAACTCTGTACGCATTTTGATTGGCTAACACGGTGAACTTTGACCCAAGCTGCAATTGTTATTGACGTCATCAATAATCTAATGACGTCACATCACCGGGTCCCGGACGTACACTTTATTTGCATACGCGAAATTATACTTGGCCACGTTTCCCTTTGATTCAAGCCGATATTATTGTGGTAGAAACAGGTCACACGACTCGAAATTGTTGGATATGGAATTTATTTCACACTAGTAAGTTATTTTTTAAAAGTTGCAAAAAACACTCGCTAAAGCTCGTGTCTTTTGTAACTTTTAAAAAATAACTTACTCGTGTGAAATAAATTCCATATCCAACAACCACTCGTTGTGTAACCTCTATATCTACATCGTTACACATATATGATATGGTGATACTTACAAATGTATTACTTTTATCGACAATTTTTCCACACTTTTAGAACATATACGCCAGATTGACTTTCTTTATCGAAATCTTTTGATATAAAGTGGAGACGCACACATTCTCAGAGTTTTATCGAAGCCTCGTTCTTGTTCTGGCCCCTTGTATAACCTGTTGCAATTCTTGAAATATGTCTCCATCTCGATAGCTTTCCTAAAGATGATAATGT
Organism: Pecten maximus; assembly: GCF_902652985.1. Classification (NCBI taxonomy): domain Eukaryota; kingdom Metazoa; phylum Mollusca; class Bivalvia; order Pectinida; family Pectinidae; genus Pecten; species Pecten maximus. The sequence goes on from NC_047024.1 coordinate 40,300,099, forward strand.
ATTTCAAAACCTCGCCTATACTGTTCACAGATAGCGGGATATCACTGAGACTTGGTAAGTTAAGTAGCTATATATCATAGGGTCCCAGCGGACGTTTCAGACAGTCTCCATTTTAACTGACACATCTCTCACACTGCTTGTCGCTGTATTCACACATTCTATCGATCCGCAACGAACATGCTGTTTTGAATTTAAAACCGGATGTAAATGCAAGATCATTTTAACGATTCGATAAGTTTTCTGATATTTTCTAACCGATTATCTTTAATCCAGTGTGTACAGGATTTTCATTTTTTTTTTTTTTTTTTTTTGCAAAATGTACGGGATAGGTATTCTACGTTTATTAATCTGTGACTAGGTTTATGAACGGATGGATCAGATATTGCAATCAATCAAAGTCATATACCAGTCCCTATGTATCGTGTATTTAATCAGAGTGACATTTTTCTGCGTACTGTTATATCGCAGATCAGCCCCAGGGATATCTATCATCTATACTTTATCACAGAAACTTTGAACCGTGACCATGCTTCGATTCACCACGGAACATAGTTGTGGGTCCAAATGGATATCGATTTCATTTCCTGTAACCTACATCAGACCATATGAAACATTTGTCATATACAGTCCAACACACTTAATACAAACTCTGATAATACAAAAACTCGCTTTATACGAATGAAAATCAAACCCCCTGCAAGCCGTGTGCAATATGCTTATAGTGTTCACCCACTTAATACGATGTATGTACAATGTAATCAAATCTATAATATTATCTATATAAGGTATCTCCTGATTGGATAATTAATCAACATAATTTTACTGTCTCGTAGTATGCTTCGTTATAATTGCATGACGTATGCCTAAAGTACAGAACTCGGTTAGACTAAGATATATGTAAAAAAAAAAAGGTTACAAATACAAAGATTTATAAAGTAAGGTCACAATAACTGACACCAACATAATTAGGTCAGACAAGTAGACGCGTACAGAAATAGGTTACAAGCAAATATATACATATATATATAATCTATGTATTGGTGATCCGAAGATATAGATTTGAATTTCCTGTCGTAGTTGTACCGAGAGAAATATATATAAAATATAAGATGTATGTACAATGTAATCTGTGACTAGGTTTATGAACTAAACTGGACAAATAAGTGTTTTATAAATTATGTACCCTACTATTATGACGTCATCAAACTATGACGTCATAGGATGTACCGAATAAAATTCATAATCCCCTGAAGAGCGGCAGAATGTAGCCGCGAAAGTACTAGGGAGACAGCAGATCTGTGTTTGGCTTTTTATTTTATTATTATTTACCGTCACATGGACATTTCAACTTTATTCTAAAATATAAGATATATATATCAAATTAGGTCAAATATATACGTGTCGAATAAAGTCATAAAACAGGCACGTGCAGAATTAGGTCAGGCATACAAACACGTACTAAACAATTAGGTCACAAGAACAGTGACGTACTGAATTAGGTCACACTAGCAGACACGTACAGACAATATACGTGCCAAATTTAGGTCACTATAATAAAACGTGCAGATATAGGTCAGACAAACAGACACGTTCAAAACTAGATCATAGTTACAAACATGTACAAAAATTAGGTCACATTGACAGATCTGTCAAAGAATTAGGTCACATTAACGGACGAAAATAGGAGAACTAACAAAAACAAATGTAAATTCCATTGTCTATATTCTAAAAGTGGCTGTATAGTTAAACATTTTGGCTTATTTTGTTAAACGTCCATCAACAGCCAGTGTCATTTAAGTACGTGCAAGGTTTTGGAGGTGGAGGAAAGCCGGAGTACCCGGAGAAAAACAACCGACCTACGATCAGTACCTGGCAACTGCCCCACGTTGGTTTCAAGCACTAGTGATAAAGTGTCGGGACACCTAAACAACTCGGACACTGCGGTCCCTAGTATATTTATGTAAAGATATATTCCACATAAAAATCTCATAATTGCTACCTGTGAATAATCGGTGTCAATTTTCTACATTTAATTACATTCCTCATTAATCAAAGTTTTCCACTGTGAACATTTCGCTCATAAGTATTTTACTTTTTTTTACCATGTCATGTAAGAGTTCATGATTCCAACAGAAAATTCAAATAAAATGAATTAGATATTAAACGTCTAAAATATCGGATACAATGCGTTTTCTGGCACAAGACCCATTGATGGAAATTGATTTTTTGTTTTTTTTCCCTTTTTTAATCAGTTGGCAATTTACACACTACGTAATCATTGGTACTATAAAGCGTCACAATACCCGCCATGAAAGGTTCGGATTATACAGTTGATCAGGTTAGTAATTAAAAAACTTTGTCATCGCCACGTGCTCGGAACTATCTGTGTTATGGGTTGAACGTCTCACAACAGCCAGAATTCAATACAGACGGGTGTTTATAGGGTGACCCAACTGTCAGCTTCATATACGGACAGGTGTCTAGTGGGAAACAGAGGGAGTCATATTGGGCGACTTCGGTTGGGACTCGAGTTGAGATTCGACTTGCTCTAATAGTAATCGATCATCCAGACTTCTGACTATAGTGACGACATATGACCCGACTTCATCAACTCATGTCCCTGGGTTAGTGACGTCGTGTGACCCGAGTCAATCAACCCCTGCCCGACCCTGCGTTAGAAGAGTTCCGACTATAGAAACTATGCTTCGTTTGCACATGCGTCACCATTTGAAAGCATGGCAGCGATTGGTTGTTGTTTATACGCATATGTAATCACATTTGACGGAAAAGCCTGACTGTAGTAAATAGTTGACTCCCGAGTCCCAAACAGAGTTGTCCATTACGACAGTGGTTTGGGCGGACAACAACATTCAGGGTCATACCAGGTCGGGTGTAGGAATGGACAACAACAGCCAGGGTCATACTGGACGGGTGTAGGAGGGGACAACAACAGTCAGGGTCATACCAGGTCGGGTGTAGGAGTGGACAACAACAGCCAGGGTCATACCAGGACGGGTGTAGGAGGGGACAACAACAGTCAGGGTCATACCAGGTCGGGTGTAGGAGTGGACAACAACAGTCAGGGTCATACTGGACGGGTGTAGGAGTGGACAACAACAGCCAGGGTCATACTGGACGGGTGGAGGAGTGGACAACAACATTCAGGGTCATACCAGGACGGGTGTAGGAGTGGACAACAACAGCCAGGGTCATACTGGACGGGTGTAGGAGTGGACAACAACATTCAGGGTCATACCAGGTCGTGTGTAGGAGTGGACAACAACAGTCAGGGTCATACTGGACGGGTGTAGGAGTGGACAACAACAGTCAGGGTCATACTGGACGGGTGTAGGAGTGGACAACAACAGTCAGGGTCATACTGGACGGGTGCAGGAGTGGACAACAACAGTCAGGGTCATACTGGACGGGTGTAGGAGTGGACAACAACAGTCAGGGTCATACTGGACGGGTGTAGGAGTGGACAACAACAGTCAGGGTCATACTTGGACGGGTGTAGGAGTGGACAACAACAGTCAGGGTCATACTGGACGGGTGTAGGAGTGGACAACAACATTCAGGGTTATACCAGGACGAGTGTAGGAGTGGACAACAACAGCCAGGGTCATACCAGGACGGGTGTAGGAGTGGACAACAACATTCAGGGTCATACCAGGACGGGTGTAGGAGTGGACAACAACAGTCAGGGTCATACCAGGTCGTGTGTAGGAGTGGACAACAACAGTCAGGGTCATACCAGGACAGGTGTAGGAGTGGACAACAACAGCCAGGGTCATACCAGGACGGGTGTAGGAGTGGACAACAACATTCAGGGTCATACCAGGACGGGTGTAGGAGTGGACAACAACAGTCAGGGTCATACCAGGACGAGTGTAGGAGTGGACACCAAATTCCAGGGATGTTTAATGGCACACATAAATAAGGCAATAAGGTGTCTTTGGTTTCAACAGGTTTATATTGAGCTAAAAATGATTAGACAACAGGCAGTGCCAATATAAGTTTTCTCCTGAACAAAAGCTTGGGTCATAGGTAGACGGGTGCGGATGTTAAGGGGTACTCCGGCTTTCCTCCACCTCCAAAACCTGGCACGTCCTTAAATGACCCTGGCTGTTAACAGACCATTAAACAAAAACAAACCAATCAAACCAAACCCTGAGTGTTGACGTCCCTGAATCCCCCACCTTAATAGGACCCTGGCTTTTGTTATCCCCTAAACACCGGTCCTAATATGACCTTGGCTGTTGGTACCCCGGAGAAAAACCACCGGCCTACAGTCAGTACCTGGCAAGTGCCCCACGTCGGTTTCGATCTCGCCACCCAGAGGTGGAGGGCTAGTGATAAAGTGTCGGGACACCTTAACCACTCGGCCACCGCGGCCCCTCAATAGTCAGGGTGATATTAGGACAGTTGTTTAAGGTATAACAAAAGCCAGGGTCATATTAGGGTGGGTGATTAATGTACATCAAAGGTCAGGATGATATTAGGACATGAACCGGAAAAAGGAGTGTTGTAATGAACGTAACATATCCTGAATTTTCTCTAAGCAGACGAGAAAAGAAAAACAAACCTATTGTGCAAGCGTAACATTTAGAAGTTCCGACCCCGCAGTAGCCCCCTCAATTAGTCTCATTGCGATGTGCTATTACACGTAAATTATATCGTTGTCATGTCGCTGTAATTTTAAAGGGTATGTTTACGTATACTTATACTAGCACATGTCTCTAGTTCGAATAGCACTTCCTTGTCGGCCTTTTCAGTGTAGTGCGTCATCACTTTGAAATGTCTCAAGAGTGACTCAAACGGACAAAGATGCCTTCAAAACGATGCCTAACATTTTAATGGCAGATATAGATAATGACATGCGCGGTTATGACCATTTTGGAATCGTAAACGAGCTATTATTTTCATAAATCAAAATGACAACAATAACCATAAGTAAAAATCTGATACCAGATATTAACAAACGATGAATTACATAGAACATATTGAAAATATACAAGACCAGGCGTTTCGGAAGAAAGAGTGTGTTCTGTTTATCGTTGACCCCACTGTAAGAACAAACAGGTGTTCCGGGAAGGGTTAGCGTCATCTGTCATGCGGATGTCGTTGACGAAACTTAAGTAATTTAAAAAAAAAAGATATTTTTACTTATTCCTAATTGACTTAATCTGATTAATTTAATCTGTTCACAGGAAGTATCGCATATCGGGTACTGAATCTTACATGTATGATAAGAGGAATTGTTTCGCCATTGTCTTTAAGTGGCAATTGAGATACACCGAAACTATTCTTTGTCCCCAAATCAATTGTTTTTTTGGAATTGTAGACATGGCAATTCGAAAAGTGCACACGTCTGCAATGTGATTAAATCGTACGGCGTGTTTCTATAGTCTAGATCTATTCAAGAAGCACTCACTTTCTACCCCAGCTAGAAGCTGTAAACACGCCATTCAGTCTCGACGATCGAGCTTTATCTCACCTTCGCCCCGATCATCTGAAGCAGTATTAAACGACCACACTCAAACACTGACTTTGAAATTGGAATTTACAAAGTTGTCGAACAATGTCTTTTCTCTTTGTGTAGCAATCTCCTCTACGAAATTGTTGGGTTTTTTTTCGTTTTTTTTTTTTTTTTCTTCAAAATAATCTAAACATGAAATCAAAAAGTGAACAAACCCGAGTTTGAACAATGTATAGTTTGTTGATGTTTATGATGTACAAGTCACTGCAGTTCTTTTCTTTACATTTTTTGTTGTTTTGTTGTTTTTATTTTTATTATCATTATCATTTCATTGTTTGTTTGTTTGTTTGTTTTTTTTTTTTCCTTTTTTTCTTTTTTTTTGTTGTTGTTTTTTTCATTATTTTATCCAAATATTTATTTTATTTATTCATCAATCTTTGTTTGTGTTGTGTGTATGTGGTTTTTTGTTTGTTTGTTTTTTGTTTTGGTTGATTTTTGTCTTTTCTGTTTTGAAACTTGAGTATTAGGTTAAACCTCTTCTTGGGGGTTCTGAATATGCAGTGCATTATCTAAACATCTAAATAACCTTGTACGTTGTAAATTTCAAGGTTACAACTTTAAAACACGCAACAGAAAATCGTTCAATATCACGATCCCATCCCACGGGAGCGGTAAGGCTGTCATTATAGAAATGCTGGTGTATATTTAAACTCGACATTTACGAGGTCGCGTTAAAACAGATCTAGAACATATAAATCATGTGGTAATTGTCACCCTCCATACTGTTGAGAAGCGCAATATATCAATGGTATAGCCTCACGCAACAGGGCTGAGTGATGTTCTCCGTTCAATGACAGCATTTTTACTCTTTCTCTCGAAACTTTGTATTTTTTAGAATTATAATTGTGTTAAGACACTGTATTACTGTGACTACAATTTCACCGCCAACGCCGCCATTACTACCAGTAATAAAAGTTATGTTGTGTACTAAATACTTCTTCAGTTGGTCTCGAACAATTTTAGAACTCATTCATCTTTAAAACTTATTGAAGCTTGTTTTGGTATTAAGAGTATGAATCAGATTGCACAAAGCATTTTTTTTTTTTTTTTTGATTTTCTGTATTTTTTTTTTTCTAATCTGCAAGGTTAAGTCGTGCCCTATCTGGAAAAGCACAACTACTGAATCATTTCATTTAAACGGATATTTATATTCTAGGTGAAAAACAGCAGGTTGACCAATCAAGAAAAAGTGTCATAAAAGTTTGGCTTTGTTAGCGGTGTTTTATAGTGAATATTCAGGGCGAGGATGTAGATATCTTACTGTAAACGTGGAAATTTACGCGAGAGGAAAATTTACGCAAATAACGCGGAGTCCCTTTGATCGCGAAAATTTCCCCCACGCGTATTATTTGGATACCAATTGGCGTAATCTCGAACTACAAATGGGTGGATCGATCGCGAAAATTAACGCCACTCGTAGGGTTTGCATATCGACATCGCCAAATTAGCCCCTCGCAAAAATAACCACGTTTACAGTAGGTGATTTTTATTGGTCATATTTGACCTTGGCTACTTTTCCTCTTTATCTTAGAGACTGCGTTATTGGGCGTAATATGCAATAAAATAGTTCCTCGAAAATCTTTGATAAGTGTATAATTCAATGTTGATAGTGTTATTTTCAAAGGAAATTGACCCGATATCCAATATCAGTGAAACCTTACCTTACGGACGACCGACCATTAACTTTACTGATTACTGACTACAGCTACATACCGTATCGTCAGACCATATACCATATCATCGTCGTCGTCATTTATCATATCATAATACATGATGATGATGATGATGATCATCATCATCATCATCATCATCATCATCATCGTCGTCGTCGTCATCTATCATATCATAATACATTACCATCATCATTCATCATAATAATAACTTCATCTGCATTGCATACATATAATATCTAAAACGGCATTTTCTTGTGTTTTATAGTCTTCCTTGATTGGCCTTAAAAGTGTTGATAGCATGTCAAAATAAATGACAATCCGTACTGTTCATTTAATCATTTTTATATCTTACTTCTTGTTTTAGACTGTAATCAGCCTTCTCTAAACGATGTCAGTCAATAATCAGGATGAGAGGCCATAAAGAATACATAAGTGTCATTAAGTACACCGAGCGAACTTGCCCTACTTCATGTCACCTCTTTGAACCCGGTAACCTTAATTGGCCACGTGACCAGGAATTATGGTGCTGTGTCCAGGTAATGATTTTTCGGTGACACTTTAAAATGATCCTTGAATGACCCAATTATCTGAAGGTACAACCTCCCTGTTATATGAGCTGCTGTGAAGACATAAATCGCCAATGAATCAATCCGTTTATACGAGTGCAACACTTACAAATGTAACCCTGTCATAATCCTATTTCTTCACTACCTTAAGAACGATATCGTCAAGGGAGAAAAGTGTCCTACATAAAAACATTGCTTTCTTACAAAAAATATTGTCTTTACCCCAAAAAATAAAACCCTTTTTTAAGAAAGGGGAGGGGTGTCCTATATAAAACGTCCCAAGATTATAATTGTTTTCTTACAAAAAATGTTTAACCTCCAAAAAATGGATTTTTTTTTTTTTCACATCACCCGGTTCATTTGTCATTTTATATCAGAATATTTGACTAAAAGCACTTCCTGATATAACCCTCTCTAACTGTTAATGTATTTACTAAAATATTATTGAAATTACAATGTTTTACTGGAGGACTTTTTCGTTAAATTAAGTAATACCTATACGAAAAAGTTTTGTTCGAAATTTTGATAATTATATGTAAAGTACGACTATGTTTCGTAATTTGGGTTACGAACATTTTTGATGTGTCGACAACAGGATTTGAGTGGATTTGGGGAATACTGCTTCTGCTATTGATCTACGGAGAAAGGTGGGTCTGTGATCGTAATGCTTACTAGAACATCAGCCATTATCGTCGGAAGACATAACGTAAACAATAAGATAATGCTTGTATGGCAACAACTTTGTTATTCCAACAAAACGCCTATAATACGAGAATCAAATTTTTGAAATAACATAAAATACCGAAATCATAATGAAACTGTAACTCCACCTCAAGATCGATTGAACTGGTGAAAAATAAGAACAAAAATATAAATTTCCATGGAAACCATTGTAAAATACATCTTTAATAAGACCTTGTACCCCGGAATGATAAGCGTCTTCGGCTATATCGACAGGACCCGCCATGCAAATCAAAGTCAAAATAAGCTCTTCATAAGACCACGTGTGTCGGAAGTAAAAGCGTTTGTTGTATCATTAACTATAGATACCCGTGAAACGTTATCTTTGACGATAACGAACTTGACTTAAGATTTCTAAAGTTGTTACAAGTACTTCGGCTTTCCTTCACGTCCAAAGCCAGGCACGTCATTAAATGACCCTGGCTGTTAATAGGATGTCAAGAAAAATATACCAAACTAAACCACAGATTGCTGTTTCATTAAAGGTGAAGGGGTTATAGGATCGTCAATTAAAGGAGATAAGATATAAACGATAAAGCGGTCAGACATTTGATAAATGATAGTATGAAGCACCACTGAATACTCTAATTATTTATTAACAGGTTTGACCAAGCATATCATATTCATGGATGTTCATTAAAAACCAAAGTGAGCATCACTGTATGAAAGTTGGGACCTGTTAGCAACGATTGCTCTAAAAAAGCATACATTCATACATTGTATATAGCCTGATACAAACTTTGATGAAACAAAATTAGATTAGTGTTTTCATATATGTGTCTAGTACGAAACTTACTGCAATGTTGGGTTTATTTAAGTTCAAATGTTGTACCATTATGATCATTTTGATGGTATAAAGATTTGAGTCTTCAAACGTTTGTGTAGCATAGTCAAACTTCCGACAACAAAACGAAATTAATTTTCACAAAAGTGTACAGCGGTACTTTTCACTAACAAGACAAATATATTTTCATTTCGTGTGTAACGTGGCATAGTCCTCAATGACAAAATAGTTGAGCTGACAGTATCTTAATTTTGTAAATAAAAATTACACATGTATTTTGTCAGTGCAGTTATACATTAAATGAATAAAACAAAATCAAGACAAAGCTACACACATCATTTACCAAAGTGTTTATGGACATAAATTCAACATAAAACAAACCTCGTGGGTGTTATTTATTCCACAACACGAAGCACAAGTCACATAAACTCTAATCAAACGGACCCAAAGCTGATCTAATTGACACTATTCTCTATATTTATCACCGGATGTATTAGAGAAATGGACAAATCCCATCATTAAATGAAATATGTTCGGTTTTTTAACAGCGAGAGGAACATTGGCTTTTAGAGGAAACCTTTATTTCGGAAAAGACATTATTCATTCATAGGCCAAATTCCTCGCCGTGGATTTCAGTCTATCTAAATAGACTGACCGAAGAAACAACAGAAAGATACCAAACAGGAAAAGTAAAGATTGACTTCATCCTTTATAGATTTTAGGAAACAGAAAACAGAAACGAAACCATAAGCCCAACTCAAATGCAATTAAAGAAGCGTAAATATTAACAAAGCTATGAAATGAATGAAGACTGCCAAAATAAGTACCAAGAGAATAAGACCAGGTGCTCTGGTAGAGTAACCGTCTTCTGTTTCATCGACCCCAGCCGCCATACTAATCTAGGTCACTGCGATACCCGCATACAAATCTAGGTCACTGCGATACCCTGACATACAAATCTAGGTCACTGCGATACCCGCAATACAAATCTAGGTCACTGCGATACCCGCCATACAAATTTAGGTCACTGAGATACCCGCCATACAAATCTAGGTCAGATCAAATTAGACTTGGATAGCATACAGAATATCATAGAAAAGTTTTATGGTCGGCAAAATGATGTAATTTTGAAATATTCTTATTCCTTATTCAATCTGAAGTCAGAAGTGTTTGATGCTTGTTGATATACCCAGTGGTTCCGTTGTCACGACACTAGTTCACGTTTTGATTTTATGACTTAACCCAGATTTGACCTAGATTTGTATAACGGGTAATGTTGATGAAGCAGAATACGTTTATCCTTCTAAAACACGTTTTAATTTGCAGTATTAATGAAACCATAGGTATGTTCAAAGATGAAACTTTGGTCAACCTATTTTTGTTTAAACTTGCTCACATCATGAAATAAGAGTTTAAACGAAACAACTAAGCATTGGGAACAAGTCTTTCAGTTGAAGTATTTCCGGAATTCCTTTGAAGCATTGAAAACATATTAGTTCCGATACTAGATTTATCTTTAAAAGTACGTGAGCCTTGGTACAAAATGTTTATATCAGTAGGAAAGGTTGCATGAATACGGCCCCGGACTAATTCTCCTTCCACCTTTTCTATGCAAATCTCTAGTTTTTCTTCATATTTTACCCTAGTTTTTTTTTTATCGATTTTGTGTTAGAATTATGATTTCGTTACTATGTCGACCTTCACTTGCTGTAAAATGACAAACTATCCCCATATACTACCCCTGGCGTACAATAATATGACAGTCTTTCTCGTGGTCCCTCGTAATAGAGATTTACAATTTTCACTAGATGTTTAAACTCTCCAAATATCATGAGTGTAAGAGAAAAAAAATACTGAGAAGTGTGTCAGTGGAGACTTGTGATGACCTGAGGCTGATACGTTTAAAGTGCGCCTTTGGGGGTGTGTATTTGTCATGATACGGTCTGCACTCAGCGACGTACCATTAACATGGTCTGCTAAAAGAGCCCACTGGCGTTCGGTAAAATCGTTTTCAAATTGCCAAGTACGATGCTGGCTTAGAATAGATCACCACGAAAAAGATTATCTGTTTTTGTTTCAACGAGCGAAAGAATAGAATATAGGGGTAAATCGCTAAGCATAAATCACACTGCTTTGAAGAAATGTAAATAAACAGCCCTGCCTTAGCGAAATGACAGTTGGTACTGCTCAATTTGTTGATGACATATAGCCTGAACGAATATCCTATTTTGTTTTCAATTTCTATAAAAATATTGGATAATTGACTTTCTCTTTTCCCATTCACATACTCCTGAAATACATTTGGGTAACATATAGTAATGTATACTGCGTAAGTGATACTTTCCAAAGCGTCTGGTATGCACCTTGTAGCGATTTATCCCTGAAGCGCGGGCTGATATGGATTCAACCCTACATATGTCGATTAAGTCACTTTTACAAGTGTGAACAAGTCCTACATCCAGATAACTATTTGCCGATTCCTTTTAATTGTTAACATATACTTTGTTTTTTATTGTTTATTTATTTATTTGTGTTTATCATTGCTGTGTTGTTTTCGCTAGAGCTGTGGCTTGTCGACGTCGAGTGATTTGATTCGTCCGCGGTCATAGAAATGCCCCATAACTTATACTACATGGTGTTATGAGAGACATCTCGTGCAGGACCTTAAAGAATGCGCAATTTTCTTCTTGGGAAACAATGCAAATCAATTTCATGTCCCGCACACGTGGGACTTGTATCTGTCTGTTTTGTTCTTGCCTGTTTTTATGCTTATCGGCAATTTCCCTAGAGACACCAATTTTCATTTGATCATGGATGCAGCAAGAAAATCTCGAACAAAGGAAAACAAAAATGAAATCTAGTAATTCAAGAACAGATCTATTAGTAATATGAAATTAATTAAACTAACAGTTTGCTGATATGGGTCAAGGTCGCAACAATATATCAACATGTATTTCGTACAATGTAGCAATAAGTACCATCCCCTCTTCCTTGTGCTATAAGCTGTATAGACATTATTTAAAAAAAAAAAAAACAAGAAAAAACAAAACAAAAAAAAAAACTTCTAGGCCGATCATTTGGCCTTAGTCATCTATTGATGTGTATTTGTTTAAAATAAAATCTTCCAGAACCTTTTTCAAACTTCGTTAGAAGGTAAGTACCTCTCTCGACCATCCAAGATAGTGTTGATTTCTATTGCTTGGTGATGAATCTTTTAACTCGTGATCAAAATGTTTATTTTTATAGGCGCATAAAAATACATACAATAGTGTGGAAAATTCCCAAATATTTGATGTTCATGGTTGTCGTCTATGAAATTTTTACCATGATTATATAACTACTTATCCTGCAACTGACACTGCATTGTCGGAATACACCCACCATATATAATTTTGCTGTATGCGGCAGTGGCGGAAAACAGCTGTATTTTAGAATCTTAGCACGTGCGTCAATTCGACTGACCTACTTCCCAACAACATTTAAAAGGCGAACATATTTGGGACATTATTGCTACTGTTTCACTTAAAATGCTTATTTTTGATGACTGTTGCATGATAAATAGAATAAATGGTCAGTGTCTTAAAATATAAGCTGTACTTTTGGCTCGGGACAGAAAGACAAAACTTGTTCGCCAAGACTCGCCACTTTTGTCTTTCTTTACCCTCGCCAAAATACAGCTTATATTATAGGACACTGAACATGCATTCTCTATATCGAACGGGTAAATGCTTATCACGTCTATATTTCAAAATTTTCTTTCATTCTTGCTTCTTATTTCGTACGTAAAAGTATATGTACCTTTTTTCATATAATCTTTCTTTTACTTTATTAGTACTGTTTAAGATAACTTTTCTCATAAAGTATTTTTACTTGGATCTAGACGAGATTTCTTTTGTTTTTATCAAATCGGTTTCCTAAATTCACTATAATACAGTCAGACGATGACGCCACGGATCGATTACGCCAGAGGAAGATGTAATTCTGATCTTCAGTCATGTCTGAAGTATTACAGAATCTCTGAACAGTTAATATTCTTCATATACAATGTGATTGATACTACCGGTCTTATCGCATACAGAGCCCCTCAAATGGACAGTTTTATCACAATTCGCTGATACAGACTATATTTTCTGGCCTGGCCCTACACGTTTAAACATGACAAATGATAGAACATGATTCAATTAGAACCGATTTGTAAACCAAGATCGGATTTGCATCCCTATGTCCGTCTTTAAAGATTTAGCCGCATGAAATCGATACCATGTAAGAGGATTATAGCTACGGAGGACAAAATCTGTCTCGCAACCAGATCACTTTTCTCAAAGGGTACATCAGTCATTTAAAGAAGTTAAGATATCGCGTGCTGAGCGTTTTTAAGAAATATGTCATTTAATATATATATTATCTCGTCAAACTTAGTATGGTTCTTTGTAATTCACTTCCATTAGATGCAGCATCAGTGATTAATATAAAGTAATCTACCCTGTTTCACGATTGCTATGAAATTGCAATAGATCAAGTTTAGAATTATATACTCGATGTTTCACTTTTCCAGTTGCTTCGGCCATCGAGAGTTTTAAAAAAGGTCTGCGGTGGTGTCAAAATACGGAATTAAATATTCATTTTATAGCCAATAATTCCTGTTTGTTTGGGTTAAAATCATTCAGGATTGATAATGACAAGATTTATTTATGGGATAGTACGGTGTTTTTCGCGTGTCTATACTGGAGATTAGAACATGGAATTTGGGTTGAATTCGAGACCAATAGGTTGATAGATTAAACCATGTTTTTCTACATCAACGATTTCAGATATAACCTTTTAAAAATTCAAATTGAGAACAAATATTGAAGAAATTTCTTTGTCTCGTTGCTGTAACTTTATCTCTATCTATATTAGAGATTGTCCTCGCGTTTCACACAGTAAAACAGATTTTTTTTAAATTCTAATACATTTACCTTTCCAACTAAACAGGTAACACAAATGCTTTAATATATATGGATGTGTTTAGAAATATTAGAAATATAGGTAAAGTGTAACAACGATAAAAACAAACACAAACTTGGATCTTCTGTTTGTATGAGCTAATGGTAGGTACATTGTACATGTTTTCCGGTAAAACTTCCAACGTCTGCTATACACACGGGCTTTTTCTGTTATCAAACCATGACTCATAAAAAACCGTTAGCGCTCTACACAGACAAATAAATCTCAATCTGAGCTCTTGTTTGTACGAAACTAATCCTACCACTAGAGAGCTTACGTTTGTTGACTTTTTGTTATATGCAGAGAATGGTCTCTAAACATCGAACTCGATTCTCGTAAAACAATCGAAAGGTTTGCTTGCCATTAGTTGCGCTGCGCCGGTTCGTTTTACTGTTCCAATGTTGATATATACGGTAGACACCACCGGCCTTGGTAACATAATGTGGAAATGGTTCCGGGAATCTTATTAAGAAATCCTTTGCCTTAAGAGATTACAATTCCCGTACACCCACAAAGCAGTAAATTACAGAATATATTCATTCTAAATTAAGAAACCGTTAACTTTCCCCAGGGCTCTTCCTAATGCCAATTTGTTTGATAATTAAGCGTTCACTCTACCTGAAATTGGAACATGCAGACCTGATTAGAGCACCACAAGTAATAAGGTTTTCTATATACACACGATGAACGTGCAGTTGTTCTATATCCTCGGTAGTGTTTCTCTTCTATAATAATTCTTATAAATGAAATATCAATTATATATTTAAAACAAAAAACTCGATATAACGCCTCCTCTGCCGTTTATTTATAGTAACAACACACGGTAATAACCAGGGTAGGTGAAATCTCGATTAAATGTGTATAATACATCACATACATTGTTTCCCGTCGACTTACAATATATCTTCGATATAACGTCTATGTAGACATTTCAAATTCAAATGTCTTTATTGCATTTAGCTTTACAGCTCATTTGCATTGTACAGATGTAATAGTACAAAATTCAGTTGGCGTACATACGGGACACTGCACATATAATTATATCAATTAATTAGAGAATGGACAACATCATTACATCAGAGATTTTCTCAAATTATTTGCGTCGTACACAAATTTACTTAAAAGATTTAGCTCTTTTACATTTGTTGTGCTTAATAGTTGGACAAGCTTAAATACACATGGCTTTTTCCAATAATATTTTTTTTATAAATTTCTGCCTTAGATATTGATAAACTGGACATACAAGGAAAAAATGGAATTCATCCTCAAGATCACGATTAGGATCACAAAATTTACAGATACGTTCACTCCTAACTATATTAGAATAACGTCCTGACTCAATGCACAAGCTATGTGTTGATAACCTCATTTTTGTCAATACAATACGATTTTTCTTTGGTATATATTTAGTCCAATAACTTTGTAATACAACATCACTTACCAAGTGTCGATATAAATGGCACTTAGGCGAATTTTCTAAAATAACAGATAATTCTTGACGTGCTATGTCATTAATCCTTTGCTTGATCAAAGGTAAGATATTTGAATTTATTGAATGTTGGTTTATCCATACTTCACCATAACCAAGACTGAACAGCATATCTTTGACACATTCAACCCAGTTAAATACATTATTTGATTTTGGTAAATTCAATCAAACATTATATGCGGTTTTCAAAATACAGTTATTAGAATTTATAATTTTGAACCAGTATTTTATCATACGATATTTTCTGGTATATACAAGTGGAAAACGACCCAATTCAAAATAAATCATAACATTGCATAACTACTACGCCTCTCAGAGATAGTCAGTTGTAAACGTTCTTTGTTTTAAACAATAAAACCTCGATACAACGTTCTTTGTTTTATTCAATAAAACCTCGATATAATGCTCTTTGCTTTATACAATAAAACATCGATATAATGTCCTTTGTTTTATACAATAAAACTTGATATAATGTTCTCTGTTTTATACAATAAAACCTCGATATAATGCTCTCTGTTTTATACAACAAAACCTAGATATAATGCCCTTTGTTTTATACAATAAAACCTCGATAAAATGACTTTTGTATTTATTCATGAAAAGCTCGATAGATAATCAATTAGTGTCACTGTCACACGCTTACCAAGGACATAAGTGTAATGATCCCTTTTCCTGGCTATAAGTAATCCACTTTGGACCTATCTCTCCACGTGTCACAAGCTTTCTTTATGACAGAGCTCAAAATCGGATCAAAATGATGTGTAATTACACTTGGTCTTCGGTTTGATGTCGAATTACGTTTCAATTTTTTTGATAGGATTCCTGAATCCTTCCAGATTAGACTTTGTCAGAATTATACCGACAAAAAAATGGACAGTAAAATCAATGTTATACACATATACAGCTTTGGCAATATAAAGAGGGCCAACGAGAAGTCATTTCTATTATATCGACAACAAAGTGCTATCGAACTGGGTTTTTTGTTTTTTGTTTTTTTTATTGTTTTTTTTTTTTAACGTCCTATTAACAGCCAGGGTCATTTAAGGACGTGTCAGGTTTTGGAGGGCAAGGAAAACCGGAGTACCCAGAGAAAACCCGCCGGCCTACAGTCAGTACCTGGCAACTGCCCCGCGTAGGTTTCGAACTCGCAACCCAGAGCTGGAGGATAGTGATAAAGTGTCGGGACTATCGCACTGATGCGTTAGGTGAAATGAAGGTTTATATAATTTACTGTATATAAACGAGGAACATTATATCGAGGTTTTACTGTGTATAAATGACATTATATCAAGGATTTAATAAGTACAATTATGGGATGGCACAACGTTACATGATGTGCGCACGAAGTTTGCACGATGTATGAATCGTGCAGACGACTGCGCGCACGATGGGCGATCGTAACGAAATGTATGCGAGTCAATTTAGCTAACGTGGTTGATATTTTAGGAATAGACTAATATTAAATCGTTCGGAATGGTTTTAATAAAAAGAGATATGTACATCGTTTCTGTAATATCTTACATGGAACTATCTATGTCCGCTTATCCAACTTGGATTCAATTTCGAAAATTAAATTAAATTTTGTCCTTTTTTCCTACAACATAAAGCAGCTGCTTGGGATCAAACAGGGCTCCGGCCAATGCCCTTTTTTATTACCAACTCGTCATCGAGGCGTGAAACGTCGGGTGTCGCATAAATAGAATACGCTTTAACTGTGAGTATAATTACGTGGGAACACACGACCAAATTATATAATACATTACATGCTGTGTTGATCAATAAATAATAAATTATTTGAAATTAGATCCGTTGATTTGTACGGAGAGGGTTACTGTTGCAAGGATTTTGCAACTCGCAACTCGCATTTTGTAACTCGCAAATCACATTTTGTAACTCGCAACTCGCATTTTGCAACTCGCACTTTGCAACTCGCAACTCGCACTTTGTAACTCGCAACTCACATTTTGTAACTCGCAACTCGCATTTTGCAACTCGCACTTTGCAACTCGCAACTCGCACTTTGTAACTCGCAACTCACATTTGTAACTCGCAACTCGCACTTTGCAACTCGCAACTCGCACTTTGTAACTCGCAACTCGCATTTTGCAACTCGCACTTTGCAACTCGCAACTCGCACTTTGTAACTCGCTACTCGCATTTTGTAACTCGCAACTCGCACTTTGCAACTCGCAACTCGCACTTTGTAACTCGCAACTCGCACTTTGCAACTCGCATTTTGCAACTCGCAACTCGCATTTTGTAACTCGCAACTCGAAGAAAGAAACTCTCCTCCCTCTGGTAAGTAACACAATGACTATGATTGGTTTGCATTAGTCTTGCCAATCCGTTGTCCAAAACTTGACGAAACATGAAAGTTAAGAAATATTAGATTCAGTGAAATACATGTATAGGTCTATCAAGAAAAATATAAAACTTTCATTATTTGTCCATTTGATCACGGACATACATTTTATAGACAATCTAAATTGTGAGTAAAATCTAGATGCATTCTGCATTTTTGTATTTCTCAATATTGGTCGTCCGATATTAGGAAAAGCACAGCTTTGCAATATCATTGCAACCCGCTCATTTGTGCGAACGATGTGTGCATGATGTTTTCGGTGCGTTGTGCGATCCCAAAACAGTATAAATGAGAGGAAGAACATGTATATAAACGAATGGCGTTATATCGAGGTTTTACAGTAAATAAATGAAGGGCATTATATCGAAGTTTTACTGTAAATAAATCAGGGGTAATATATCGAGAGTTAACTATAAATGAGGGTATTATATCGAAGTTTTACAGTAAATAAATAAATGGCATTATATCGAGGTTTTACTGTAAATAGATCAGGGGCAATAAATCAAGGTTTTACTTTATATAAACAAGGAACATTATATCGAGAGTTTACTATAAATGAGGGGCATTATATCGAGGTTTTTACTGTCAACAAATAAGAGGCATTATATCGAGGGTTGACTATGTATAAATGAGGAACATTGTGTGGAGGAAGTAGATGTAGGGATCAATGGCAGACAAACTGCTTGACCTGTTTTTCTGACCACTCTATCACAGGCTCAGGTAGATTCTAATGATAAGGCGATTGTCCCCGGGGGCCCGTCCTGTAAGTATAATGACCTCATCTGTCCGAAGGTCCAGTAAATCACATGGACATCAAGTGATGGTCAGTATCCTTAAGCTCAGTGTCTCTGACGACAAATGAATGAAATGAGATTAATGCTTTCTCGAGAGGGGGAAAACGTCGATCGAAATAAGCCAACACAAAAGTCCTTTGTTGCTGTTCCATTGTTCCATTGTTATACCCCCAACCTGAAGGCTTTTGACAGCTCCATTGTTTTATTTAAGTATCCGAGATTCTTGATTTTCTATATTACTACAAAATCCTATAATTACACAGTCAACTTTTGTCCCTGACCTTTGAAGCTGTGTCTATATCTATTTTCCTACTGCCGTAATCACGATATATTTTTGTATCAAATCGAATATGCTTTTCTCGGAACTTAATCAATGATTACCTAATTAAGCATAGTTACATTGAATTTATCTTACTGTGATTAGTATTCAGTCTGAAGAACTTTAACGATTAACCATAAATACATGTATGTCTTCAGATGTAAGCAAGGATAAAGATATAAATCTGATCTGATCTACGTCCTATTGACACTTAAGGACGAAGCCAACGAAATGCGGAGCCAATGACCGACGCTTCCATACGGTGACGTCACACTGAAACTCCATATTTGGACACGATAGCGTAAAATCGACAGATAAAAACTAGCAGAAAACAATTGGTTTTCTGTTTAGGGACCGACGCGCATGCTTTAGTAAAATCTGGTAAATAATAAAATAAAAAGCAAGCATCATACGAGATATCATATATATCTGTCGTCTGTGACGTTTATTTCATTGTAACGCGTGCATCGCGCGGGGGCTTTACTAACCGAAACTGTAAATCAGCCCGCCCTCTGGCGGTTAATCAGGATAGATAACTCCAAAACCTTGAATTACTGAACTGGGTCGATTAGTACGGCATGGGACTTCTATTCACAGAATCACAGTTTCGGTGTCGTTGAATACTTGGTTTAGCTTATTGGTGACATTTTATCACTCATAATGTCATTGCATTTGTGTTTGTAACTTTAGAACCCACAGCAAAGCGCTTATAAATGTAGAGTAGATTATATAGGGCACTGTTTTATTTGTTATACAAGTTCATTTTGTATATCTGGTCTGGCATGTAATCCAATACGGTTTAATGTGTAATATAAAACGATACATGTATCTGTTATAGCTAAAATATTGAGTGTCGATCAGAGCTATTAGGTTTCGTTTTCAAGAAATCCCAAAGTCCCTTACATACATGTATAACACTACTTTAGTACTGTTTGTTACTGAGGTGATACATGTGGAGAGTTTTAATATCCAAAATGCTTTCCATTCTTAACTCGTTACAATGGCCATCTCACAATAATTTATGGACAAAACTCATTATAGTGACATCACAACATAATGACTTATAGACAAAACTCTTTATAGTGACATCACAACATCATGACTTATAAACTTCCGGTGTCAATGGCGACGGTCGCTATTGTTTCTCGCTCCGAGTGAACGGGGATATTTTTTCATGTTTAAAGTTATCCGAGGGCACCAGTGAATAGATAATTGTGGTGGATTAGGTTAATATAAACCTTTTTCACCTCCATACGAAATATCTTCGCGATCCGAGGCCAGAAACCTCTAAATTTGCAATTATGCCCACAGGACAGGTAGTAAACAAACCAGACGCTGACAACGGCGTGCGGAACAGTAACCGGGTGTCAACATCCAAGGGAGCCAAAGACAAGTCTAAATCAACGGGAGGATCATTTACCACTCCATGGACAGATGAACCATGGACATGCAACATTTGCAATAACCTATATGAGGATCAGGACTCAAAACTGCTGGAATGCCAGCGCTGCGAAGGCCGCTTCTGTACTAAATGCCTGGATAAGGGAGATAATGAGTACACCGTGTTGTCAAAGTCGAATGCAATGTGGTTCTGCGCTCCATGCCGCTTACACATTGAGAGAAAAATATCAACAACGATAAGATGATAGAGCAGAAATGCAAGGAAATAATGAACGAGTTTGAAGAGAGGATCACAACAATCGAGGAAGCTCTGAAGAATAAATGTGACGAGCGAAAAGTAAGGGACATTATAAAAGAGGAGCTGGCTTCAGGAACAAAAGGAGATACACCACAGGAATCAACAACAACACAGCAAAAGGCAACATCCAACACGCAGGAAGTTCTCACGGAACTAGAGGACAGAAAGAAGAGGGAAAATAACATTCTAGTCTTTGGAGTAAAAGAACAAACTAACAATGATGGAAGTGAGAGGAAAAAACAGAAAAATCGTACGGCAAACAAAGAAAGAAAATTAGATCCAGACAGGACAAAAAACCACCGAAACTCTCAGGATCGTCTGAAATGTTTTTACACAAATGCCGACAGTTTACCAAACAAATTACATGAACTAAAATTTAGATTAACAGGCAAAGAAGCTGATATAATTGGAATTACAGAAATATACCCGAAAAATGCCAGATATCTACCTCAGAAGTCTGAATTTCTCATCAATGGTTACGATCTATTTATGAATGATAACAACAAAAATTGTCATAGGGGAGTTGGTATATACGTAAAGGAAGGATTTAAAGGTGGAGAAGTAAATATAGGAAATGTATTCAAGGAAAGCGTATCGGTGAAAATCAATTTGTCAGATAAGAATTGCTTACTTATAGGATGCCTATATAAAAGCCCTAATTCAAGTGCAGAAAACGTGGAGGAGCTAAACAATATAATCGCAACAGTGTCATCTAACCCAGCATATAGTCATTTGTTACTAATAGGAGATATTAACATGCCAAAAATTAACTGGAATACTTGGTCATCCAACAATGATAGGGAAGGAGAAAACTTTATTGAATGCCTAAGAGACAACTACTTGTACCAACATGTAAGAGAACACACCAGGGACAGAAAAGGAAACGAACCCAGCATCCTGGATCTTATTATAACAAATGAGGATGAAATGATAAAAGATATCTCTTATGAAAGTCCTATTGGAAGTAGCGATCATCTGGTACTTATATTCGATATTTTCTGCAAAACACTACAATCAGTAAATGAAACACCACGCTTGAAGTACAGTAAGGGGGATTACAATGGTATGAGAGGAGAAATGCCAGATGACTGGACAGGAATCATGCATGGAAATATAGCAGAACTGTACAGTAAATTTACCGATTTTATAACAAAACTTTCAAATCAATATATCCCAAAACACAAATTTAACAGCCACCAGGGAAACAAAAAGGATCACATGCCACTAAAAGAGTCTATTCTGAAAAAGATTAACAAAAAACACAGAGCATGGCAGCGCTACATGGAAACCAAATCTGAAGAAAAATATAAGGAATATGCGAAAATCAGAAACCAGCTGAAATGGGGAGTCAGAAAATCCAAAAGAGAACTTGAGAAAAAAATTGCCGAGGATATTAAGGAACAACCTAAGAAATTTTGGAAATATGTCAACTCCAAAAGAAAGGTCAAAACTGGAATTTCGGACCTTAAGGGTCTGAACGGAGATGATACAAAAATTGCAGTGAGAGATAAGGACAAAGCCGAAGTTCTCGCCAAGTTCTTCAGCAGTGTTTTTACCCATGAACCCCTAGGAGACCTACCAGAATTCAACAAAAGCAACATAGTTCACCCGTTTGAGGATATCATATGCACTCAGCAAAAGGTTGAAAAACTGCTGTCGGATCTAAATGAAAATAAATCTCAAGGACCAGACATGATGCACCCTAAAATACTGAAAGAACTACGAAAACATATCAGTAAACCTCTGTCAGAAATATTTAACAAATCACTACAGGACGGTAAATTACCAAAAGCTTGGAAAGAGGCAAACATTACTGCTGTTTTCAAAAAGGGCTCAAAATCAGAGGCAGGGAACTACAGACCAGTCAGTTTAACCAGCATAGTAGGAAAAACATTGGAAAATTAGTAAGGGATAGCATAGTCAATCATATGAACATAAATAATCTACTCAGCAATAAACAATTTGGCTTTGTCTCCGGGAGATCTACACAACTTCAACTACTAATGGTTTTGGAAGAATGGACAGAAATAATTGATAATGGCGGTCAGCTGGATGTTGTATACATGGACTTCATGAAAGCCTTCGACAAAGTCCCACATCGTCGATTACTCGAGAAAATTAAAGGATACGGAATTAGTGATCAGGTCACTAACTGTATAAAAGACTTCCTCAGCAACAGATGTCAAAGAGTACTAGTAAATGGAGAATCATCAAAAACGTACCCCGTAGTAAGCGGTATACCCCAAGGAAGCGTGCTTGGACCAATCTTGTTTGTAATATATATTAATGATTTACCTGAAATTCCCAAATCAAATTCCCCACTTTTTGCGGATGATACAAAACTATACCGAGAAATCAGAAATAATAACGATAAAGACATTCTGCAAAATGATCTGAGCAAACTTGAACAATGGTCTGCAAAATGGCTACTAAAATTCCACCCAAACAAATGCAAAGTGCTCTCAATTAACTCCAAAGAGAAAAGATTATATTACATGTCAGGAACAACGGGTGAAAAGTTAGAACTAGAAAGTATAACATCTGAAAAGGACATTGGAGTGACAGTAGATGAAAATTTAAATTTTAGAACCCATATCCAGTTGGGAGTGAATAAAGCAAATAGTATTCTAGGACTAATTAGAAGAACATTCACATATTTAGACGAAAAGATGTTCAAACTATTATTTAAGGCACTAGTAAGACCCCATCTTGAATACGCCTCAAGCGTATGGAGTCCCTATAAGACGAGGGACATCGATTTGATAGAGAACGTCCAGAGGAGGGCCACAAAACTCATACCTGGTTTTAAAAACTTGTCGTACCCGGAACGCTTGCAGAGACTGAAACTGCCAACCTTAGAACACCGAAGGAATAGAGGTGACCTAATCAACGTCTTTAAAATCGTGAAGAATATTTATGACGAGCGAGTCACAACAAATATGTTCCAAATGGACACCACCAGCAGGACAAGGGGACACTCGCACAAAATATTCAAAAAACGATGTAACCTAGACATAAGAAAAAACTTTTTCAGCTTCAGGGTAGTAGATGTTTGGAACAATTTGCCACAACATGTTATAGATGCCGAGGAGGTTAAACAGTTTGAAATTGCACTGGACAATCACTGGGATAATACCAACAAATAACTTGTGTATATATATGAAAAAGGACAAATTAACTCATTGCACACCAGATGTATATCACATTGTAAACATTGTAATATCAATTGATATGGACATAGAGGCTTACAGCCTGCGTCCATTATTTATCGTATTAAAAAAATCGTATTAAACAAAACTCGTTATAGTGACATCACAACATCATGACTTATAGACAAAACTCGTTACTATGACAACACAACATAATGACTTATAAACAAAACTCATTACTGTGACAACACAACATCATTACTTATATACAAAACTCGTTACTGTGACATCACAACATCATTACTTATATACAAAACTCGTTACTGTGACATCACAACATCATGACTTATAAACAAAACTCGTTACTGTGACATCACAACATCATGACTTATAAACAAAACTCGTTACTGTGACATCACAACATCATGACTTATAAACAAAACTCGCAATAGTGACACAATATCATGACTTATAGACAAAACTCGTTATAATGGCCACAACAAAATGATTTATGGACTGAACTCGTTATAGAGACACAAAAACATAATGACTTAAAAACAAAAGTTAAAGTGACACAGCAAAATTATTTATAGATAAAACTCGTTACTGAGATACCACAGCGTTATGACTTATAGACAAAACTCGATATAGCAACATAACATCAGCATGACTTCTAGACAAAACTCAATATAGTTATGACATATAGGTAAAACTCGTTACTTACAGACAAAATTATTTGTTACAGTGACACATTTTGTCACTCTGATACGAATGTTTGGCGATATAAACGGAGCGGGACAGAGTGAAGAAAACAGATTCTTTATAAGGTATGAGGACAACTAGCCTTGACTAGCGGCTCCGCTTGTCAGACATGATCCGAGTGATTCTCGTTAAGAAATTGTGTTTATTGAGGGACGCTGTGAGGCGACTAGCCATGAAGTGACCTTGTAACGAGATTAGAATATTAGCCACGGGAGTTCTGGTTAACGACGCCAAATTGTCGTTGGTCGAGAAAAGTTTCCAAGGGTTATTGCTAATATAAAGGACAACGGTTTGTAATCAAATTGGTTCAGTGGAACACCAGCTTGGTGGGTAATGAATGTAACAAAATATTTTTTTATTATTTTCCAATCTTATTTCACAGAAATATAGGTATATGCGGTAATGTTTTGATATGATATGCACGTAACACAGACACGTGTACTTATATTTATCACAATGATACAACAATATATTAAATCTGATTTACATAGAAGACTACTATGATACTCTAGTATATTCAATTTGTTGTAAATAGAAGACTACCTATATAGTTGACAAAAACAAAAATATCTTTGAAGTTGATTCTTTCATGCAGGATTTAACCTGAAAGATGTTTACCGGCTGGTCACACTTTCACAGTACACGTGTTTGAAGAAATGAAATAATAGAACTTGCCATGAATTTCTCAATTTGTTTTACTTTCAAGAAACCACTTTCGTATTCAAATATATTTCCGTCAAGATTTTTGAGAATAACAACATTTACAAACTGGAGTGAAAATTGAGCCTTTTTTCAATACCTCATTGCATGATTGTAAGAGGCGACTAAATTTGGGATCTTATCTTTTCTTTCTAGCATCCTTTTTTCATCCTAATGTCTCCCTTGACACTGCCTCACTTTTGGCCTTAGTTGAGCGTTCGTCCCTGTGAGGAATATGGTGGCTGATTTCTGCTATTTCGTTGTTTCGTCCATAGAGGAAGGCTTTTGTGTTCTATCCCCTGGTCGAGACATACCAGAGTCGTTAAAAATGGTTGTTGCTGCTCTTGCTTGGCATTTACCATTTTGGGAAGTGGGACAACTAGTTCGTCCGCTGTCAGTATCATGTGACCGGGTGGGTTGTCCTGCTGGGTGTCTTCAGCAGTATGCTTCAGTAAAGTAGCACTATATGTCGACATCAGTTGGAACTCTCACAAGGAGACAAACTCGAAAAAAAATATTTCAATTGGTTTAAATTTATAATGTGTATTTAAGCAAAACGTATGCAACTTTCTTCAACATTGAATATTTACGCGAGAGATTCGATGTTGTATGTTTGAAATCGGTAGGTACTTATTATCGGGCGATTGTGTAACCAGGCAATCGCAGAATAAACGACAGAGAAATATTATGAGGCAATAATGAAAAACATCGTCAGCCACGAGTTCCCGCATTGTTTTCAGATCGCTCAATTTCGCCTAGGCCAATACACTATGCCATTCCACAGGGGCCATTAATGGCGGTTATGGAAATTGAAAACAAGCGATTTTGGATTTGATATATATATTTTTTTTTTTAATTTGGATTCTGACTTTCATCCAATCATTTTAAGCACGTTGATTATGAGCATGTGTATCAGAATGAGATATCATGGCAATCAGTATGAAATGGCAATCAGTATGAAATACTGTCGAGTTTCACGAGACTACCGTTTTGCAATAATAGCCGTATACATTTATTACGTTTAAAGGCTAATCGGCCATATTATTTGTATACAATTGCAGAAGCACTAAAAATTCCTTGAATGAATAAGATTTCCAATGTTTAGACTTGACAAGGAGTTATTTACATTATTCGTTTTTTGTTTGTTTGTTGTTGTTGTTGTTGTTTTGTGTGTGTGTGTGTGTGGGGGGGGGGGGGGGGGGGGGGGGGGGGTTAAGCTCTTTTCTCTCCCCGACATCTACTGGGGAACCTCCACTTGAACAAATTGCACTGTAGATATCCGGTGCAGACAACTCAACAGCTGCTGTTTTTATGGCGAACAATTGTAGTTATACGGCCTACACATACACATATTTTGTATTCTACAATCATGCGAAAATAACCAAAGTCGATGGAGAAATGTTTTTACACCAGGTCAGAGTTTAATCGTCAGGAAGTCGTTTCAATCGAATTAGGATTGACAATGATTTCGTGTTATCATATTTTATTATCCGGAATATTTGTTTTAATGGAGACCGGGGATGGTTTACATTGTTATCGGAGAGTTCCGTGGGTCTTTTTTTTTTTATTCCAATTTGGTTCCCTAACCGATTAAACATACGGGATTTCCCCGTCATTGAACTTGGATTTTATTTTTCCTGGATATTTTCTTGTTTGATTGACAAATGATTCTAATGATTCCAATTCCATATTTTCTTGTTTAATTGACAAATGATTCCAGTTTCACAAATAGTCAGTGATTTGAAGGAAAGCTGACAAAAAATAACAAAAGTAATAATCAGTCATGCAGGAAAGATCGAAGAAAAATGGTTTTAACGCATAAGACATCTTTGAGGACGATGGTGATTTACTGATAAAAACTAAGAGATAAAACGATCGTTGCTGTAGATCTCCATCAAAGTGTAATTGTAAACGATTGGAAAAAGGGAAAGGCTATATAGATGATACTGAATAGTCTCCCGTCCGAATCACGAGTGAAAAATATCGAAATATTCTGTCATACACTTGTACGAGTGAAATATATGTTATATTAAACGGGAAACCATTCAATTTTCTTTTTATTGCATTTTATACACTTCAAAACAAAATTAAAAGCATCGAAAAATCAAAAGTCAAAAAGTGCGGGAATCAGTAACATAATCCATAACGCCATCACTTTGTGACGTTACTCACGTCAACTTGACGGCGCCATTTTGAAAGGACTGATCAAAGTAATTTGAGCGTTTTCTGCTGTTATTGAAGAATCTGTGCATAAAAAGCTAACGTCAAGTGAGTATTTTTTCAAAAGCTAGTCTGAATATTTCAGAAATTCAGCAAAATAATCATTTTTTCAATCTTCGCTTCGACTAGAAAAATTGGTAAGTTGCAATGAGGTGAATACAAAGGTTCGCTCTGATTGGTCAAACACGAAAAACTTATGCTTATATAAAATATTAGTTTTATTAGTTTGATAAATTTCTATATCTCACTGGCAAAATAGTATAATAGTATATTTCATACGATACTTACAGTTTAATTATTATACACTATTACCAATTATGTTCTTAGTTTTTTATTTATTCGTTTTTAAGTTTTCTTGCTTTCTGCCCATATATTTGTATATATTAAATTGTTATTATTTTTCATTTGACTGTGTTAATCAGATGGATTAAATTTCTATACCGTGGATGACATTTCATATTATTATGAAGCTTGAGATAAATTTTGTCTAACATTTGGTAGCCACTCCTATCAAAAGTTTGTATAAAATCTAAAAATTCATGACTAATTTAGCAGTTCTCATCAATGGTTATGTTAAAAATATTAAACAAGACGCCATTCGTATTACGAGGAACCTGCGGGACTAAAGGAAAACGGACACGTGACAGCATAGGAAGTCACGCAAAGGATATACATATCATTATTACATGTAAGATGTAATTATGGAAAATGTAGGATTACGTAGATAATATTAATAATTTCCCCTTATCTCGATTATGTTCTATGAAGACATTCTATAAACGTGACATGTAGTGTTAATTATATATAGCGCTATTTTCGTACTTCGTGAGTTGCTTTCCTATAAATATATAATCCGCATTGATGAGCGTTATTTTCGTACTATATTGATGAAGAGGCGACATACTGGCGAGAATTGCAGATAACGGACTGGCAATAGTCCCGCTGGTATTTTTATTTTTTTCTATTATTGTTATTTTTTTTATATCGTTACGTGTGTGTTATTAACTAATTACTAATTACTGAAACCAGTTAATTGATAAAAAACAGGCTGACGAATGACATTTTTGAACTATTTACCTTCAACAAACAATTATCAAACATGGCAACAATACAATGACGTCACGGCAACAATGCAATGACGTCACGGCAGCAATACACTGACGTCACGTTGCTAATCGGATGACGTCATGTCAACTTTGTCTTGCATTGAAGTAACGTAAATTTAGGATACATAGGAGGGTAAACAGGGTAAGAGAAAAATGACCATTCACCCCGAGGGGAAGATTCTTCAGTTGCCAAACACGAGGCTTGCCGAGTGTAAGGAAGCCCAACAATCTTACCCCGAGGTTTGAGATTTCCTTGTCTATCCAACAAGGGGGTTAAAGATTATGATACTCTCTTAAAATGGTTCCAAATGAGAATGGAACAGCCTGCGAAGGTTATTACACACACATAAAATATCGCGATTTCATCAGATACCGAATGTTGAATTAGGGTTGCTTTAACAATTTATTTATTTTTCATTTTTTGTTTTTGTTTTATTATTTTTTATTTTTTTTTTTTATCTTTCTTATTTATCTATTTATTTTTTGTTTCTCCGAGAACATAATAAAATGTATCTTAATAATGACAAAACCAGATATGTTTTAACTTCTTTTACTTTAATTAAATCTGTATACTTAATAGACAAGCACAGTAATAAATGCAAGCGATCTTGTGCCAAAATACTCTTTTTTTCATTTTGATTAAATTTTTTAATCATTTAGCGGATATTTCAGTGCAAAACCACATATTACTAGCATTGTGACGTCACCAATTAAAGGTGAGCTGATCATGAGCTATTTTAGATTTCGTATCGGTCTGATCAAATGTTGTGTGCACGAATGTGTTATTGTGTGATATTTGTTATAAAACGAAGAAATTCATCTTGATTTGCTCGTGATCTAATTACTTCTGTAGAGGCTCGGTAAATTGAAAAGTTGTTTGACTCATTTTATAAATGTTATATGAAATGATGAAATGGAAACAAATGTACTGTAAGATCCTTAAAGTACATCGCCAATAAAAATAATTATCAAGAGCCATTGATTTTTAACTTAATAACTGATGTTTTGGTGCGGAACATACAAAATAAAGTTTTTATTCACAACCGTACACATGAGTAATAGCTAACCATTGTTTCACGTCGGGCAGAACATGAATGAAATAATTGTGAACATGCGGGTTTAGTTACATATAATGTATTACAGCAAATAAAAATAACAATGGAATTAACAACTGCATTGTTTTAATCAAGGCTTGGCTCTCCATGAAGAAATTTCATTATCTAAGTATGTACGAAGCCGAATGCACCTTTCCGTGTAGAACGCGAGCACGTGGAGATAGATAAGTATGTACCAGCTGGGTTTATGATCCATGCATGTAACCCTGTCGACAAGTTCCACTTCGACAACAGCTTTAGCTTTGTCTATATTTACAAACAACTGTAGGCTGTAAGCTGTGATAACGAGGTGTTATTGATAGATGACATGGCCATACCCGTCACTATTAATTAGTCGGGGAAGTTGTTTCGGACTAAATGGCGTTTATTGGTTCCGTCCGCCATTCAATTTGAGAGACCTACTGTTGTATTCGACCTTCGGTTTTGAAAAACGAGTTGGTTGTAAAATTTGATACATAGAGGTCACACAACGAGTGGTTGTGTAAATGGTATTTCAATCTAATGAGTTAGTTTTTAAAAGTTATAAAAACACGTGCGTTAGCGCTCGCGTTTTTCCTTCTTTTTTTAACATTGGAAAATAACTAACGAGAGTGAAAGAAATTGTGTTTGTGCGTTTGTGTGATCTTACCGCAATACAAAATCTGACTTTTTAAGGAAATAATTAGAAAGTTTATTTTTTCAAATCAATAATTTGAACAAATCTACATAAAAAGATGAACTATCAAAAAAAAAACTTTGTGTGTCATAATTTACGCCGCTCATTGAAGCGACCTTCAAGGTTTAACAAATCAATACTCATTTAACCACGTGATTAAAAATGGTCCCGACCAAATGTCACTGTTTCAACCAATAAAACGCGTTTAGTGTTTATTCCACGTGTGGTACAAACTGTTTGTTATTCAGCAGTTCTAATGAGTATTTCATTGTTTGGGAGTAGATTAACACCCACCAATTGTTAGAGAAATGTACGTTTAGTATCACGTGTTTCATGCATGGAATTATATTGTGTAACCCAATCATCCGTGGGCGCCATTTTCATATTGCTACAGCTGAGGAATGCCCGTAACAGACAACGAAGGCAATTTGTGGTCGACGCTCGTCACTGATGTAGAGGACAGCATCATAGCTAGCGAGGTTAACGTCATGGCTAGCGATGTTAACGCCTTAACTAGTGATATTAAAGGCATAGCTAGCGATGTTAACATCAGAGTTAGCGAGGTTAATGTCATAGAAATCGAGGTCAAGATCATAGCAATCGAGGTCAAGATCATAGCAATCGAGGTCAAGATCATAGCTATCGAGGTCAAGATCATAGCAATCGAGGTCAAGATCATAGCTAGCGAGGTCAAGATCATAGCTAGCGAGGTAACGTCATACATGTAGCTAGCGATGTTAACGCCTTAACTAGCGAGGTTAATGTCAAAGTTAGCGAGGTTAATGTCATAGCTAGCGAATTCAATATTATAGCTAGCGAAGTCAAGATCATAGATAGCGAGGTTAACATCATAGCTAGCGATGTTAACGCCTTAACTAGCGAGGTTAATGTCAAAGTTAGCGAGGTTAATGTCATAGCTAGCGAATTCAATATTATAGCTAGCGAAGTCAAGATCATAGATAGCGAGGTTAACATCATAGCTAGCGATGTTAACGCCTTAACTAGCGAGGTGAATGTCAAAGTTAGCGAGGTTAATGTCATAGCTAGCGAGTTCAATATTATAGCTAGCGAAGTCAAGATCATAGATAGCGAGGTTAACATCATAGCTAACGAGGTCAAGATCATAGCTGGTGAAGTAACGTCATAGGTAGAAGTGAACGTGTGAGATACATGAACAGGGGTTTATGTCACTGATCGGGATATGTACGTAAGATATCGGGAGGATTGCGGCACTGATCGGGAGATTTACATAAGATATCAGGAAGATTGCGTCACTGATCGGGAGATTACGTAAGATATCGGGAGGATTGCGTCACTGATCGGGATATACGTAAGATATCGGGAGGATTGCGTCACTGATCGGGAGATTACGTAAGATATCGGGAGGATTGCGTCACTGATCGTGAGATTTACGTAAGTGTCGGGAGGATTGCGTCACTGATCACAATATATTCGTCAGATTGTCGATGTATTGCGTCACTTATCGGGGAAAAGGGGGGAGTATTACGTCATGTATCGGGACGGTTGCGTCACTTGTCGGATAAACATTGCTGACTACATACCTACACAGTAGAACAAGTCTACTGTACACAGTAATATATATATCTGAATGCGTACCTCCTTTGTGTACCTGATGTAAACCCTTGTACGGCTTCACCTATCCAAGTGTGAATCTCTTCTTTACAACACGGTATCTACAATGACTTGTGTGTTTCTGTTTACAAACTATCACAGGCTATCTTTCCTCTGATCAGGTAAACACCGTCGCAATACCACCTCCTAATAAACCGGAACAGGTCCTAATTGAAGAATATAAAGGGTCATACAAATTGAATTACCACCGGAATACACGTTCAAACAAACCAGGCCTGGGCAGCATTAGAGCTTTTTTTACTGTTGTGTTACCATTACGAGACCGGCCGCGGACTCATTTTAAAGCATTGCGTGTGGTTTTATTCGCTTCAGTTCATCATAACATGTCATTATACCATTGCTTATTTAGTTTCTTTACTGTTTCTCCACGACGTTGATCGAGCGTGGTCGATAGCTATCGAAGCTGTTATACTCCAGATCAATCCAGTCGTGTTGAAGTTCTTTCACATAAAATGTTCGCTCGTGTTCCTTTTGTCTTTTTTCGCGACATGATATCGTCTGTGACATCCAATGGAGTCCACACGAGGTCCTTAATAGTGTCAGGACATCGGATGTGGTGATGTTAGCGCTATCAACATTCTAAGACTATAAAAAAAAGTACTGACCTCAAACTTCGACCAAATATTGATCTTAAACGCGAACCACGCACTGAAACCAAACATAGTACGTGCCTTTGCTTTGAATTCTGTTTTTGGGTTAGAAGATAAATTATGTTTGCACCCATCTGGTTTGCTATCCTTGTTTCCAAGATTGATTTTGTTTTGTTTTTTGTTGTTGTTGTTTGTTGTTGTTTTTAGTGTTGTTGTTTTTTTGTTGTTGTTTTTTAAGATGTTTTGAGTTTGTTTTTTGTTTTTGTTTTTTTTGTTTGTTTGTTTTTTGTTTTTTGTTGTTGTTTTTTGTTAAGATATGTTTGTTTTTTTCTAGATGTGACATAAAATGAAATAGAGAGTACCGATATACTAACGAAGTCGTAATTCTGACTGACGTAACGCGCGATGTTGGTGACCATATGCGTAACATATTTACGCCGTTTTTGTGACGTCGTTTTCTTGACGCGGTGTCTTAATATGCAGTGACTCTTCATCAAACAATTTTCCTTATTCTAAATATAATTTAAACATACTTCAATCACACAAATAATCAAATATACATTATATTCAGTTTATGTTATGTCAAATTCGCGACTTTCAAATTTCATTAATTTCGAAAAACTTCAAACATTGATGCCAATATTTCCTCGTTGTCGGTTTTACTGATGACAAGAGTTTTACTGGTCATACTCGCATTCATCAAAATGTGTCTCACGGAACATGATGGCACCACGGCATGTCTGTCATTTAAAAGGCGGTAGCGAAAATCGACATTCGTGGCCTCAAAATAAACCCCCCGTATGATTTCATGTCCTTTTTCAAATGTCGCCCCCCAACTGTCTTTTGTCTTCCTTTTCAGCTTTTCGGGCGGACTTTCAGCTCTGAATAAATAAAAGTCTTCATTAGGGTCGTCTGTGTATACAGCGAGTATGCTACCGGGCTGACATAAATCAAGTAATCCGTGTGGTTCTATCTCCGTATCATCTACATCGACTTCTGCGTCGTTGTCATTTTCCCGGCTGATGTTTGCTGTCGTTGTTTTCCCGACGTGTTGATTAACACAAGATCCATAGTTTCCCTCGATACATTCATCGCAAGTATAGCACGAGAGATTACGGTTGAACAGAAGTGAGGGATTCCCGGTGGTTATTATTTGGTGTATTTTCCTGTTTTGGGGGATTGGTTTAAACCGTATCTTTGTTTCACGCGAAACCGCCTCGATATACCTGAAAAACAGTTAAAATTCCATGAAAGCCCAAAAGTATAATGTAACATATTTTACCTTGTTTATGAATAGTTTACGGACCGCCCAACTGGAATTCAAAAATTTTAAAAAGAACAACCAAAAACCATGATGTATTCTTGAATTTCTAGGCTCGCCTGCCCCCCCCCCCCCCCCCCCCCCCCCCCCCCGAAAAATAATTCTGGATCCGCGCCTGACATCCATACAATTTTTTTACCCTTCAGCCCCATTGGAAGCACACACGGAAGCACCCCCATCCCCCATCCCCCCACCCCTCCAATTATTATGGCGTCCTTAGGTTGATGAAATTGTCACATGTAATGAAAGAGTAATTATTGTCATCAACATATAGCTTAACACTCCATCCCGGCATTTATGAATTTCCTTCCGACGGGCCTGCTAGCCTATATAGATGCTACAATATTTGTGGCATAAACTTTTTTGTAAGACTTACTTACCTGAAGTGTCTTTGCTTACAATTAGCAGTCTCACTTGGTTGTCCACACTTGGTTTTTCCAAAATTATACAAGTCTTTTGCAGACTGGATAGTCTCTGCTCCTCGTATGACTGCCATTTCCGCCTTCCGCTTGAAACATCCCCCGGCAGCATCTTGGGGCCCCTTTCCATGCGAAGTTTCAAAATAATTTCTGATTAATGTGGTGTACCCGAAATCTTCGCATGCATGAGCCACTGAACCCATACAGTGACGGCTTTTGTATTGAGCTTGACATCCGTCTGTAAATTCATGCATTTTTTCTGTTGGATAAGCTATAGATTTAAGGTATTCAGATACCAGACGTTGGACAGCATATGTGAAGTATTGGTCGTGATTTAAGTCCGGACTTATAACAAAGAAGTGTTCTGTAACGATGTTCGGCATATCTTCTGTACTGTCTATTCCATCATATTCAAGAACTGAATGTCTATGAATAACAGTAACGTGGATTGAGATTTCATTTTTCTGAAAATAACTAGATTGAAGCTCATTTTTTTCGATGCATGAAAAGTTTTCAGAAAAATCATGAATACAAATGCAGTCATTTATCGGTAAATTTTCAAGTAAGGTTTTCATTTGTGTTGTTTGCCAATTCGCGCGGAATTGATGGGCCGGAAATGAGACTAATAAATGTCTTAGATACGAGAACATCTCTCCTGGTGCAGTAGTTTTCTTTACTAAGCATAGTTTTTTTATTTCTTTGTTTTTCTTCACATTGATGCTAACGTATTCGTATTTCGACCACGTGACTTGTGGAGTAGAGTCAGACTTATCATATTCTTCAGCATGAAATGACAATAAATTTACGCCACAGTTTTTGCATTCTCGGTTGATACAATCAATGTTGTCATCTCTTTGATTGCAGAATGTTGTCAGAACAATTTCCTTCAAGTGATCGTATATTGGGTATTGTTCCTTTTCATCCTCCGATTTGTGCTTTATCATATTTCTTCGGAAATCCATGCAGTCTTTGAATACAGTTCTCGTTTCGACATGATATCTACAACAACATGTGTTCCGATCTTTCTGTCGCGTTGGAATTACATAGTAAGGTTTACACCTTTCAAATGTTCTCTGACACATTTTTACATTGGGATACGCTGCTTTAAAAGCAAGATAAATTTCCGTTTGTGTTTTCTCGAGTACATGGATCATGTGACTAGAGTAACATTTAGGACGAATTCTTACTCGTTTGATGTCATTCTTATTCCCGGTTGGTCGCGAATTTTGAGAAGCTGTCCAGAAATCGTACGCTTTCTTCCTGTCCGAGTCCGATATTTTATCGGCGCGTGTTTTCCGACAGGTCTCCGTCCAGGAAGATTTTTCAGACGTCAATACCCGATGACGAATACGTTTCCCGCCAGAAGTACGCCCAGCTGGTAAACCTAGTTTGCGAGCTATTTTCTTTTGGATTTTCTTTTCTGCTGAATTAGGACCGTTAACAGACGCACATATTACATTAATAGACGATCTGGCATCATCTGAGCGTTTGGTTTTGGTACTTTGAATAGCCTGTTTCATGTCATTGAGTACACAATTCGCGAGTTCGATATTTTCAATATCTTCAGGCGGAACACATTTTTTCTCTTTCCGAAGAAATTCTGCAGTCGGAGATTTAGAATCTAAATATGCAGATATTACCGCACTTCTTCTCACTGGAGTATTCGGTAGATTCTCTTTGAAACGCATTAAAGACCTACACTTGCTCATTCTATTTTTGAAAGATTTTTGTACAGAGTCTGTCATGTTTTTGTCGCCTATGCTTGCTTTCTTTTTATTTTCTCTGTATTTCTGTACACGTGCTTTAGTTTTAAGCTTTTTCGTTTTATTTTTTTCTTCTTGTTCTTTGGTTTTAGCACGTTGGTTTCGTTTGATCAGTGCTGACTTTGATACATTTTTGTGATTCACTTTAACGCGATTTTTCTCTTTTTCATAATATTCTCTGCGTTTTCTTTTCCTACTTTCTTCGCGCTTCTGTTTGAATAATTTGATGCGTTCCGTGGACGTTAGAGAGGGCAATTGTACCCCAGTATCCTGTAATTAAAAAAATATCTATTTCTATAATTTTTATTTCACAGATTTTACCAATTACGACCCTAATATAGAACACATGCGTTATCGTATACACATTCCAGAGCACTAAAACGTTGACGCCTGATACTTTATAAATAAGATAAATTTCATGTATATCGTTTACGGGATTACGCACCTCTCCCCTTCCCCATCCTTCTAGTATTCAAAAACATAAATTTGTACAGATATCTATTTATAATTCACAAACATTTTCCATGCAGTCTGTAGCTATAGATGTGATTTGAAAACGATTTCTACTAAATAATGTGTAACGTGACGTACTATCGTACATGACGTTTTTAATGCGTCGGCATATAAGTGGACATTTTACGGAAATTTATAACTATGGTATCGTTTTT
The DNA here is from genome assembly GCF_902652985.1 of Pecten maximus. Classification (NCBI taxonomy): domain Eukaryota; kingdom Metazoa; phylum Mollusca; class Bivalvia; order Pectinida; family Pectinidae; genus Pecten; species Pecten maximus. The sequence goes on from NC_047024.1 coordinate 40,337,171, forward strand.
TTATTATTAGTCGCATTATCAAAACGAAAGATGTTTCGTAATATTCAGTACAGACACATTTTTCATATGATGTAATTTCTTAATTTTGTATCTGGTAATCCACTATAAAATGTCACCAAAACCCTTATATATGCAAGAAATGACACAAAATTAGCTGCTGGACAATTTACGGAAATTCTAAATTTACCTCTTCTAAATGAAAACGTTGTTTTGAAAAGAAAATTTTCTTAAGTTGATACATTCAGCAAAAGCACATTTCAGATATAAATTCAGATAATTAAAATGACTTACCATTTTCCCCCAGTAAAACCTTAAACTTTTACCGTTTTTTTTCTCGGCCCAGCGTTACATGTTGAGTGGAGCTGGTTTGGGTATATTTTATCTCATTTGCAGATTCGCTACACTGTTGAAATCATCTGACGTCATAAAGACGTCATTTTCACTTCCATACGTCATTTTTTTAGTTTGTGTCCACCCTTGGCGCGTTTTTAAATATTCTTTTTTAAACGACTAAGCCCGAAGATGTTACGCGTTACAAGCGTTATTTGGGCATATTTGAGGTTGTTTAAGCAATATAAAACGTGTTTATGTTTCGATATACCACTTATAATTGACACAAATAGAATTTACATTAAAACACGTTTTTAATGATATATAATATCACACCAAGACCCTATCGACGAAAAAGACGGCAGCGCTTTTAGAAAGCGGTATGCTTCTTTAGAAGCGATGTCACCAACATCGCGCGTTACGTCACTCCAAATCGATAAAAACGCGAGAACAGTGCGAACAACCCCATGTGTTCAAGAAGGTTTAGCGTCGCTTGCTTCATCAACAATACCAGACGTGTCAATCAGACTCAAATATTAAACATAAAAGAGCTAATATTAGCAGAAATCGTTTCAGAAAATAACGATGTCTATAGATGTTCCGGTCAAGTAACATTATTTCAATGTTCTATATAGCTGAAATACCCTAAAACTGGACATTGTAGCTGGACACTCAATGTGCTCATCTAATATTGGACTGACAAATCAATGTCATTACCATGTCAAAGCGAGAAAAAGAAGAAGTTGTACGTGTCTTAACTTCAATGATTAAATTGCTGTTCGAACCAACAACCTTCCAATATACTACTGCTGAGAAAACAGTCAATGGTAAAGAGTTTATTTCTTGCAGCCAGTGTCATAGGAGGACGGATGTTTAGGGGCACCAAAAGCCAAGGCCATATGTAGACGGGAGACAGCAACAACCGGGTTCATATGAGGACGGGTGTCAAGGAGACACCAACAACCAGGTAATACGAGGGCGGGTAACAAGGAGACACCAACAGCCAGGGTCATATAAGGACGGCTGTTAAGCAGACACCAACAGCCAGGTCATATGAGGACGGTAGACAAGGGGGACACAAACAGCCGGGTCATACGAGGACGGGTGTCAAGGAGACACCAACAGCCTGGTAATATGAGGACGGCTGACAAGAGACATCAACAGCCAGGGTCATATGAAAATGTGTGTCAAGGAGACACCAACAACCGGGTCATGTGAAGATGGGTGTTAAGGAGACACCAACAACTGGGTAATACGAGGGCGGGTGCCAAGCAGACACCAACAGCCGGGTAATACGAGGGCGGATGCCAAGCAGACACCAACAGCCGGGTAATACGAGGGCGGGTGCCAAGTAGAAACCAACAGCCGGGTAATACGAGGGCGGGTGTCAAGGAGACACCAACAGCCAGGGTCATATGAAAATGTGTGTCAAGGAGACACCAACAACCGGGTCATGTGAGGGCGGCTGACAAGAGACACCAACAACCGGGTCATGTGAGGATGGGTGTCAAGGAGACACCAACAACTGGGTAATACGAGGGCGGGTGTCAAGGAGACACCAACAACCGGGTCATGTGAGGGCGACTGACAAGAGACACCAACAACCGGGTCATGTGAGGATGGGTGTCAAGGAGACACCAACAACCGGGTAATACGAGGGCGGGTGTCAAGGAGACACCAACAGCCGGGTAATACGAGGGCGGGTGTCAAGGAGACACCAACAACCGGGTCATGTGAGGGCGGCTGACAAGAGACACCAACAACCGGGTCATATGAAAATGTGTGTCAAGGAGACACCAACAACCGGGTCATGTGAGGATGGGTGTTAAGGAGACCAACAACCGGGTAATACGAGGGCGGGTGCCAAGGAGACACCAACAGCCGGGTAATACGAGGGCGGGTGATAAGAAGACATCAACAGCCAGAGACATATGAGGACGGGTGTCAAGGATCCGAGACACCAACAGCCAGAGTGCGAGAGGTCTTACTGTTTGAGGAAACAGATTACCAGGAGAAAATCCACTTGGTCGGGCATGTGACCCCATACCTTTTCCATATACGATTGGGGAATCGAACCCCGGCCGTCTAGGTTAAAGGCAAGTGTATTACCAAGTGTCACCCAACCAACCGGATAGAGCAGAGCAGGGATAAAATGAAAAAAACAGTTTAATCTTATAAAATACAAACAGAAAGAACGGGATAAAGAAATTTGGTCATTGTATTGGGGCTGGTTACCAATGGCTACTAAAGACATAAAAGGAAATCCCCGGGGGTAGGGTAGGGGTGGGGCAGGGTTGGGGTCGCATACTACGATTGGACATGCAGAGGGATACCGGGGGCGGGGGCTTATTCCTAGGCTCCAAATAGCTCGTAAACAGAAAACAAATGAGACATCACTCCCGGTCCCTCCTGCAAGAGGGGAGAGGGTGTCATTTGACGCTCTTTACATCCATCATTTATATTTTCAATTGCAAGAGAGAGTAACAAAGTTCTTTATTATTTTTTTTTTATTATCTTTTTTTAATTTTTTTTTTTATATATATAAATCGCCTACATTGTATTCCCTGAGCTTATGCAGCAACAGTTACTCTGGTCCATACTTTTTCATAAAAAAAAGTGTTAGAAAGTCTCGCCGATTCTCGCCCACCAAGAATTGTGACAATATAGATATAAACTTCCTCACATCCCGTGTGTGGTTTGGATCCACAGAGATAAAGACTGTTCCGTAATATGTGTAGATAATACACATCGACTGTTTTACTATCGCGAAAAACTTCCTCCTATCTCTCCATGTTTACTAAATGCACCAAAACAAACAACTGTGATACCATCTTTTACTTGGAGAAGGTGTCAATCCCATTTCCACTGATAATTCAATTCAGGAAGATAGGATTCTGCTCTGCATCACATCGACGCTTTCTTTGACAGAAATCATTTATCAGTTGTTGGGTTTTTTTAAGAGATTTTATAAAAAAAAATATATATATATATACACATTGCTGACAATCTAAATAAAACTTTTTTTTAGAGAAAATCTATTTTACAAACTAAAACAATGGATGTAGACATTATGATATATGAGGATACTGTAAGCTCATCTATAGTGGTGGCCAAAATTTTAGCGCGCATTATACAATTTTATTGTTGTATGCATTGATGAACTGCCGAACTTGAAATATTTGTCATAAAAAATACAGAAATATTTGATAAGCACATAAATATAATTTTGATTACAACAAGAAATTAAACCTAAACTGCAATTGGATAATTTTTGATATAGTTAAATGAATTTTGCAAGAAACCCGCTAAGACAGGGTTACCGCTAAAATGGGCAAATTTGCAGTACATTATTATAAGTGATTAATTACATATTTTTTCCTGCATTGTACGTTCGAATTAAATTCTTTCTTGTGATAACCTAAATGATTATTCAGTGATATAGATTTAAAATGATGGGTAGTCAAAATAAACTATTGAATAATGACTTTAAAATCTGTTTTATCTCAAAGATAGAGAAAAAACAGCACCCATCACAAAATAACAAAAAATAACAAATAGTTTTAAAGTACATTAGGGCAAAATACATGAAATCCGAGATTTGATAAAAGTGCACGAAGCATATGGAATTAAGATGCCATTGATGAAAAATTCTCTCTCCTCGTTAGGGCTACATCTGAACCGTGAGATACGAGACAAAAGCCATACCACCAAACCGTCCTTGATGAAAGCTGGTCTGTCAGAGGTAAATTCCCGATGATAGAGTAAACAAGCTTGTGCTGATTTACTGAGTTTTGTGAAGCTCCGTCACTGAAAACTGAAGACGTAGCTTTACTGACGTCATCATGCTTCTGACGTCATGACATGGGCCTAGTTGTTCAAAAGCTGATTAGTTAATTATAGTCATGTGATTAGTTACTAACTACGTGTGTTGTTGTTGTTGTTGAAGAATCTATTTCGGAAGAGGCTCATATTACATTGTATGATATACCTTGTTGTTGTTGTTGTTGTTGTTGTTGTTGTTGTTGTTGTTGTTCATTATAAAGGTCATTTGCTATTGTGACGTCACGCGAACATACAAGCAATCATAGCCTAAATGCATATATAACGTTTTTAAACCGAATTACGATTGAGTATCCTAGGCGATTCCAATTACGGCGTTTCCTGTGCTTCCCCAAACATATCCACAGTTGGTTCAATCCAGTATTTACGAGATTTTTTAAATATTTATTTTCACCAAAACAAGAAAAGTCAAACTCCAGATGTAATCTGAAGATCACCACATCTTTTCAACACCTGTAAAACACATCTGGGTATTTCAAATAGCCTTAGGATTAATCCCGAAAAAAAACCACAGCTGGATATTTTTACTAAGTACCTTGGTGATAATTGGTAGAGAGCGAGTGTTTTGACTCATCTGTCAATAAAGAATTTGAAAGATGAAACCGGGATGAAACTTACAATCGACACTTGTCAGAAACGCAGACCTGTATCTCTTATCGGAAACTCACAACGCGTCCCGTAAATTGCAAGAGAAAAGCTGTATTTAAGATATTCTGAAAACGGCCTGTGTGTACAATAGTAAATACACAGCAGTAGTTTGTGTTGAGATTGGTCTACCGGTGATTCTATAATTATGGGAAGAAAAGGGGGACAGGGTTACCAGAGGACATGTGCAGTAAATACATGTACGTGTCCCTTCAGGTATTTCGTATATAAGATACCTACGATTTTTCATCCCCTATTTTCCAGTTGTGATTATGCTTGCACATAGCTGCTTAAATTATGATATCGTCGTCAGCGAAATAAAAAGTTTATCGACGAAGTTGGCTATTTTATCGGCATCACTGGATTTCTTTTCCGCGGATAATTCTATATTTAAATAATAACTTACAGTTATATTGAAATGTTCTTCTATATAAAGCCTTACTTGCGATATCGGGCCGCGATCTATGCTTATAAAATAACAGAGAAAATCGGCATTATACAGAAACCGTATTTGTAGCACCAAATCGATAAAACGAGAGGTGGTTTCGTTTTGTATTGTTTAACGTCCTATTAAAAACTATGGCCCTTTAATACAACATTTCCTGTGTGCGGAATGCATATATTCGAGTGTATTTTGAGAGGCTAAGGTACGTTCGTTTTTGTCTCCTTGTATTTGCGCGAAATGTTGATACACCTTACTCGGTTACATTATACTGACAACAAGCAAACCCAGTCGTGTCGTTCCTAAAATGCTGAGCGTTAAGCAGCAGTAACAACTACCATTTTTAAAGACTCGTGTATTTCTTAGCCACTGATAAAGAACCCAAATCCTTTTGGTTGTAAGTGTGAACGCCCAACTTAAAGGTCATAAGTGGGAAAGGGTCAAGGGATGACATGAAATAGAAGGTTGTTAAGAAAGTAATCCAACATTAGCTGTTCATCATGATCATGAAATGGGAGCAGAATATACAATTATTATGCCCTACAAGCATGGATATTACGAGAAGAAATTACCAACATTTTACATATTTGAACGAAGACCATCGACCATATGTTTGGAATGACTAAGCGTCTTCATTGACGACATCCTCCATACAAATCTACGTCAAATCGGAGTTGAGTGTTTTTCTTAGATTAAAAACTAGGGCGGTGACAACGGTTTGGTTTGTTTTTGTTTAACGTCCTATTAACAGCCAGGGTCACTTAAAGACATGCCAGGGTTTGGAGGTGGACGAAAGCCGGAGTACGCGGAGAAAAACCACCGGCCTACGGTCAGTACCTGGCAACTGCCCCACGTAGGTTTCGAACTCGCAACCCAGAGGTGGAGGGCTAGTGATAAAGTGTCGGGACACCTTAACCACTCGGCCACCGTTGCCCCGGTTACAACGGAGCCATTAGGTATATCAATATTGCTTTAGGAAATTTAAAAACAAAATGTGAAACGAGAGTATGATGTCAACCATGACATTTTCTCATGGTCGCTCCAAACTTTGTGTTGTTAATATTTCCGTCAGTTCAGTAGTCGACATGTTTAGCAGAAATCGTGGTAACGGAAACAAGTCTTTAAATATCATGGACATACAGTAGTGGGTGGAAGGAGGGATGTTACTATCCAGAAATGGAGTTACATGCTGATAATGCAACTTAGTTCTAAGCTGTCCCTGTTCGTCAAGTTGTAAGCGACTGATGTTGAGGAGTCTTAATGACCTTTATTTCATGTTTTACAGGGAATATGCGATAGACATAAAAAAAAAATGGCCATCTGAAGATGAAATATCAGTTTACATTCGAATTTAGCATACATTTAACACACTGTCGTATTTCTCAATATTCCGAGTAAAACATATGTTTCATTTCAACATATTTTATTGATAATCAAATGGATTGAACATCAGGCTAAGCCTATATTAAAGTTCTCTCCATAAATTATTACATTTATTTCAAATAATTAGTATTTTGTTATTAGTCAAGAATGGAAATTACAGTATATATATATAGAAAGAGTATTTGTGAATAATATGTAATGATAATCTTATGTATTTACTTTTTCTTTATAATAATTTTCAAATTATATGTATTATTATACATATGTTTGCACCAGTCGTTTATTTTTTTTAAATGTACTTATATATTCTCAGCAAATTACATCTTTTTCGCCCTGGCAAATTAATTGGCATTCAAATCAAGCACGTATTTACCGTAACATATTTTACTGATTTTAGTACAATCAAATAATTCCTATTTTTGTATCATAATTATCATAATGCTATATCTCAAATATCAAAGATTGTGAGTAGTGATCCAAAGTGGTGGCGAGGGATCCTTCCTTCACTCACGAAAAGGTTTCCGCCTTTGACTTCAACTGAATGTTTGTTGTTCTAAAAGCTACGCCTCCTGAAGTGTAGGTAAACTATTATGGTAATTATGGTTCGTTACACCAACCCTAATGAGTGCGGCAAACTCCGACTGTACCGAATCCTCTCTCGCGATTCTCAATTATGTGGCTGTGATTTTAGTCCGTGATTTCTCTAAGGGATTTCAGTAACATTTTCAGAACTAATACTCAGAAATTAAGAGCATTGTACTCTCACAATCGACAGGGACATTTCTAATTTCTTTCTATTGATATTACTGAGAAATTTTTCACCAATAATGTCACATCTAAAAAAAAAGTTAAATATTCTTATACCGAAAAAAACTATTTACCAACTAACGTCACTGATAGTCGTGTACTGACGTAACAGATCGGATACATATTCTTCTGACGTCACAGACATACCCGGTTCGGTTTGGTTTGGTTTTACGTCCTATTAACAGCTAAGGTCATTTAAGGACGGCCTCTCGTGCATGCGACATGCATGCGTGTGGTGAGTTCGTATGTGTGTTTTGGGAGGCTGCGGTATGTTTGTGTTATGTCTCCTTGTGATAGACCGGAAATTTTGCCGATTTATAGTGCTACCTCACTGAAACATACTGCCGAAGACACCCAGCAGGACACCCCACCCGGTCACATTATACTGACAACGGGCAAACCAGTCGTCCCACTGCTAATATGCTGAGCGCTAAGCAGGAGTAGCAACTACCATTTTAAAGACTCTGGTATGTCTCGGCCTGGGATGTCTTTACCTAATGACGTCACAGAGAATTGGCTACTTTCACTTAAGTCAAGAAGAAACTCACATGGCTGTACGTCATATAGCTTTATTCAATGTAGGTGTCTCTCTCTCTCTCTCGTCAGACTCCATTGTTAGTCCATTGATGGGGTCGGACATATTTTTCATCATATTATTATCATTGTTGTTCAAATATTATTTTTTTATTTCTTTCAATTTTTTTTTTTTTTTTTTTCGTATTTTTTTTTCAACTTTTATCTATTTAAATTATTAAATAGATTTTTGCTTCTTTATATCATTATTTCTTCTTTATGTTGTGCCTTAGTAGGTTCAGGCTCTTGCCTTCTCAAGCTACAATATGTGCTCTCTTGGCTATCGAATACCACGACACAGCACCACTAACAACCATTCGGCATATCGTAACATCCCACACGGCTGTGTAGTGGGTTTTAAAGACAAGTCGGCATGGTCTTAACGGTAAAGTCGCATCCTTGATTTCACATCTTCCAAAAGTGCCAAAATCCTGGTAAACCACTTTAGCCACAAGGCGGATAATTTGAGTCTGTTTTTATGATCGATTAACCAAATGTAACGTCACAGTTTAAAACGTACCGATCATATTCCTGTTTGTAATTAAACAGGGCGTTGACGAGGCCATGCAGTAAATCCTACATCTGTAGTCATACATGTGGTGAATAGCGTCGTTGTTATGGACGCTGTGAGTTAGAGATATATATCAATATCTAATATTGTAGCTCGTATAGGTCTAAGGGTTGGATAGGAATTGACCATTTCACTTTGCAGAAATAAAACATCAAAATAAAACAAGGAATATCTTTCAAAAGGATAAACGGCATAGTTTTGATGCTGGTGATTATAATGTAAAACTGCTAGTGAAATAAATTAACGAACTAATTAATAAATGCACAGTTTCAGCACGGATAACAAAATTATTTAAGCATTGAACTGCTTTCATTTGGAAGTTATGTGCTGATGAATGCCAACTGGACAAAGGCAAATTCAATGAAGCGCGCTAGCGCTTCATGTTAAATTTGCCTTTGTCCAGTTGGCATTCATCAGCCCATAACTTCCAAATGAAAGCAGTTCAATGCTTATATCTTATATTTACATTTGACAACGAATTTGAAAGACTATATCCAGGAATTTTACTCTGATAATGAATAAACAAATTATTATCGTCAAAGACGGAACAGCCTTTTCAACAGCCATCTTTCGTTATCGCCGACGTTACAATTATGACGTCACTATAATAATGACGTCATAATAGAGATTTGGAAGTTATGGACTCATAACTTTTAACTGCATATCTGCATTTTGCATTTACCGCTACATTGACCAATCATATATTTCATCTTGACCAGTAACGCCACCTGTCGCGTCATATCCGGGGCCAAAAGAATATTACTGTATACGGCTATGCCGAAAAATAGAAAAATGAGTATGCCTTTGAAATCACCGATGAGTAAAATATCATAAGAACGAAAAAAGCAGTTTTATGGCGCAATTTAATTCTATTTGGCTCTACCTATCAAATGACATAGAAAAGTATTTGTTAGAGCTTAATGAAAAGGATAAAAAAAACTTAGTGAAAATTTCGATCCTCAAATATTAAACTACCAATAGAATCAGGACGATGGCTTGGTATACCTCGTCACGAGAGAATTTTTAATTTGTGTTAATCAGATATTGGTGATGAATTTCATTTCATATTAAGTAGTGAACATGAATATGTACTACGTTTGAGAAAGAAATATATTCCGAAATATTTCTTTACTCATCCGAGTGCGATGCTGAAATATCAATATATTTGATATTAATGCCAATAAAAATGTAGATTTTTAAAGAAGCTAAGAAAATTGATTCCAAATTATGTTTTTGTATCAAGCAGTGCGTCTCCATTCTTTAATGTTCTTAGTAATTTTCACAAAAATGCATTGCATGACATAGTGTAAAATTGTATTAACTGTACGCCACGTTTCATTGTTATCATATATATACGATATCTTGTTACACTCGTTCGTGTGTCAGAGTGCTATGAATAAAACATTGAAACCTTGAAACAAATGTTTTGTATTGAGAGGTTTATATATCTTGTAAGTCTTTCGCACTGTGTAAACTGCTTGAGTATTAAATTGTGTGTACCTGGATAACTGCATTAACCTGGATTTGCGCCCTACACAAAACACGGCCACACAAGCAGATTCATACCTTTTAAATGTCTATAGTACTGAGTCACACAACAACCTTATCAGTTGGACGATATCGATGAATTAATTGAACTTCAAATCTTTGTTTCTAGGAGAAATCTTTAAAGACAATCCCCTTGCCCTGCTTGGACAATCTGAGTTGAACTCGTCAAGTAGTCGTTTCGCTAAATATAGCCGCGCAGATAACACTCATTACGTGATTACGTCCGCGCTGAAAAGCCGGCTCAGATCAAGTCTGCATCAAAATATGTTTTGCATGATGTGTGCCTGTTATTTCTATCTATCGCGATAATTACGTATGCGATGATTAATAGACTAGGTGACTTGGCTTCCCCGGCGTTATTTGTCGCTTAGGTGCTTAACAATCACGTCGCGTACATCATTATTAATAAATCAATCGCCTTGGATTGTTATGTTTTATCGAATGGCTTTGTATTGCTGTGAATCATTAAGTTATATAATTTGATTGAACATGTTTTCCAATGATTTGTTTTTACAATCTTGGATAGACGTAAAATAAAAGTTCTGATGATGTCATACTCAGAATTGATCAATGTACATCTTTATAATACAACAGTGTCCTCTTCGAAAAGCATACGTTCTCTGTAGGGATCTGTTCATCGGGAGCAGAACCATTGGATTCGGGAGATGTGTTCCAGCATCTGTTGCAGAGGGCATTAAAACAATACCTCTGACTGATCAATGCTAAAACTAATGTGACATTTAAAAGATATGGACAATGAAGATAACGCTCTTTAGTTTGGTGTCCTAACAAAGTCTACTTGTGATAGTGCTGTCTCCCTGAATCGTAACGCCGAAGGCCGCTAGTACGAGACTACATCTTGTCAAATTATATTAGAAACGGGAAAACCAATTGCTACAGTCTACAAATGCTGACAGTTAAACCGAGGGTACTAGCTATCATATTAGAAACTCGAGAATGTCTCTAACCTGTGATAAAATCTAAACCCTTCCTCTCAAGACGAATGCTCACATCTAAAGGCCAAAAGTGAGGCAGTGTCAAGGGAGACATTCAGAAGAAATCAAGCAACGGGAAAGCAGGTACAATTCTTACGTCCTACTTTTGTACTTGCAAGGCAGAGCGACCCAATGACAAAATAGTGAAGTTTAACTTACACAACCGGGCATATTGTATCCTATTTTCTACTGTACACAAGGGACTATTTTGTGATTGGGGGATTTTACGACGACAGAATATGTGTGAAAATTGGAACCACGGCTGTGTTTTATATGGAGATATATGGACAGACAGAATGTCCCGACAAAAGTCCCGTGTCAGATCAGAACTAAACCCATGATACGGACTTTATTACACTCGGGCATACCAACCCTCTTACGTAATCATCTTTGTTTACGGCCGTATGATATTGCTGTGAAGGAAATCGATGCCGGACTGCCACCGTCTGAACAATGACTGTCTGATACAGAAGGAAAAGATGATAATGACGATAATTTAAATGCTAATGTGTCTTTCTTTCCTTTAATATCAAGTCATTTCGAAATATAGCGTTTCTTGTCAAAACCATCATTTTAGCTATTGTTAATGTTGAATTGTCATCTCTCTGTCTAACAAATATGTGTTTCTATAAAGAAATAAATAATGTGTTTTGTTTATTATGTTTCCTCGTGCTGGGGCTAACATATATACTATACTCTTACTCTTCATACAAATATCCTCCCGGAAGTATTCCTTGACGCATGCGTAGTAATTTTTATATTTGGAATCGCAAATGATAACCGGAAAGACTTAGATGGAATGCAATGTAGAATATGCTGTATATCACTTATATTACTCGTGGGATTTATTTTCGGGTTAATAAGCTAGGGGAGTCAATCGCGAAATCAAATCATTCTCGATTATTTATACCTTTGGATGATGGCCAAGCTGTCGGTTACTAATAAAGCAGTCTGGCAGAGTCCATGACAATGACAGCTCATTACTAGCGAAATTTATGTTCGCGAAATAAAGTATCCGCGAAATCGAAGTGATTTACAGTACATGCTCTCAAAATATCCTATATGAAAAACTCTTGTAAAATATCAATGTATCAGAAAAATAAATTTATTGCATAGAGAGTCGATATACATTAATATGTATAATATTTATTGTATTCTTTAAATTACTACCATTTTTAGAGTAAATATGATAAAGATTTCTAAATGTACTTGCAGAAGTCCATGTGAGAATATCTATCAATCCTTTTTCATATTTCCTCGTTACGATATGCAGACACAGACTATCCTCTCAAATATTAATGAGTTAAATTTCTTGTTAAAGATATTAATTTACTGTTCTTAGAAAATGAAAATCATTTTTTTTTTTTTTACAAATGAGCAAACTTACATTGAATTAAAACATATGTTTAGTAAATATGATAGGCAATTAACACATATCATGTTGTGTTTGTTGTATAATTACATTTGAGATGTGAAACAAATGTTATCTATTGTGATAAGATTCCGCTACTTTTTAATTTACGTAACATTTATCGCGAAGACGGCCAAAGCAATGTTAAAACACCATTGGCTAACCTAAGAGAAAAAAGATATGTCTCGCGGAGTCATTTGGAGAGGCTAATTATTAAGAAATGTGGGCCATTATTTAAATTTTGATTTTGTTTGGTTTATTTTCGTTAACGGCCTATGAACAACTAGGGCCATTTAAGGACGTGTCTGGTTTTGAAGTTGGAGGAAAGGTACCAGGCAACTACCCCATGTGGGTTTGGTACTCGCAACCCAGAGGTGGAGGGCTAATGATAAAGTGTCAGGACATCTTAGCCACTTAGGGGCCGTGGTGGCCGAGTGGTTAAGGTGTCCCGACATTTTATCACTAGCCCTCCACCTCTGAGTTGCGAGTTCGAAACCTACGTGGGGCAGGTGCCAGGTACTGACTGTAGGCCGGTGGTTTTTCTCCGGGTCCTCCGGCTTTCCTCCACCTCCAAAACCCGGCACGTCCTTAAATGACCCTGGCTGTTAATAGGACGTTAAACAAAAACAAACCAAACCACTCGGCCACCGCGGCCCCGGCCATTTTCTCAAAAGCAATAAACGCAAGTGTGAACGTTTGTGAAATCCTCATCATCCTTTTTTTCATCTCGAATTGAATGTTCCTGGTGACGTCCCAAATATAATAAGATTATGTACAGAATCATACATAGTTCGAGATAGACCAATATTCCTCCTAACGTAATCTCCTATGTTTCACTCTTAAAGAATCTTCTCTCACATTTTATTAGGTCCAGATTTTTTATTTGGTTTTTAATCAGCGCTCTTTTCTCAACTTGAAGATAATCATACATCTTGTTAAAACAACTATTGTATATACATTACAAAGGATTGGCATTCACTGCCAAATAGCAATTGTTATTTTGTTATCGCTTACAGACAATACATATTTGCGGAGTTAAGTATTCCATCCCTCCATTCATTTCTATTTTTCAGCGCCTTTAATTCAGTATCAAGGTAGATCAAAACTGTGTATTGTTGCTAAGACTTTGCATTTCCTTTTCTAGCATTTGAAATGAACAAAACGACAATAGGAACAACGTAGGTTTGAATAGCTGTGATACAACTTTTTTGACTGAGCTCGATAAACGAAAGTCAAGATTTCCTTGAACGTTCTAATGAATGGTTTGTAAAACTTCCAAGAGCGAACCATATCTCAGGAAATTGTTTATGAATACTCTTTACGAAAAGTAGTTGCGTATTTTAGGCATGATTGCCCACTGCTCTTAACTGGTTTTCTGCATAAATACGCTTTGTAATTCTTATAAATTTACATACAGTGACCTTTCTTTACAAAAACAGCCATCTTTATCTTCAAAATACAGTTTTATTTCTTACTGATGTTTATCATTTTGTACATTTACAAAAGTATCAATCTTAATCTTCAAAATGCAGATTTTTTTTCTTACTGATGTTTAGCATTTTGTCTACACCATATGTCATAGCGATATAGACGGTTCTATACACAATGGAATCGACCTGTCTGGTCACAGATTCGTATAAATGTGATCGTTTTGGTAAAGGTAAAAGATATGGCTTGGCAGCGTCGAGGTCATAATTACCGGCTAAGTTAAAACACTTGTCTAATTTGGGCGGGGCCTTTCTGGTCTGTAAAGGAAATTAGCAGCTTACTTATCGGTTAATAATACTGGCTGAACTAGTGAATGACCGTCAGAGAGGGTTCGATTTAGCCATTACATGTCCCAAGGACGAGGGGAAGATATGTATATCGAAGGCAAATCTCATACGTTACGACATCTATTTTCACAGGCATTGCGACCTTTGTCCTTTGCTGAAAACTACAAGTAGACAAACGACTACAATAGTATTTATTTATTTATTTATTTATCGAAATATTTGATTAATTGATTTATTTATCTATTGAATTTTTTATTAGTTTTATCAAAACTTTGACAAAATGTTATCTTGATACTAGTATATATCTACATAATTCAAGATGTTTGAGAGAAATATTGCTAAATGCAAAGCCTGTTTCTAAACTTATGACGGTCACGTTGCGAATGTAGGTCATATCGACCTAGTTTTCAGACAATAGTTAATATCCTGAAGTTGAGTTTGTACGGATGACGTACATATGGCCTTAACATATACAATAGTTCAGTAATAGAGCAAAACACAAACATCTAATGTTCCGTCAGGATCGCCATGGAAATATAAAATATTTACCGCCATCTACATTAACACGGGACATGGCTAAACAATTCATTTGGGAATACCACATTTATGAGCTATTTCAAACGGAAAGTCATTTTAATAGCTAATGACCGAAATATAAGAAAAATGAGACTACCGATCGGTCAATATTTGGTGATTGTCATCTCGGCAGTTCTCTTCGTTATCATATATTTAGAGTAAGTATTGTAGATTGTGGCGCCTGTTTTTGTGGATCCCCTTGTCATTTCTTTTTGAATGTCCTACTTATGCATATCAGAGGTTTGAATTCTTTTAAAATCTGAATATTGTTAATGACATATCTTTAGATAAATCATTATCTGGTTTTCCGGATATGTCTGTTCAATACAATGAAGATTTTTTTTAAAATGTGCAAACAATTACAGAGACCAATAAGCTTAAGCTTAATACGTAATACCTCTCCGTTACACTTGTGTGACTGTTCGCTTGTTCTTCTTTCTTTCTTTTTTTTTTTTTTTTTTTTGAAAATGCCATTTTCGCAAGTTTTATGTATATGTTAGAGGAAATACATGTATGTTGATAATGTTGTAACAATTTGTTCCCAATTCTCTTGTCACTGTTTTGGTTAATAAACATGTCTTAAGATACTAGATGATGAAATAAATATAAATGATTTTTTTTTTTTTTTTTCTTTATTTTTCTTTTTTTTTTTTCGGTAATCATTCCTTTGTTATTTCTTTGAGATACGCCGGAGATTGGTTATATCGTTTGTACTAGTTCTATTTCAACAAACAATGGAAATTGTCTAGACACTGATGTCCAGCTAGCACGCTCCATTTAGAGCTGGGAAATTATCACAAACGTTTCGATGTCTGATGAGACAATACACATGGGTATCGTCAGCGTAACAATCAGAGAAAACATTGCTGGTAGCTTACGACTTAAAATTGCTTTGTATAAAGAGAGAACATGTACTTTTAGAAGCTCCAACATGGATCCTTGTGGAAGACCGTGCAAAAAAATTAATTGGCAGTTCAATTTGCAATGTTTAATTAGCAAAGTGCACCAAATACATTCCGTATTTTGAAATATGATTCGAGCAGAATTTCACCAGTGGGTCATGGTTGAATGATGACAGGGTACCGTGAAACACACACGCTTGTAAATTTTTATAAATACATCTAATTGTGTAATGAACAAGCATGTCGCCACTGAGTTAGAAGATGAATACCATTTTATACTAATATGTAATATGTACAATAATTTAATAATTCGCCTCATTGAAAATACTATTGGCAAAAATTTCCATTGTTTAAATTAATACAGTGTCAACAATATCAAAGAAGTGATTCGTTTAGGTAAATTTATTTTCGAAGCCAATAAGATCCGATCTGTATATCTTTAACCCGTACTCAACATTGTAAATGAATCGCTGTTATACCAATATTATGTAGTATGTTGTTTATAATATGTACTTTTGTTCCGTATGGCCTACAGTCAATCAAGAAACTGAATCACTTTTAAACTGAATTGAAGACAAAGTGTCAACACACTCGACTTTCATTTAGCCGACCGGGGTTCGATCCCCGATCGGGCTCGAAAGTGACGGGGTCACCTGCCTAACAAGGTGGGTTTGTTTCTCTATGTAGGTACCTCGGTTTCCTCCCAAGCGAAGACCATTCACACGTAATAAAATATTTCAACATATATCGATTTTATTATTTCGCAATTGTTGCAATTGTAAATACTGTTTACAGCTTTTGTTTAGACCTTTGGAATCAAATTACTTATCGTATACATTTTTATGTGAAAATTCATTGTTTGGAATCAGAGAAATTTCACCAAATGTTGTGCCATCAAAACTATCCCGGTTCTACAATGTAAACTTGTGTTGATAATTTAGGATACATTGTACATGCATAATGTGAAGATGTTTACTTCGAACAACGCAAAGGCAATGCACGTGTACATTTTGCACTTTAGATCATGTGCATACGCACAATTAAATAAGAAATATGTTTGAGTGAGATAACTTTGAATAGATTTGAAATTTTACATAAATGTACAGTTAATGAGCAATTAAACGTATTTTGTATTGAAAACTTCCTTGTTTGAAGTTTATCCCGTACCATCCCATACAATTCCATAGGGGCTCCACGAATGACAATTCAGTCGGTATATATAACAGAAAGAGTTAAACGAATTATGCTATTTGTGTTTTTCAAGCAATACTTTATGGAACGCACTAATTTGTGCACTTTTAAACTTGATAGCGACAGACTTTCAATTCTTATCTCCTCAAAATACACGTAAACAATCACAAACCATAATTACATTGATTTCAATTTAGAAAATAAATTGTTTTGCTTTCAGCTAAATTCAACAAAAAACAGTTTTATGAGATTGTGTCCTCGATTAAAGACAATTCTAAGCTACATGCACAAAATAAATATCTGTGGTTTAAACAAATACAAACTCGCTTATTCAAATTTTATTGAAGAGATTATTTTGACTCACAACAAAAGCACGCATTTGTAACAGCATTACATACCAATTATGACAATACAATGCCATGCTTCGGTTTAGAAGATATCTTTATTTTCAAAATCTAAAGCATATCTACACTTGGACCTTTAGTTTTAAGTACGCCAAATAGCTGTGCTATCGAGACTTAAAGTCGTAAGATTAGGGTATTCTTTGACTATACTTGCTTCAAAATGGCCCCGTTAAAATTCCTTGTGTATCGATTTCTAGTTTTGATGACTTTTATATATCTCGGGCTGGGGACCAGACTGATAGCTTTTAGAGAAATGGCGAACTCTCAACTTCAATTGCTAAAGTGAGGCATTTCCATTGGAGACATAAGAAGAAAAATCGAGAATAGAAGGAATTAAGAATTGAATCGTCTGTTACAAATCATGCAATTGGGAGACCAGGCAAATCTATTAATTACCCAACTACGCGAAATAAATCTTATACAAGATTCTTATAGAAAATTTCGTTATGTTTCTCCGACAAAGAGTTATTATAACCGATTTTAAACAAGAATTGGCTGTTCTATATCTTTTAAAAAATACCAAAGGTTACATTTTTCATGCTTTTACCATCCTTCAAAACAGATGGGAAACTGCCTGTTCTGAAGAGGACGAATTGTTTTTCCTCGTACAATCATTATATTTTCTACAGTAGGTTGGAAGTTTATATTTTATTTGAATTGGCAAAGCAATACAATTATAATGAACCTACGTAGCTGTAAAGCCTTTCTAATAATCAACACCTAGACCATAGCACCTTAACTCCCACATACAGATTCAGTAGTAAAATCGTAGTGACATTTTCGCATCTGACGACATTTACCTCATTTGACATATCCGTTAGAATCAATTACCAAGGTGTCACCGAAACATTAACCTCACTATTCTCCCACACACAACAAATGTCACACGTTACGCCTTTAAACTGTAAGCTGTTTTTCGAAGGAAAGCAATAAAGATGTTTTATGCTGTATTGCTTTCGGAGGCCATGCCACAGAGGATCACATATATTGTAAAATTATAAAGAACATTCCCAGAAAGCAATATATGTGTTCAAACGTTTAGACATGTTATATCGACTATTGTGCTTGGTGAATACGGGGGTTATACACATGTAATAGATATCATGGAATCTTATGTAGGTGTACACT
Organism: Pecten maximus; assembly: GCF_902652985.1. Classification (NCBI taxonomy): domain Eukaryota; kingdom Metazoa; phylum Mollusca; class Bivalvia; order Pectinida; family Pectinidae; genus Pecten; species Pecten maximus. Next base: position 40,355,692 of record NC_047024.1, read on the forward strand.
GTAAGAACAGCTTACCAAACCCGGCTTGGATTAGAAGTGGTAGTTTGGTGTCTACCACATTACCGCCTACGTCAAGAACGTCAAGATTGGTCATTAATATTTTTAATCACTCAATTATCAACACAACTTACATTTGACATACTTTCTGAATTCACGAAAGGCCTATTTTGATTAAGACAATGTTAGATATTTAGTTTTGTCGCTCATTACTGTTATTTGTATCCCTCAGATTTAAGACCTCTTGTAAGGTATTAGATAAGTCTGGAAGTAAGTTATACGTGGCTTCTTCAGAGTTCAAGGTCATCGGAAGAGCCCCAAGGTATCACCCCAGACGTGATATAATTAAAACCTGGAGAACTGTACTTTAACACAATTCTGTGGCTATCTGTATTTATCGGTAAGTAACAAGAAGTCGTGTATGGTCGAAACATATTTATGGTAAACCAGCAATTCACGCCATTCTCTAATTGATGACGTCAGAGTAATTAACAATGACGTCACATTGACTGGATCGCTAGAGGTGAACTCTTTGTTATCAGTTATTCACGACCACTTTAGAAAATCAAATCAATATCTATAAATCCGTCAACAAAAAAAACGGAAATAGAATTATGAAGCCGAAAGGTTCGTCCGCTAACTGATGTTCACCATCAGTGATGGATATTTATTATGTTATATATTTCGATATCAGTCACAATAACACGTAACAAAATCTGAAACAGAAATGCATTCATGCCCAGAGCATTAAAAGGAGTGTGACTACATCTCGTTGAACTCTGTGATTCCGGATGTCTCACTTGACACTGGCTCACATTTGACAATCTGTGGAGCGTTTGCCTTTGTAAGGAAGGCTTTGGGTTCTGCCCCCTTGTCAGTAAGGCTTTGGGCTCTGCCCCCATGTAAGGAAGGCTTTGGGGTCTGCCCCTTGTCTTGAAGGCTTTGGGGTCTGCCCCCTTGTCAGGAAGGCTTCGGGGTCTGCCCCCTTGTCAGGAAGGCTTTGGGGTCTGCCCCTTGTCTTCAAGGCTTTGGGGGTCTGCCCCTTGTCTTGAAGGCTTTGGGGTCTGCCCCCTTGTCAGGAAGGCTTTGGGGTCTGCCCCTTGTCTTGAAGGCTTTTGGGTCTGCCCCTTGTCTTGAAGGCTTTGGGGTCTGCCCCCTTGTTAGGAAGACTTTGGGTTCTGCCCCTTGTCAGGAAGGCTTTGGGCTCTGCCCCCTTGTCAGGAATGCTTTTGGGTCTGCCCCTTGTCAGGAAGGCTTTGGGGTCTGCCCCTTGTCTTGAAGGCTTTTGGGTCTGCCCCTTGTCTTGAAGGCTTTGGGGTCTGCCCCCTTGTTAGGAAGACTTTGGGTTCTGCCCCTTGTCAGGAAGGCTTTGGGCTCTGCCCCCTTGTCAGGAATGCTTTGGGGTCTGCCCCTTGTCAGGAAGGATTTGGGCTATGACCTTTGTCAGGAAGGCTTTGGGTTCTGCCCCCTTGTCAGGAAGACTTAGGGCTCTGCCACTTGTCAGGTAGGCTTTGGGTTCTACGCCCTTGTCAGTAAGGCTTTGGGCTCTGACCTTTGTCAGGAAGGCTTCGGGCTCTGCCCCCTTGTCAGAAAGTCTTTGGGCTCTGCCCCCTTGTCAGGGAGGCCTTTGGCTCTGCCACTTGTCAGGTAGGCTTTGGGTTCTACGCCCTTGTCAGGAAGGCTTTGGGCTCTGACCTTTGTCAGGAAGGCTTCGGGCTCTGCCCCCTTGTCAGAAAGTCTTTGGGCTCTGCCCCCTTGTCAGGGAGGCCTTTGGCTCTGCCCCCTTATCAGGAAGGCCTTGGGCTCTGACCCCTTGTCAGGAAGGCTTTGGGGTCTGCCCCTTGTCTTGAAGGCTTTGGGGTCTGCCCCCTTGTCAGAAAGGCTTTGGTCTCTGCCCCCATGTAAGGAAGGCTTTGGTCTCTGCCCCTTGTCTTGAAGGCTTTGGGGTCTGCCCCTTGTCTTGAAGGCTTTGGGCTCTGCCCCCATGTAAGGAAGGCTTTGGTCTCTGCTCCTTGTCAGGAAGGCTTTGGTCTCTGCCCCTTGTCTTGAAGGCTTTGGGGTCTGCCCCTTGTCTTGAAGGCTTTGGGCTCTGCCCCCATGTAAGGAAGGCTTTGGTCTCTGCTCCTTGTCAGGAAGGCTTTGGGGTCTGCCCCTTGTCAGGAAGGCTTTGGGGTCTGCCCCTTGTCAGGAAGGCTTTGGGCTCTGCCCCATGTAAGGAAGGATTTGGGCTCTGACCTTTGTCAGGAAGGCTTTGGGTTCTGCCCCCTTGTCAGGAAGACTTTGGGCTCTGCTACTTGTCAGGTAGGCTTTGGGTTCTACGCCCTTGTCAGGAAGGCTTTGGGGTCTGCCCCTTGTCAGGAAGGCTTTGGGCTCTGCCCCCATGTAAGGAAGGATTTGGGCTCTGACCTTTGTCAGGAAGGCTTTGGGTTCTGCCCCTTGTCAGGAAGACTTTGGGCTCTGCCACTTGTCAGGTAGGCTTTGGGTTCTACGCCCTTGTCAGGAAGGCTTTGGGCTCTGACCTTTGTCAGGAAGGCTTCGGGCTCTGCCCCCTTGTCAGAAAGTCTTTGGGCTCTGCCCCCTTGTCAGGGAGGCCTTGGGCTCTGTCCCCTTATCAGGAAGGCTTTGGGCTCTATCCCCTTGTCAGGAAGGCTTTGGGGTCTGCCCCTTGTCTTGAAGGCTTTGGGGTCTGCCCCTTGTCAGGAAGGCTTTGGGGTCTGCCCCTTGTCTTGAAGGCTTTGGGCTCTGCCCCCTTGTCAGGAAGGCTTTCGGGTCTGCCCCTTGTCTTGAAGGCTTTTGGCTCTGCCCCCATGTAAGGAAGGCTTTGGGGTCTGCCCCCTTGTTAGGAAGGCTTTGGGTTCTGCCCCCTTGACAGGAAGGCTTTTGGGTCTACGCCCTTGACAGGAAGGCTTTGGGCTCTCCCCCTTGTCAGGAAGGCTTTGGGCTCTGCCCCCTTGTCAGGAATGCTTTGGGGTCTGCCCCTTGTCAGGAAGGATTTGGGCTATGACCTTTGTCAGGAAGGCTTTGGGTTCTGCCCCCTTGTCAGGAAGACTTAGGGCTCTGCCACTTGTCAGGTAGGCTTTGGGTTCTACGCCCTTGTCAGTAAGGCTTTGGGCTCTGACCTTTGTCAGGAAGGCTTCGGGCTCTGCCCCCTTGTCAGAAAGTCTTTGGGCTCTGCCCCCTTGTCAGGGAGGCCTTTGGCTCTGCCCCCTTATCAGGAAGGCCTTGGGCTCTGACCCCTTGTCAGGAAGGCTTTGGGGTCTGCCCCTTGTCTTGAAGGCTTTGGGGTCTGCCCCCTTGTCAGGAAGGCTTTGGTCTCTGCCCCCATGTAAGGAAGGCTTTGGTCTCTGCCCCTTGTCTTGAAGGCTTTGGGGTCTGCCCCTTGTCTTGAAGGCTTTGGGCTCTGCCCCCATGTAAGGAAGGCTTTGGTCTCTGCTCCTTGTCAGGAAGGCTTTGGGGTCTGCCCCTTGTCAGGAAGGCTTTGGGGTCTGCCCCTTGTCAGGAAGGCTTTGGGCTCTGCCCCCATGTAAGGAAGGATTTGGGCTCTGACCTTTGTCAGGAAGGCTTTGGGTTCAGCCCCCTTGTCAGGAAGACTTTGGGCTCTGCCACTTGTCAGGTAGGCTTTGGGTTCTACGCCCTTGTCAGGAAGGCTTTGGGGTCTGCCCCTTGTCAGGAAGGCTTTGGGCTCTGCCCCCATGTAAGGAAGGATTTGGGCTCTGACCTTTGTTAGGAAGGCTTTGGGTTCTGCCCCCTTGTCAGGAAGACTTTGGGCTCTGCCACTTGTCAGGTAGGCTTTGGGTTCTACGCCCTTGTTAGGAAGGCTTTGGGCTCTGACCTTTGTCAGGAAGGCTTCGGGCTCTGCCCCCTTGTCAGAAAGTCTTTGGGCTCTGCCCCCTTGTCAGGGAGGCCTTGGGCTCTGTCCCCTTATCAGGAAGGCTTTGGGCTCTATCCCTTTGTCAGGAAGGCTTTGGGGTCCGCCCCCTTGTCAGGAAGGCTTTGGGGTCTGCCCCTTGTCAGGAAGGCTTTGGGGTCTGCCCCTTGTCTTGAAGGCTTTGGGGTCTGCCCCTTGTCAGGAAGGCTTTTGGGTCTGCCCCCTTGACAGGAAGGCTTTGGGCTCTGCCCCTTGTCAGGAAGGCTTTGGGTTCTGCCCCCATGTAAGGAAGGCTTTGGTCTCTGCCCCTTGTCAGGAAGGCTTTGGGCTCTGCCCCCATGTAAGGAAGGCTTTGGTCTCTGCCCCTTGTCTTGAAGGCTTTGGGGTCTGCCCCTTGTCTTGAAGGCTTTGGGCTCTGCCCCCATGTCAGGAAGGCTTTGGTCTCTGCCCCATGTCAGGAAGGCTTTGGGGTCTGTCCCTTGTCAGGAAGGCTTTGGGCTCTGCCCCTTGTCAGGAAGGCTTTGGGCTCTGCCCCCATGTAAGGAAAGCTTTGGTCTCTGCCCCTTGTCTTGAAGGCTTTTGGGTCTGCCCCCTTGTCAGGAAGGCTTTTGGGTCTGCCCCCTTGACAGGAAGGCTTTGGGCTCTGCCCCTTGTCAGGAAGGCTTTGGGTTCTGCCCCCTTGTCGAAATATGTCAGGGTCTACACCAATCATTAGTGGCTGTTCCTATCTAATGCTTAGCTTAGCTATAAAGTGAGGCGATTTTTATGCCTGCTGCAAGTATCATGTCACCGAGAGCGGTGTCCTGCTGGATGTCTTCGGCAGTATGTTTCAGTGGGGTAACACTATAAAGTAGACATCATTTTCGCGCTATCAAAGGGAGACAAATACGAACATACCGCATACATACACACTCATCACTCACATGCATCTCGCATATAGGGGAGGCTGTCCTTAAATGACCATACATTTAGCTGTTGATTAGACGTTACAAAATACAAAACCAAAATAAACCAAGTCGTGGTGGAATAGCTCGAGGAATTGCGACTGGAACATCCTTGGGATAAAATGGTACAATCACTTATGACGTCTTAGGCCATAAACTTTTCTTGATTTGCAAATGCAGCTAAACGTAGAGAATGTAGTTCATTACCAATACCTAATTATGATCAACGAAACAATAAGCCCCTTCGTTCTCAATAACGCAATGATACGAATTTAAAAAGAAAGTACCGTTCTGCCAAAATACCACGATAACATACATTCGCGTTCAATAACAAAAACGTTATGGTGTCAATAACATACATATTCAGCGGTATTAACGGTGATATCATTTTAGTGGAGATTTCATTTTAGTGGCAGTTTCATTTTAGTGGTGATCTCATTTTCGAGATGATGCAATTTCATTTTATTGGAAATTTCATTTTAGTGGAAATTTCATTTTAGTGGTTATTTTCATTTTAGCGATGTTCTCATTTCAGTGGAAATCATATTTTAGTGATAATTTTACTTTAATGGTGATCTCATTTTAGCTGTAATCTCATTTTAGTGGTAATTTTATTTTTGAGCCGTAGTCTCATCTTAGCAGTAATCTTATTTTAGCGGTAATTGTATTTAAGTGGTAACATTTCTTTAGCGCAAGAAGCATTGCTTGCTATTAAAATTTGATAATGCCTGACAATCGCAGTGTCCAAAATTAGTACGTTTGCGGTATGTACAAAATGTACAAATTGAAATAAACAGTTTGTGCACGCACTCATTAAAATTCAAGTATATACTTCCTATCACAGGGCCTTGACACAATTAACTGTTTATCTAACCACATATGGATGTGTCATAGATTGGAATTAGTCCTTGTATATCTAACCAGTAGCATATATACAGTATATATATTTATCAATTATGGACCTTTGATGAGGTTGATAGAATGTTACACCATATTTACCGAATCAACTTCCTTAATGTTTATATTAAATATGAAACTTGCTTGCAAAAGGGTGAATTTTCATTAACCTTATCTTAATAATAAGAAATTTACACTGGGCCATTAATCGTGACGTCATAATGACAATGACGTTAAAAACGCAATATTGAGCCTGTATTTCTAATAATAGAAACATCAGGTCGATTTCACAAATTATTAACCTCCACATGACCATGTTTAAACCATTGATAATTACGGAAAATCGGACCATACTAATATATATTTACATAAAGATGCTCGTAGTAAGTACTATTTTAATACGCTTCTTTGAATGTATCAAAACAACATCATTCCACACCAAAATAGCAATGTCGATATTTTCAAAGCGTAATCTGTCAGTTAAACTTGTATAGCCTCCGGATTGCAGCAAGCAGGGTATCCAATGGAACTCTTGGTTTTGAATTTCAAAATGGAACACGGGGAAAATATTGATCATGTGTATACACTGTCATGTTGATACATATCTATTTTTGTATGTAGGTTGTGCTAGCAGAAACCAGTCCAGGGCATTCCCTGTGTCACCACCTTGAAATAGACAGCTTCGAAAGACATCCCCGAATTCTTTTTGACAACACCAAGGTCATTCGGGTCAGCATGCGACGCAGGTGTGGAGAAGGCATCTTGGAGATGGGGTTTCAATAATGGCTATTTTTTATAGATTTTCTTTCTGTACGTGGATGGTTACAAAAAATATTGCTAACTGGCAACGACAGAAAGAAGTCACGTGATCATTTCTCAGTTCGTGAATGAGACAGTTGAAAAATGTATGTGTGCATGAATTTTGACATTGAGTTAGATAAATCAACAGATGTGTTTAACTTCATATATCAAATATGTTCTTCTTTTTTTGAATTCTTTGATGTAGAACATCAAACACTAGGCATAAATAATTGTAATAGTTTAGATACTATTTGCCTTTAGGATTCCCATATTTGGCCCGTAACATTGCTGACGAGTCAAAGAAGGACGAAACAGATGCATGGTGGTGTATGATATTTATTTATTTTTACTTATGTCATATCTATATTCCTTAATTCATATTTAATGTGCTTTAAACTTACAATTGATCAAGTTTGTATAATGATTTAATTTTTCACCCCACGGCATATTGCAATTCGAGACTCGGGAAGGAAAAATAGCGAGCTTTTCTGCGCTGTATTTGTTGAGGCATTTTGCAAGACACTATATACCAAACTAGAAAAAAACCCGAACTACCACCACGATGTTGTTTGTGAGGTAGCCACCTACTACTACTACTACTACTACTACTACTAAAGAAACATGGTCTGAGAGAGAATGACCTTGCCTGTTTATGGAGCGAAAAGCTAAGTAAACAAACAAACAAATTGTATGTCCTCTCTGCATCCTGTGCCATTTGTGTCCGATAAGGTATGAGTCATACCACGTCGGCTTGAGAGTTGTTACAATATTATCACGGAATTTACGCAGCGTTTAATCCGACTCACGCAGGTTTCACAAATCAATAATCTATTGGGTAATGATATATCACAAGAAGTGGTTGGCGAGGCGATATTCAGTCTTTTAAAACGACATTTTCTTATATGTACATGTATATTAGATTTTAATTTCAATAATTATGTTGTTTTGTGTAAATGCTGTCCCTGTAAGATTTGCTGTCATTTTATTCCCTCTTTGAATGGATTATTGACGGTGATATTTACACAGTTTACTTGCACTCCTTGTATTCATAATTTTATTTGTTTGTTCACTCATGCATAAGTTCGTTTGTTTATTAATGCATTGTCGTCGGTATCGCCAATATAAAGCCTACCAAGCTCAGGTAACATTCATTACAGCTATGAACGTGTAAGAATTAATGCCATAGTACGAGGCCAACTCGATTTGCACTCTTCTCCTTCTAGAATATAACTTCCGGTCACCACTTGATTTGCAGCTCTTCTGCTTCTGGAAGATCTTCTTCTTCCGTCTCGAAGCTGGAAAATTTATTTTCCAAGATGGCGGCGACCATGTTTAAGTGTGCGACATGCGGAGTGATGAGTTCCACTTGAGAAGGATTTATGGCACATACACGCACAGGTTTGTGTTACAGTGTTTGAGAAAACTTAAAAACTTATTTGTTTTGGGTTATGTTCTTCCGGTTTACTCGATTTACATATAACGGAAGGCGATCTTCTGAGCAGGCTTCTCTTCTGAGAAGGGTGCAAATCGAGTTGGCCTCAGTGTTTAGAATCACTATGACGTCATAAGTGTATTGTTGTATTGTCGTAGGCATTAGTACTATAAAACTCGACAAGTTTCGAAAGCATTCAATTCTTGGAATATTATGGGATGGATATCATGAATACACTATAATTAATTTTCCATGGATTGTATGCAAAATACAGCTTTCTGATTGGTTGATTTTTCTTTTCATACCTGTATGAAAAAAAAATAAAATGCGCGAAAAACGTCACGTCACAATACGGACATTGACGTTATATTAGATAAACTACTTTATGAAAATTCTATACTGTTGCTTCAATGAGCAATCAGATAAGGTAACAGTTTTATGTTGATATGAATACATGTAGCTGTTTTAGGAGATGGGTGACTTTTGTAATGGCCTTCAAATTGGATGAATACGCAACCTCCGAAATGAATGAGCAGCGTCCATATCGACAGCTTGCTTAATTTTTTGTTAATGTCTGCACTGTCGATCTGCAGTTGACAAATCTCATCAAAGACACCGCATGACGAATTTTGTCTTTCATATCATTTCATTCATATTGATTTATGAATGCAAACTGGGGAAAAAACATCACCCATTTGCTATGTTTACATTAGAATTGCAATGCTTTTTATTACTGTACATTTATTATTAGGGTTCAATGTTGACATAATAGAATTTCAAGAATAATCTTAGTCACCCCGGCGATTGATTCCGAAATTATCCACTAGGGAATTTTAGATGAAGCGGACTATAATATTGACAGTTAATTAACTATATGATCCAATCAAACCGCGAAGTCGAATCTTGCGTTCATAGTGTTATTAACGCTATGGTTTTCGGTTCATGGAGTACACATGCAATTTGTAAATGATACTTTAACGCTATATACTCCAAATAGATATGTTTACGATCGCAAACAACGGTTTAGGATGAGCTGTTTTCATGAACGAGGTCATTCACGTACGAAAAAATGTAACAATGGTATTCATCACGAACGCCGATCTCAGCCAGAATTGCATGTCAGATAAAATTTTAGGCAACTCATATCTTGATCAATCCGCATCGGGGGTACTTTCTAAGCCTCATATTTACAGCGCCAAGTTAGTTTTTTTTTTTTTTTTTTGTATTTTTTGTCATGCAATATAATCAATCGCTATTCTCTACGAGATAATAAGCCCCCGAGTTTGTAGATAATTGAACAGCTGTGCTATATAGACCAGACCGTATTTTCTATCTTATATATAATTGGGAGACGGATGTGAAGAAATTCCTCTCGCGCATGTAAATATACATGTTAATCGAACGAGATCACGAGCGGACCTGTGAATAAAAGTTCACCTGCTCCCAATACATCATAAATATTATGTTTACTTGTTAATTAGGAATCTGCGGATTGGAAATCAAACAAAGTTGCATCGCATATCAGCCTTAGACCTCAGGGTCACCATAGTTACATATCAGTTGGTTAATTTGTCCCTGTCCCAAGGTAGTCGCAAATTACGGATCAACGCATATCAAAAAATAAAACTAGATAAAAATGGAGATAAAAATAGCCCGTCATAATGAATAAACAATACGTGCCTGCTGGCACGTGCTATATATACGTATTACATAATGCGTTTGATTTACCTCAACTAGACGCATAAGCTATTGCATACAGTTATTGCATGGGTGTAAGGGAAATAGTTCTTTTATTGTTCCCGATACATGAACTATTTCCCGGGACGAAGCCGAGGGAAATAGTTTATGTCAAAGGGGACAATAAAAGTGTTATTTCCAGAAATACCCATACAATAACTTATACTAATGCACGGACACCCATGCTATTTCTGTATAATAACAAAGAGTGTAAGGAAATGTGGACTACATTTTAGTGGTACAGGTGCAAGGTCAGTTAATTCGCGCCATTGACGATTATTCGCGAAAATATTCCTAAAATTCGCAAAATATCCGCGATATTTCACCGTATAACTAATCCGATCTTTTATGTTATAAGATTCGCTTGTATCAAATATAACATGGCACAAATCGAACTCTCAAATATCTATTGTAGTAAGGAATGACAGCTTTTGTCGCTGAATTGTTTTCCTATTCGGAAACTCTCTAGACATATTCTAACGAATAGGATTTCCCGTAACGTACCGTTCGATATGACCATTGGTACGGCTAAGAGCAGATTGAAAGGTGATTGACTCAAGGTATATTTTCAAAAATTGATTTGCCGATAAACTTAAATCCATGTACTGTTTGGACTCAACAGTACCGGAACTGACGTGCTTTCATCACCTGTCAAGTTCCTTATATACATCTTTGTACACCGCTCGGCAGTTACTATGGAAACAATAGAGGAAGAAACCGCCATTGTTCGGTCGGTTATATGCTTTTCATAGGTGAAAGTTTCTAACCAATGGATGGAAGTTTCTAATCATACGCATGACCAGCTTGCTATGACGTCAAACAAATACAACACCATATGTGACGTCACAGGACATTACGAAACTATTTAGCTGCATTTGAATTGATCAAATTTTATTATGCTTCACGCTGGTTTGGTTAAGGTTTTACTCTTTTAAATCTTTTGTTTTAATCTATTGTGATTTTGTAGTAAACCTTCATATATACGTCTCGTGTAGCTTCTGTTGAATTTGAAATATCTGTTTCCAATGGAGTTAATTGGGCTCGTTAAACTACAATAGTTTGATAAACAGTTTATGCAATGCACAGTTGAAGCTTTATTATGTTCAGTATTGTTTTGCAATTAAGATGGAAGTTTTACTGCATCTGTGTATATATGCCGTTGAAGGGAACATTTTTATGGCTAGCTTTTCTAATAGAAATGTACGCTTATGTACATAAACATTTCGTTTGACGTATGGCGCGTGACTAATGAGCTAAAAACTAGATCGTAGACATGTGTCAATGGATAACCTAACACGGTAACATGATCTTTATTTAGGTCTAACCTTATTTAGGTATGACCATATTTAGGTACAACCTTATTTAGTCATGGCCATATTTAGGTATAACCTTATATAGATATGACCATATTTAGACATAACCTTATTTAGCTATGACCGAATTTTGACATATCCTTATTCAAGTATGGCCATAATTAATAATAACCTTATATGACTACATGTATGACCATATTTAGGCATAACCTCCTGTATGTATAACCTTCTTTAGGTATGACCATGTTTAGACATATCCCTATTTAAGTATGACCATATTTAGGCATAACCTTATATAGATATGACCAAATTTAGGCATCACCTTATTTAGGTATGACCTTGTATATCCCGGTAATTATATATACCTTCCCATAACTGGCGGCGATGTAGATTAAACATCTTGGACAATATATGGAGAGCTAATTTAAGTCGTATGACAACTAATCAATATCATACGCGACCAGACAACAGCTGGGATCAATAAAGTGCATATATACTAAAAAAGAATGATCCATTACTTTTGCAATTACGCATGCGTAGTATCATTGTCGGTGCTTCAAAGAGCACGTGTTACGATGCTTTCTATCTGTAACACATGCAGGGTGTTGTAAACATCACTGAGAAGGCAATACTACATAATATAATCACACAGGGGCTTGACAGAAATCACAACCTTTGACTGATTGACCCTTTTTGGGTTTGAAATCGGCGTCAAACGCCTGTGTATAGTTACAGTGGCCTAGATTTCGACCATCTTAATCTTCCAGTCCGTCCTCAGGACGTCCAATTCCTTCTCGATCCCTAACAACTCCTACTCCTACAAACCTCTACCCCTACAAGGTTACAACCATGACCCTATCGACCCCTAACAACCCCTACTCTACCAACCTCGACCCCTACAGGGTGCCAACCATGACCCTATCGACCCCTAACAACCCCTACTCTACCAACCTCGACCCCTACAGGGTGCCAACCATGACCCTATCGACCCCTAACAACCCCTACTCTACCAACCTCGACCCCTACAGGGTGCCAACCATGACCCTATCGACCCCTAACAACCCCTACTCTACCAACCTCGACCCCTACAGGGTGCCAACCATGACCCTATCGACCCCTAACAACCCCTACTCTACCAACCTCTACCCCTTCAGGGTGCCAACCCTTACCCTACCAACCCCTTAAAACCCCTACCCCTACCAACCTCTACTCATACAAGACACCAACCCCTACTCCTATGAACCCCTAAAAACCCCGACCCACCCCTAAACCTAGCAACCCCAACCCCTAGCAACCCCGCCCCTAATAACCCCATCACTCTTTAACCTGTAGTATTACAGTGTGTATATCGATAAGTAAAGGTCAAGGTCATACAGAATCGAGCGAATCGGGACAAACCGCGCTGGGGAGAATTGCAGTGGACGAAACAGACAAAATAGTTGTGACAGTTACGGAACGCAACTAATCTTAAGAGCTAAATGAAACGAAACGCACACTATGTCAGCCGTGTACGATAGTGAGTTTTTAGTCTAGTCAGACTACAGATTTGGCACAAAGAAATAGCAACCGAGAGATTTTTTGCTTTAAAATAAACTAGATATTATACTTATCAAAATATAAAAAATATTTAAAAAAAATCTAAGTTGGGGAAATAGTAAAATTTAGCGATTTAAAATGGTAAAAATTGCAGCAAAATGTATGACATCTACAGGCCGCCGTAGGACGAAAGAGCTCTCAAAGGGCGGTAACTACTATTTTTGTAAGATTAAAATTCAACAGCGATATTAAATTGGCATTCCAGTCATAATCAAGTGTGTATAGAATTATCCGTTAAGGTATGAAATTATTATTGTTTTAAAATAAAATAAATACACGTTACTGACATTTTGTAAGTGTAATTGCTGTTACTGTTTAATTATCAATCGTCAATGTGACGAAACAGATTTTTGTTTTAGTTGTTACATTGTTTGGAAAGTTCCCTTTAGAAATAATAGGTGTCTGTGTATCATGAAATTCACTAGATGAGTGTAGTAATTGTATTTACCGATGGCTCTTGATATTAATTATAAGATTGCATCGACACGAATGTAAGATTCTGTTTATCACATGTCCGAGCTAATCTATAAATGAGATAAAAGAAGTTCATTGAACCCTTGAACTAAAGAATTTGAATTAATCGACGAACAAACAGGGTCAGATTTATAACACTTACAATCGATACTTCGCGAAAATATTAACGCGAAAATCAAAATCCCACAAAAATAAAACTAGTTGCAGTAATAGCCGCCACATGCCGATCAACGAGCGTGGCAAACACGGAACCATTGTCATTATGTCTCGAGATAAAAAGAAAAGAAGAAAAGAAAAAAAAACATGAAATAGCTATATGTTATATACATAGCACATTTTAACCGTGTGTTTAACTTTTCGTTTAAATAATGGGACCAAATTATCTTTCACAAATGCTACAAAATAATCGATTTCCTCGATCCTCATACAATGAGAAAACTGTGCTCACTGTTCCAATTGGTCGAGACACCCTGCACAGCAAAGCAGACACGACAACTTCACTGCCCTTAGAACATTTCATAAATGTCATATAAAACAACGATTTAAATGCATTCTTTGAATGTCAAATAAAACAAACAGAGACTCGAAAAAATGCGATCAATAAGGTAGGCTTTTTTCATTATTTATTTCACTTTTTTTTTTAAAGGACTCATTTCTGTGAAAGGTTTGTTTGTCACGTGCGAAAATATGGCCACGTTGGTAATGTATTGTTTAACGTTCTATCAACAGCTAAGGTCATTTAAGGACAGCCTCCCCCGTGTGCGAGATACATGCGTGTGGTGAATCTGTGTGTGTGGCTGGGAGACTGTTTCTGTCTGTCTCCTTGTGATAGCGCGGAACTTATGTTGACTTTTTAATGCTACCTCACTGAAGCATGCTGTCGAAGACAACCAGCAGGATAAACCACGCACTGTGTTATGGCTTCATAAGTTAATATTCAAGTTAATCTTTATAAATTAATATACAGCACATAATCTCTGCGGAAATTTTATTGATGGACTTTTTCCTCTCTGAAATTATCACGCCACTGTATCAGCCAATCAGAAGCGACGTTTCAAACGGCACGTCATTTTTTAAGTCATTGACTGAACACATAAATTTTAGTCCAATTAAAATCCTTGTTGCAAACCGTATTAGATTATGAGAAATAGCGATGCCGAAAACAAGAAGGTAGTAGGACAATATGTGTATTTTGCTAACAGTAATTTGACGTCAATGTCGAATGTTATTTTCATGTCACACATGGACCAAACATAGCTTCTGAGACGTGATGAGGTTTAAGTGATAATCGGAACGAATTAGAAGTCGCCCTGTATAGTAGAATTTACCGATTGAGAAAGCCTCGGGCAGGACGATGATTTCACAAATGTTATACACAATAGGAGGCTCACTTTCTTCACAATGAATGCATGCTTCTACGACGATGTCATGAGTTTTCGGTATATAGATTCACAAGTGATTTAGCTTGTTCTATACAATAGGGTCATGTTGTAGATATACTATGATACGTTTGTAATATCTATTGTGACGTCATTAATAGGTGGCGTCACATGAATGCATATTTTTCTATTTGAAATGCCCCACCTGAATCACGTTTTAAGGAAAGGAACTGGAAAGTCGTTGCCTATTTTCTGATGAATAGGAGTTCTTTGATAAATAGAATATCACATTCGTGTATTAAATGTGATAAACAGAATATCACATTCGTGTATCAAATATGATCAATAGAATATCATACTCGTTTATTGAATGAGATAAATAGAACATCATACTCGCTTATTGAAGTGTGTGAATAGTTTAACAATGTCACAAGCATACATGTTTGGGACAAAATTCTTCACTACATCGACACTCATGTATTCCGTTTCTTAAAAATGTATATGAAATGTACATAGGCGAGTATATGTACATATATAGGTCACACAAAGGTACAATATATCTACATGTATCTATATTTATATCACAGCGTTATAAAATCCAGGTAAAAAATAATAGGATGTGTTTCTCAATCAGCTTTTTGCCGAATCCGTCAATCCCTGGTCGACAGGGAATTATAAACAGCACGACATTGTAGTACTACTACATGACATTAGTTTAATGGTTCACGTCCATTACACGCGCAGATCACGCGGACAGCACGCGAACAAATATTGATATACTCCATGATTGAAGTCATAAAACTAATTTCAGTTGATCTTCATCTCACGAATTTGCCAAAGCGCGCTCTAAAGTACGTATTAGTAGGGGATGTCGCCCACTTAGTTTTGTATTGGTTGTTGTCTTAATTTGTAAACAAACAAATAAATAAACAGTCATATTCAGTCAATAATGAATAATGTTGTTGGGGTTTTTTTGTCAGAAAATCAGTTTGTTGGAGAAGACCACAAAAAATATGTCAATTTAAATTAAATGTTTCTACATTGATATGATGCTTCTAGTATAACCGGTATCTAAAACGTGGATGAAAAAAAAAGAGAAAAAGAGAGAAAAAAAGAAGGAAAAATAAACACTTACCTATTTCGCCAGCTAATCACGTTTCTCCGTAACACTAAAATCACAAAATTTCCAGCGTATCTTTTTCGCCATTTTTCTCTCTTTCAAATTTTTTACGTTAAAAACATTTTCATGTGGAGTCCCTCACTCGGTAGACTGAAATGACAGTCACACACTCTAGTTGTTCCTTGGAATCACAAGTTTGATAGAAAATGGAGTATATCCCAAAGAAAAAATGTTTCACATATCTGACAAAAGCCACACGCGGACCAACCTAGATTTCCTCGTTAGCACTGAAGCTCGCAGCAAACAAAACACGTGCAATTGGACACACGCACGAGAGGGGAATCCTTATGGAACCTCCGAAAAAAGATAGATTCAAAGAAATCCGTTAGAAAATTGAAACGTACAAAATATTCTTAATTAATTCCTTTGTACAGATCACAAATACGCCATGGTTTCATAAAAAAATGTACGTTTCTATTAAAAAGAATACTTCGCAGTACTTTTATTTCCGTTCTGTTGATTAATCTAATTAATTGACATAAATAATTATAGAAGTATTCCTATTGTTCAACAAGTTCCTGTCGTCCTTTGACAGTCAAACAGCACACAGAGCTACTCTCGGAATCTACTGAAATTGATTACTCATAGCTGCTCTCCTAGCTACGGGCTAGGCGTCCTTTGCAACGCGCGTCTGTGCTCGCTTGTATGAATACAGTTACACGCAGTCGGCGAACATGTTTTCTGCAGTGTTGAACCATCGTACAAAGCTTGGTAGCAACATCGAGGCAATTTACATAACAAACAGCCCTCCCTGCAACGAGAGTTCTCTCTTGATACATTCCCACGCATGGGATAGTTTGTGTCTTAGAACTGTTGCAGGTAAACCGATATGTTTCGTTACAGGTAGTAGTGACGTCACGGATCTGTATGTTCACGTCAACGTTACGTCATCAGGTTATTTATAATGTTCTGTAAATATTTCATATGTCTTTTCCTTTTCGATAACTTGACACTGGTATTTCCCCGTTTACGACATTTTATCTATTTCTGTCGTTAACCGCTAGCCAGACCATATCGCTAACCGACTAATATCCTGCAGCACGCGACATATCTTCCTCGCACGCACCATATCCGACCGACATGTGACACAACTGTGCATCGTGTGAGATGGATCTTTTACTTCAGGTTCAACAGATTTTGAAAATATATACATGTACTCGCTTTATTATGTAATTATGTACAGAGAAACCTGCTTATACCATAAGTCATAAATGTGTAATCTTGACCTGAACCACCAAAAACTCACAAGAACAAGAACACCAAAACTTAAATTCCGCCAAACCGATCGTGCTAAACCGTTCGGAACTCGAAACTGCTATCTTGATCTGATCCGCAATACTCATAATCACAAGTACGCCAAAGCTAAAATTCCGCCAAACCGAGCGTGCTAAACCGTTCGGAACTCCTCTTCGCGATCATTGATGTATGCAGCGTCCAATTCTCAGTTGTCAAAACATGAATGGCTGACAAACCTGCATTGGCGACGTGATCGTCAATCAAAAACGAGAAAGAGACGATGAGTAGTCTGGCCAAAGATGTCCCGGCCTTTGGATACTGGACTACAGAACAAATAGAGGAATATGTTACCAGAATTGATAGTTGGTAGGACGATTAACAATATATAACCGCAGACAAAATCGTGACGTAATACGGAGATGCAAACGATCACACAGTCGACGTGGATCAGAGACAGGCCGATTGGCAGGACAAATCTAAATACGTTTTGAATTAATGAAACAATTAATTCTAATTAAGAAAGTAACGTTTGAAATTGTGGAATGACAGAATATTCATACAGACATCATCTTATCGTTGTTGTTGTTGTTGTATACGCACAACTGTTAACAATATAAACGTTGTTAATTTTAAATTCACGTGAACAGCTAATTAATAGAATTACCATCGCCTTACTTTTTCAGTATTGGCCTACATGAAGTTATCAGTAAGTGGAGAGCGGTCCGATGCTAAGCCGACCATTGACCATGCTAAAAGTGAGACAATGATACAAAATGCATTTATCACCTACGACAGGCATACTTTCTAATATCATACGAACAAGATATAGATATCGTTAGACACATGTGTAATATGGTGACGTCATAAAGAAATGATGACATGATGACGTTTTTGCTGTTCTTCTTTGGTTTTGTTGGTTTTGTTTAACGTCCTATTAACACCCAGGGTCATTTAAGGACGTGCCATGTTTTGATGGTGGAGGAAAGCCGGATTACCCGGAGAAAAAAACCCACCGGCCTACGGTCAGTACCTGGCAACTGCCCCACGTAGGTTTCGAACTTGCAACCTAGAGGTGGAGGGCTAGTGATACATTGTCGGGACACCTTAACCACTCGGCCACCTCAGTCCTATAAGGGAATCAATAGAGAGATACCTTATGCTTATATTCTTATGAATATTGGTCATAT
The DNA here is from genome assembly GCF_902652985.1 of Pecten maximus. Lineage (NCBI taxonomy): Eukaryota > Metazoa > Mollusca > Bivalvia > Pectinida > Pectinidae > Pecten > Pecten maximus. Next base: position 40,373,733 of record NC_047024.1, read on the forward strand.
GGATTGATGAACACTATCTTTACAATGAATTAATTAACCTAGTTATATGATTAAATATGTCACTCCCCAAAAGGTTTGTAACATATCAAATTAGCTCGTTTAATAAATTCCGCATTCTTGTTAGACCATTACTGTTAGAACCTTGTTTTTAAAATCTATGTTATGCAAAACTATTTACAATATGAAGTATATAATACACAACACCTACAATAAAATATTAAATTGTTAGTTTCGACTCATATCGGCTCATGGGCCTCCAAAACTAACGTTTTGCTAACTTAAAATTTCTATTCCTATTTTTCAGACAGAATGCTTCAACCATTTGCTGTTGGATCTGGGCGTTAAAATATCCAATTAAGAACTGCATTGTTTCTTCGTCTGTTTAGACAGCTATACAATAATTGGATCAGATGATATTTTAGTTAGTTTTAAGGGACATTGAACCGATAACAGCGTTTTTACATTAAAAAAAATGCTAACTGAGTATTTATCAATAAAAAATTGGAACACATTTCATTTCTCATCATAATTAACCGGAACCTGTAAAGTATCGTCACCTTCAACTCAGTAAAGCTCAAAGAGTCATTTAGAATGATGCAAAAAGGAGAAAAAACAAAGAAAGAAAACAATAGGGCTAGAACCTAGTATTAAAAGTCACTAATCTGTTGGGATATTTCTTATTTTCTTGGCACAGGAGTTCAATTGCCGCTATGAAAAAATATATAACGATTGGATTCTAAGGTCGGAGGTCAATACACTGAAAAATTGAGGTCAATAAAGATACATATATGTGTCATTTAAAACAATGGTAGGGCAGTTTTAACAGCATTCGATTTAAAATGCTTGTGAACGAAAACAGCGGGTGAGGGACTACATTGTCTCGTCAAACAGCACAACAGTGACAAGGGTATTGTGTCCTAGCTACAACCATATTGATGTTTAAAATGCTTGGTCGTTGCGCTCCGGAAGTCAAAAATGGTATCTGTTGATTTTAAAAATGGCTACATTATGTTTGAATTCACTCGAGTGTTGTTATACTTCCGCTGATTGTGAATGATATTGGATCTTCATTTTAATCAAGCCATATTTTACACAGAATTGAATATTTTTTTTCAAACTGTTGGGTATTACAGGTCAAGGTCGCTTGGGTGATTGATATTTTCCGATAAGCGGCATCCTGCATCGTGCGGCTTAGGAAATTGAAAAAAAAAAAGAACTTGGTCGGATTTAAAGCAGACAGCTCGAAGAAAACCAAAAACGCGACCTGATCATAAATCGAATCGCTGTTTGAAGGGGATAAATGTAGATTTATGTTCAGAAAATAAGTATTTAATTCTGAAACACACATAATCCGAACACCATGATATTCGATACAATCTATTAGTGTTAGACATTCCCTTTAAATGAGAGATTCTCAATAAACTCAGCGGTACATCAGAATTAAGGACCACAAAGACGCAAGCAAGCGTGTCCACAATCTGAATCACGTGCAGAGAAAAGTTCAAAAAATCAATATCAAGCACGTGTAATCGACATTTTTTAAATTATCAAATTAACATAGCATATTGTATATTGGATTACTGTTAACATGTTTAATGCAATTTATTTTGACAATTTTTTTTTTCATTTTGGTATGCAAATATTTAATTGCATATTTTCAAGAATTGTTTTAACATTTCCCTGAAAAATCTTACCAATACGATGTCTAGCTACATATATGATTACATTTCTTACAAGATTCTCCTCTCTTACTATATAAATAAATGATATTCATTTCACGGCAGAGATTTTATCGAAATAAAAAAAATGTTTGATAAAAGGGTTGAATGCTTAACGCCTTTTCTTACGGCTGTTAACACATTGTCTTATTAGAAATGGGTGTGTCCTTGGGCAAGACACTTTAACTTGATTGCTCTTGATGACATAAGACGGGATTTCCGTATGTTAATTAGGGAGGTAGTCACCAACTACTACAAAAAGACCCAATCTCAAAACCTGACCGCTCAAGGGGCGATAAACCCAGCAAGCAAATAAACAAGCAGGTTTTTGGAAACATATATGGTTTTTGACCTCCTTGTTTTTTACATTTGTCACTTTTTTTCCGAAAAGAAGCATTTTATGCTGAAAAGATAGATATCAGGGAACCAAAACAAACAGAGTGAGACAATGCTAAATATTATTTCTTTCGCAAATTAAAAAAACATCAATAAAATTTAGTTGAAATTGAAATTTTCTTTTACAAATAATCTTTTTGGTTATTTATCCTACAATAAACTTTGTTATCAAAAAAACATGGTTTCAGCTCATCCCGGACATCAAAGCATATGCACACTTTAAACGATCAAATAGTGTGAAAAAAGATTGTTATTAGAACTTGCCAAGTTCCCGAGTGTGGGGTTGGAACCTTTACATGTCAAATTACAAAGTTCCCGGATGCGGGATGAAATCTTTACTTGTTAAGTTACAAAGTTCCCGGATGTGGGGATGAAACCTTCACTTGTCAAGTTACAATGTTCCCCAGATGTGGGGATGAAATCTTTACTTGTTAAGTTACAAAGTTCCCGGATGTGGGGATGAAACCTTCACTTGTCAAGTTACAATGTTCCCCGGATGTGGGGATGAAACCTTTACTTGTCAAGTTACAATGTTCCCCGGATGTGGGGATGAAACCTTTACTTGTCAAGTTACAAAGTTCCCCGGATGTGGGGGTGAAACCTTCACTTGTCAAGTTACAATGTTCCCCGGATGTGGGGATGAAACCTTTACTTGTTAAGTTACAAAGTTCCCGGATGTGGGGATGAAACCTTCATGAAACCTTTACTTGTCAAGTTCCAAAGTTCCCGGATGTGAGAATGGACTCTTTACTTGTCAAGTTACAAAATTCGTGACTGTGGGGATTGATTCTTTACTTGTAAAGTTACAAAGTTCCCGGATGTTGGGTAGGAACATTTACTTATCAAGAAGTTACAAAGTTCGCGGCTGTGGGCGGGTGAGGAAGGGAGGGGGGATGAGGTCAATGACCTGAGTGTAAGTCAAGGTAAGTACAAATGTATCTAGTAATATACTTGTCAAGATTAGATCCTGTTCATCAGTATTGTTGACGGGTTAATGTGCACTTTAAGGCGTCTGTCTGTTCTGAAATAAAAATAGATTGTGGGAACATCCATTTTCGCTGGTATTTCGTCATTCATTCGTTTCCCCTCCCACCTTCTTCCGTCGCCTCCCTCCCTCCTCATCCTTCCTCCTCATCCTTCCTTCGCTCTCCTTCCACTTCTGGTACAAACGGAAATATCCTTAGCTTATATATATATAGCTTAGAATTATGAATGCTTGCTATCTTTCATCTCGGTAACAGACTATTTTGGCAGTTGTAACATTAACATATAGTCGTAATTTCTCGGCCGATTTCGGCATGGTTCGGAATCAATAGATAAGATTCCGAGCCTTGCCGGAATCGGTCGAAATGTAGTAAATAGATCTGACGATCCTTCAGTGTTTAAAAAAAAAAGCTTCAGAAAGTACATCACATTAATAAATTATCATTATTCTCTCTCAAACCAAGTATAAATAGACGATTTAGCGCGCGAGTCTTTAAAATTGATTTAGCGATTTTAATGGCAGGTGGGTTTCATAATAATGTTGATAAACGAGTCTAATATATTCAATTTTACTTGAAGCTGGGTTTTATTTTCTATTCTATCTAAATCTCAAGAAGCATGTTTACAAGTAAATAAAGAATGTTTTTCTTTTACAAATGTATTTGAATATGACGTTTTTCACTGCCGAGACAATAGCGTGACGTCATGTTTACAGAATTGATGACGTCACTATAATGTTGCAGTGCGTGTGTTATATCGTTTACGTAGATCGGTACAGTATAATATAGCAAGAGAAATGCTCCCTGTTACATGATAAAGTGATTTCTAGAATGCATTAAACCTTCAGATCTGTGCCTGGTGTGGGATGGTATCGATTGCTGAAAGCCTCTACAGTCGCGGGATATCGTAAAATCTCGCGAGTTTAAACCAATGTATTCGTCATCAAAATAATACGTAGTAATGAGGGAGTATTTGATACATTACTGGGAAACTTTTAACACAGTGACCTAGTTGACATTTTCAGTATTATGCTTACTGTACTGCCGGGACGCGATACACATATGTAGAAGATGTTGTGAATAAAATACCCATTATATCAACAAAACTTCTGAGAATTGAACACAAGAGACCAGAAGAAAGTATTTATATTCCAATGTAAGTCTTCACGGGCCAGATTTTCAGGTGCTCCGGAAGAGGAAGCGTCTTCTGTTTCATTGAAGACACCCGCTTTGTAAATCTAGGCAAAAAAACCCGCCACTTTTGGCTTATTAGAATAATAAATTGATCGATTATTAAAAGTGATAAATTAATCAAATTATAAAATATTTCTTTTCAAATGAATTATCATCAGCATCTTTTTTATTGCTCAAATTTTAGATATATATAATATATATTACAATTTTATTATACATTTTGTTTAAGTTACTCAAAATACTTATCTATACTTTATACCTAATTAGCTACAAAGATGTAAATGATACAGGTACCGTACAGTTTAATATCAGTAACCTGTTCGAGTTTTAGGACATCATTTATACTAGCACATTTATCTAAATCGATACATTTTTCGTTTAGGTGATTATTGTTAACTATGTACATTGATATTATTTCATTCCAAAGCTTTCAGAAGCCTACTTCTCTCAGTGACATTCAAAGAGAAACATTAGATTTTGACATTGAGATTACTACGTTTATTAATGAATCAGTGGAATTTACTTCCATTCAGGCTAGTCTGACAACTTAACAATACCAAGTTGAGATGGTCGGATGACACAGTGGTAACACACTTGCCTTTCACCTAGGCGTCCGGGGTTTGATTCCCCGATCGGACGTGAAAAGGTATGTGGTCACCTGCCCGACCATGTGGGTTTTCTCCGGGTACTCTGGTTTCCTCCAACGCTAAGAACCATCGGGCGCTTCAATCCGGGCCAACAAGTGTGTTTAACAAAAGTTGACATATCTGGTTTCGCAAGTATTGAAAAATAAATAAAGTTTACATGTTTTTGGCAAGTTGAGGAGAAAGCGTCAATTGCTATCTGCATTGTATATTAGTTTTAGTTTTCCAATAAAAATGTAAAACGTATGTCCCCTACAAGTATAATGAGAACAAAGAATATCGATTGTTACATAAACAAAGAAAGACATTATATTGTATACATACACAAAATCATACTATTTCATGAAGCTTCAAAATTTATACAAAAAAAATTAACTGCTTAAAATTTCTGGTCAAACCGTAATGAAATAAACCACCGAAAAAGTTAATAATGTATGGCTTATTTCATTCGTTACGTAAAATAATGAAATTTTCTGTCTGTATTTCGATCTACTAGTACCCCCGACGGAAAAGGAAGTTGAACATTGCGCATGCTCACTACCGCATCTGAGTTCACTGAATACCGCGAGTTGAGAAAAAGACTTCCCTTCACCGTTTGCAACCACCGCCTATATCCCTAACTACAAGACTCTGACCCTTTAATCAACGGATTCATTAAATGTCTATACGAGTATAGTACCACTAACTAATTTTGAAAAAAAAAAAAAAATCTTTATTTTAGAAAATCCACTCTTTGCATTAACGATGCCCCCCCCCCCCCATTTTATTCAATTTCCAGAGGTATATCACAAACTCTTGTTGCCATTCACCTTTCTTACCTGCCAATATTTCTCTAATATGTTTTTCATTCAATACGCACGTCATCCCTTTGATTAATATTTTGATAAAATGTTAAATTGGAAATGTTCCAATGATCACGTACCTTGAATAGCCACGGTATGTTGTGTTGTTGACACGAACAAAACTGGATGATTCTTTACAAATGCTGCATTTGTGGAGTGTTGGACTGATTACAAAGTGACAATGTCATTGAAATTGTGCAATTTAATTGTATATGTTATTCTCAATTATCCGTATTGTATTAAATTTCTTTATTTTGCAGACTGTGCACTCCAACTTGCCTATAACACGGATTGGTCAGACAATTTCCCAGAGAGCCATGACTGCAACACTTATAAAAATATATTTGTCAAAAAAATACAATACAATAATATACATCAATTCCCTATTTACTTTTTTTTTTTTTTTTGACTGAATTTCTATTTAGATCTGTTATTTTAGCCATACAAATGTATACCACACATATTCTTTGCAAACCTCCTTATCTGCAGTCTACAGTCAGTGCAGACGATTTTAAAACAGGAAAAAGAATCATCACATCAGACAGCCAAACTTACATTGGTCCCTAAAACTATGATGAATAGTCCACTTATTTATAATTAAGAGTCCAGTCTAATTTCTATGGGGTGTCGGTTTAGACAGGTTTTATAAGGTCAGTAACGAGCCAACGTCCGGAAATGGTGAGTTTCCTGTTCGGCAGACGGCGTTTCCTTGATCCCTGGAATCCGGACGGATACGTACAGATGACTGTTCTGCAGTACGGCAAAGTCGGTCCCGAGAGTTGTGGCATCGGGTGTATTGATATCAAATATCGAACACTTTTTAATGCAGGCAACTGGAAACCCAATTAATGCTTTAAACTGCGCTGTGATATCCGTCCAATGCGTGAGTTCAAATCACAGCACACTGTATGCGCAAAATATTGATTATGTCTATTTCAATATATATCCATATATGCATTATGGTACGTTTTCCCCTGCAATGCAAAAGTACAATTTAACCACAGTTTCGTCTGTTATATAAGGTTACCGGTCACTGGGGCGGACACAAGTAACCACAGTCTCGTCTGTTATATAAGGTTACCGGTCACTGGGGCGGACACAAGTAATCACAGCCATGTCTGTTATATAAGGATACCGGTCACTGGGACGGACACAAGTAACCACAGTCTCGACTGTTATATAAGGTTACCGGTCACTGGGGCGGACAGAAGTTACCACAGTCTCGTCTGTTATATAAGGTTACCGGTCACTGGGGCGGACACAAGTAACCACAGTCTCGTCTGTTATATAAGGTTACCGGTCACTCGGACGGTCACAAGTAACCACAGTCATGTCTGTTATATAAGGTTACCGGTCACTCGGACGGTCACAAGTAACCACAGTCTCGTCTATTATATAAGGTTACCGGTCACTGGGGCGGACACAAGTAACCACAGTCTCGTCTGTTATATAAGGTTACCGGTCACTGGGGCGGACACAAGTAACCACAGTCCAGTCTGTTATATAAGGTTACCGGTCACTGGGGCGGACACAAGTAACCACTGTCTCGTCTGTTATATAAGGTTACCAGTCACTGGGGCGGACACAAGTAACCGCAGTCTCGTCTGTTATATAAGGTTACCGGTCACTGGGGCGGACACAAGTAACCACTGTCTCGTCTGTTATATAAGGTTACCGGTCACTGGGGCGGACACAAGTAACTACAGTCCCGTCTGTTATATAAGGTTACCGGTCACTGGGGCGGACACAAGTAACCACAGTCTCGTCTGTTATATAAGGTTACCGGTCACTGGGGCGGACACAAGTAACCACAGTCTCGTCTGTTATATAAGGTTACCGGTCACTGGGGTGGACACAAGTAACCACAGTCTCGTCTGTTATATAAAGTTACCGGTCACTGGGGCGGACACAAGTAACCACTGTCCTGTCTGTTATATAAGGTTACCGGTCACTGGGACGGACACAAGTAACCACTGTCTCGTCGGTTATATAAGGTTACCGGTCACTGGGGCGGACACAAGTAACTACAGTCCCGTCTGTTATATAAGGTTACCGGTCACTGGGGTGGACACAGGTAACCACTGTCTCGTCTGTTATATAAGGTTACCGGTCACTGGGGTGGACACAGGTAACCACTGTCTCGTCTGTTATATAAGGTTACCGGTCACTGGGGCGGACACAAGTAACCAGTCTCGTCTGTTATATAAGGTTACCGGTCACTGGGGTGGACACAAGTAACCACAGTCTCGTCTGTTATATAAGGTTACCAGTCACTGGGGCGGACACAAGTAACTACAGTCATGTCTGTTATATAAGGTTACCGGTCACTGGGGCGGACACAAGTAACCACAGTCTCGTCTGTTATATAAGGTTACCGGTCACTGGGGCGGACACAAGTAACCACAGTCTCGTCTGTTATATAAGGTTATCGGTCACTGGGGCGGACACAAGTAACCAGTCTCGTCTGTTATATAAGGTTACCGGTCACTGGGGTGGACACAAGTAACCACAGTCTCGTCTGTTATATAAGGTTACCGGTCACTGGGGCGGACACAAGTAACCACAGTCTCGTCTGTTATATAAGGTTACCGGTAACTGGGGCGGACACAAGTAACTACACTCTCGTCTGTTATATAAAGTGACCGGTCACTGGGGCAGACACATGTAACCACAGTCCCGTCTGTTATATAAGGTTACCGGTCACTGGGGCGGACACAAGTAACTACAGTCCCGTCTGTTATATAAGGTTACCGGTCACTGGGGCGGACACAAGTAACCACAGTCTCGTCTGTTATATAAGGTTACCGGTCACTGGGGCGGACACAAATAACCACAGTCTCGTCTGTTATATAAGGTTACCGGTCACTGGGGCGGACACAAGTAACCACAGTCTCGTCTGTTATATAAGGTTACCAGTCACTGGGGCGGACACAAGTAACCACAGTCTCGTGTGTTATATAAGGTTACCGGTCACTGGGGCGGACAGAAGTAACCACATTTTCGTCTGTTATATAAGGTTACCGGTCACTGGGGCTGACACAAGTAACCACAGTCTCGTGTGTTATATAAGGTTACCGGTCACTGGGGCGGACACAAGTAGCCACAGTCTCCTCTGTTATATAAGGTTACCGGTCACTGGGGCGGACACAAGTAACCACAGTCCCGTCTGTTATATAAGGTTACCGGTCACTGGGGCGGACAGAAGTAACCACAGTCTCGTCTGTTATATAAGGTTACGGGTCACTGGGGCGGACACAAGTAACCACAGTCTCATCTGTTATATAAGGTTACCGGTCACAGGGGCGGATACAAGTAACCACAGTCTCGTCTGTTATATAAGGTTACCGGTCACTGGGGCGGACACAAGTAACTACAGTCTCGTCTGTTATATAAGGTTACCGGTCACTGGGGCGGACACAAGTAACCACAATCTCGTCTGCTATATAAGGTTACCGGTCACTGGGGCGGACACAAGTAACCACTGTCTCGTCTGTTATATAAGGTTACCGGTCACTGGGGCGGACACAAGTAACCACTGTCTCGTCTGTTATATAAGGTTTCTGGTCACTGGGGCGGACACAAGTAACCACTGTCTCGTCTGTTATATAAGGTTTCTGGTCACTGGGGCGGACACAAGTAACGACAGTCCCGTCTGTTATATAAGGTTACCGGTCACTGGGGCGGCCAAAAGATACCACAGTCTCGTCTGTTATATAAGGTTACCGGTCACTGGGGTGGACACAAGTAACCACATTCTCGTCTGTTGTATAAGGTTACCGGTCACTGGGGCGGACACAAGTAACCACAGTCCTGTCTGTTATATAAGGTTACCGGTCACTGGGGCGGCCACAAGTAACCACAGTCTCGTCTGTTATATAAGGTTACCGGTCACTGGGGCGGCCACAAGTAACCACAGTCTCGTCTGTTATATAAGGTTACCGGCCACTGGGGTGGACACAAGTAACCACATTCTCGTCTGTTGTATAAGGTTACCGGTCACTGGGGCGGACACAAGTAACCACAGTCTCGTCTGTTGTATAAGGTTACCGGTCACTGGGGCGGACACAAGTAACCACAGTCATGTCTGTTATATAAGGTTACCGGTCACTGGGGCGGACACAAGTAACCACAGTCTCGTCTGTTTATAAGGTTACCGGTCACTGGGGTGGACACAAGTAACCACAGTCTCGTCTGTTTATAAGGTTACCGGTCACTGGGGCGGACACAAGTAACCACAGTCTCGTCTGTTATATAAGGTTACCGGTCACTGGGGCGGACACAAGTAACCACAGTCTCGTCTGTTATATAAGGTTACCGGTCACTGGGGCGGACACAAGTAACCACAGTCCCGTCTGTTATATAAGGTTACCGGTCACTGGGGCGGACACAAGTAACCACAGTCTCGTCTGTTATATAAGGTTACCGGTCACTGGGGCGGACACAAGTAACCACAGTCTCGTCTGTTATATAAGGTTACCGGTCACTGGGGCGGACACAAGTAACCACAGTCTCGTCTGTTATATAAGGTTACCGGTCACTAGGGCGGACACAAGTAACCACAGTCTCGTCTGTTATATAAGGTTACCGGTCACTGGGGCGGACACAAGTAACCACAGTCTCGTCTGTTATATAAGGTTACCGGTCACTAGGGCGGACACAAGTAACCACAGTCTCGTCTGTTATATAAGGTTACCGGTCACTGGGGCGGACACAAGTAACCACAGTCTCGTCTGTTATATAAGGTTACCGGTCACTGGGGCGGACACAAGTAACCACTGTCTCGTCTGTTATATAAGGTTACCGGTCACTGGGGCGGACACAAGTAACCACAGTCTCGTCTGTTTTATAAGGTTACCGGTCACTGGGGCGGACACAAGTAACCACAGTCTCGTCTGTTATATAAGGTTACCGGTCACTGGGGCGGACACAAGTAACCACAGTCATGTCTGTTATATAAGGTTACCGGTCACTGGGGCGGACACAAGTAACCACAGTCTCGTCTGTTTTATAAGGTTACCGGTCACTGGAGCGGACACAAGTAATCACAGTCTCGTCTGTTTATAAGGTTACCGGTCACTGGGGCGGACACAAGTAACCACAGTCTCGTCTGTTTATAAGGTTACCGGTCACTGGGGCGACACAAGTAACCACAGTCTCGTCTGTTGTATAAGGTTACCGGTCACTGGGGCGGACACAAGTAACCACAGTCTCGTCTGTTTTATAAGGTTACCGGTCACTGGGGCGGACACAAGTAACCACAGTCTCGTCTGTTTTATAAGGTTACCGGATACTGGGGCGAACACAGGTAACCACATTCTCGTCTGTTGTATAAGGTTACCGGTCACTGGGGCGGACACAAGTAACCACAGTCTCGTCTGTTTTATAAGGTTACCGGTCACTGGGGCGGACACAAGTAACCACAGTCTCGTCTGTTATATAAGGTTACCGGTCACTGGGGCGGACACAAGTAACCACAGTCTCGTCTGTTATATAAGGTTACCGGTCACTGGGGTGGACACAAGTAACCACAGTCTTGTCTGTTATATAAAGTTACCGGTCACTGGGGCGGACACAAGTAACCACTGTCCTGTCTGTTATATAAGGTTACCGGTCACTGGGGCGGACACAAGTAACTACAGTCCCGTCTGTTATATAAGGTTACCGGTCACTGGGGTGGACACAGGTAACCACTGTCTCGTCTGTTATATAAGGTTACCGGTCACTGGGGTGGACACAGGTAACCACTGTCTCGTCTGTTATATAAGGTTACCGGTCACTGGGGCGGACACAAGTAACCAGTCTCGTCTGTTATATAAGGTTACCGGTCACTGGGGTGGACACAAGTAACCACAGTCTCGTCTGTTATATAAGGTTACCAGTCACTGGGGCGGACACAAGTAACTACAGTCATGTCTGTTATATAAGGTTACCGGTCACTGGGGCGGACACAAGTAACCACAGTCTCGTCTGTTATATAAGGTTACCGGTCACTGGGGCGGACACAAGTAACCACAGTCTCGTCTGTTATATAAGGTTATCGGTCACTGGGGCGGACACAAGTAACCAGTCTCGTCTGTTATATAAGGTTACCGGTCACTAGGGCGGACACAAGTAACCATAGTCTCGTCTGTTATATAAGGTTACCGGTCACTGGGACGGACACAAGTAACCAGTCTCGTCTGTTATATAAGGTTACCGGTCACTGGGGCGGACACAAGTAACCACAGTCTCGTCTGTTATATAAGGTTACCGGTAACTGGGGCGGACACAAGTAACTACACTCTCGTCTGTTATATAAAGTGACCGGTCACTGGGGCAGACACATGTAACCACAGTCCCGTCTGTTATATAAGGTTACCGGTCACTGGGGCGGACACAAGTAACTACAGTCCCGTCTGTTATATAAGGTTACCGGTCACTGGGGCGGACACAAGTAACCACAGTCTCGTCTGTTATATAAGGTTACCGGTCACTTGGGCGGAAACAAGTAACCACAGTCTCGTCTGTTATATAAGGTTACCGGTCACTGGGGCGGACACAAGTAACCACAGTCTCGTGTGTTATATAAGGTTACCGGTCACTGGGGCCGACAGAAGTAACCACATTTTCGTCTGTTATATAAGGTTACCGGTCACTGGGGCTGACACAAGTAACCACAGTCTCGTGTGTTATATAAGGTTACCGGTCACTGGGGCGGACACAAGTAGCCACAGTCTCGTCTGTTATATAAGGTTACCGGTCACTGGGGCGGACACAAGTAACCACAGTCCCGTCTGTTATATAAGGTTACCGGTCACTGGGGCGGACACAAGTAACCACAGTCTCGTCTGTTTTATAAGGTTACCGGTCACTGGGGCGGACACAAGTAACCACAGTCTCATCTGTTATATAAGGTTACCGGTCACAGGGACGGATACAAGTAACCACAGTCTCGTCTGTTATATAAGGTTACCGGTCACTGGGGCGGACACAAGTAACTACAGTCTCGTCTGTTATATAAGGTTACCGGTCACTGGGGCGGACACAAGTAACCACAATCTCGTCTGTTATATAAGGTTACCGGTCACTGGGGCGGACACAAGTAACCACTGTCTCGTCTGTTATATAAGGTTACCGGTCACTGGGGCGGACACAAGTTACCAGTCTCGTCTGTTTTATAAGGTTACCGGTCACTGGGGTGGACACAAGTTACCAGTCTCGTCTGTTATATAAGGTTACCGGTCACTGGGGCGGACACAAGTTACCACAGTCTCGTCTGTTTTATAAGGTTACCGGTCACTGAGGCGGACACAAGTAACCACAGTCTCGTCTGTTTTATAAGGTTACCGGTCACTGGGGCGGACACAAGTAACCACAGTCTCGTCTGTTTTATAAGGTTACCGGTCACTGGGGCGGACACAAGTAACCACAGTCTCGTCTGTTATATAAGGTTACCGGTCACTGGGGCGGACACAGGTAACCACAGTCATGTCTGTTATATAAGGTTACCGGTCACTGGGACGGACACAAGTAACCACATTCCCGTCTGTTATATAAGGTTACCGGTCACTGGGGCGGACACAAGTAACCACAGTCATGTCTGTTATATAAGGTTACCGGTCACTCGGACGGTCACAAGTAACCACAGTCTCGTCTATTATATAAGGTTACCGGTCACTGGGGCGGACACAAGTAACCACTGTCTAGTCTGTTATATAAGGTTACCGGTCACTGGGACGGACACAAGTAACCACATTCCCGTCTGTTATATAAGGTTACCGGTCACTGGGGCGGACACAAGTAACCACAGTCATGTCTGTTATATAAGGTTACCGGTCACTCGGACGGTCACAAGTAACCACAGTCTCGTCTATTATATAAGGTTACCGGTCACTGGGGCGGACACAAGTAACCACTGTCTCGTCTGTTATATAAGGTTTCTGGTCACTGGGGCGGACACAAGTAACGACAGTCCCGTCTGTTATATAAGGTTACCGGTCACTGGGGCGGCCACAAGTAACCACAGTCTCGTCTGTTATATAAGGTTACCGGTCACTGGGGTGGACACAAGTAACCACAGTCTCGTCTGTTGTATAAGGTTACCGGTCACTGGGGCGGACACAAGTAACCACAGTCCTGTCTGTTATATAAGGTTACCGGTCACTGGGGCGGCCACAAGTAACCACAGTCTCGTCTGTTATATAAGGTTACCGGTCACTGGGGTGGCCACAAGTAACCACAGTCTCGTCTGTTATATAAGGTTACCGGCCACTGGGGTGGACACAAGTAACCACATTCTCGTCTGTTGTATAAGGTTACCGGTCACTGGGGCGGACACAAGTAACCACAGTCTCGTCTGTTGTATAAGGTTACCGGTCACTGGGGCGGACACAAGTAACCACAGTCATGTCTGTTATATAAGGTTACCGGTCACTGGGGCGGACACAAGTAACCACAGTCTCGTCTGTTTTATAAGGTTACCGGTCACTGGGGCGGACACAAGTAACCACAGTCTCGTCTGTTATATAAGGTTACCGGTCACTGGGGTGGACACAAGTAACCACAGTCTCGTCTGTTTTATAAGGTTATCGGTCACTAGGGCGGACACAAGTAACCACAGTCTCGTCTGTTATATAAGGTTACCGGTCACTGGGGCGGACAGAAGTAACCACAGTCTCGTCTGTTATATAAGGTTACCGGTCACTGGGGCGGACACAAGTAACCACAGTCTCGTCTGTTATATAAGGTTACCGGTCACTGGGGCGGACACAAGTAACCACAGTCCCGTCTGTTATATAAGGTTACCGGTCACTGGGGCGGACACAAGTAACCACAGTCTCGTCTGTTATATAAGGTTACCGGTCACTGGGGCGGACACAAGTAACCACAGTCTCGTCTGTTATATAAGGTTACCGGTCACTGGGGCGGACACAAGTAACCACAGTCTCGTCTGTTATATAAGGTTACCGGTCACTAGGGCGGACACAAGTAACCACAGTCTCGTCTGTTATATAAGGTTACCGGTCACTGGGGCTGACACAAGTAACCACAGTCTCGTCTGTTATATAAGGTTACCGGTCACTAGGGCGGACACAAGTAACCACAGTCTCGTCTGTTATATAAGGTTACCGGTCACTGGGGCGGACAGAAGTAACCACAGTCTCGTCTGTTATATAAGGTTACCGGTCACTGGGGCGGACACAAGTAACCACAGTCTCGTCTGTTATATAAGGTTACCGGTCACTGGGGCGGACACAAGTAACCACAGTCCCGTCTGTTATATAAGGTTACCGGTCACTGGGGCGGACACAAGTAACCACAGTCTCGTCTGTTATATAAGGTTACCGGTCACTGGGGCGGACACAAGTAACCACAGTCTCGTCTGTTATATAAGGTTACCGGTCACTGGGGCGGACACAAGTAACCACAGTCTCGTCTGTTTTATAAGGTTACCGGTCACTGGGGCGGACACAAGTAACCACAGTCTCGTCTGTTATATAAGGTTACCGGTCACTGGGGCGGACACAAGTAACCACAGTCCTGTCTGTTATATAAGGTTACCGGTCACTGGGGCGGACACAAGTAACCACAGTCTCGTCTGTTTTATAAGGTTACCGGTCACTGGGGCGGACACAAGTAACCACAGTCTCGTCTGTTTTATAAGGTTACCGGTCACTGGGGCGGACACAAGTAACCACAGTCTCGTCTGTTATATAAGGTTACCGGTCACTGGGGTGGACACAAGTAACCACAGTCTCGTCTGTTTTATAAGGTTATCGGTCACTAGGGCGGACACAAGTAACCACAGTCTCGTCTGTTATATAAGGTTACCGGTCACTGGGGCGGACAGAAGTAACCACAGTCTCGTCTGTTATATAAGGTTACCGGTCACTGGGGCGGACACAAGTAACCACAGTCTCGTCTGTTATATAAGGTTACCGGTTACTGGGGCGGACACAAGTAACCACAGTCCCGTCTGTTATATAAGGTTACCGGTCACTGGGGCGGACACAAGTAACCACAGTCTCGTCTGTTATATAAGGTTACCGGTCACTGGGGCGGACACAAGTAACCACAGTCTCGTCTGTTATATAAGGTTACCGGTCACTGGGGCGGACACAAGTAACCACAGTCTCGTCTGTTATATAAGGTTACCGGTCACTAGGGCGGACACAAGTAACCACAGTCTCGTCTGTTATATAAGGTTACCGGTCACTGGGGCGGACACAAGTAACCACAGTCTCGTCTGTTATATAAGGTTACCGGTCACTAGGGCGGACACAAGTAACCACAGTCTCGTCTGTTATATAAGGTTACCGGTCACTGGGGCGGACACAAGTAACCACAGTCTCGTCTGTTATATAAGGTTACCGGTCACTGGGGCGGACACAAGTAACCACAGTCTCGTCTGTTATATAAGGTTACCGGTCACTGGGGCGGACACAAGTAACCACAGTCTCGTCTGTTTTATAAGGTTACCGGTCACTGGGGCGGACACAAGTAACCACAGTCTCGTCTGTTATATAAGGTTACCGGTCACTGGGGCGGACACAAGTAACCACAGTCATGTCTGTTATATAAGGTTACCGGTCACTGGGGCGGACACAAGTAACCACAGTCTCGTCTGTTTTATAAGGTTACCGGTCACTGGGGCGGACACAAGTAACCACAGTCTCGTCTGTTTTATAAGGTTACCGGTCACTGGGGCGAACACAGGTAACCACATTCTCGTCTGTTGTATAAGGTTACCGGTCACTGGGGCGGACACAAGTAACCACAGTCTCGTCTGTTTTATAAGGTTACCGGTCACTGGGGCGGACACAAGTAACCACAGTCTCGTCTGTTTTATAAGGTTACCGGTCACTGGGGCGAACACAGGTAACCACATTCTCGTCTGTTGTATAAGGTTACCGGTCACTGGGGCGGACACAAGTAACCACAGTCTCGTCTGTTTTATAAGGTTACCGGTCACTGGGGCGGACACAAGTAACCACAGTCTCGTCTGTTTATAAGGTTACCGGTCACTGGGGCGACACAAGTAACCACAGTCTCGTCTGTTGTATAAGGTTATCGGTCACTGGGGCGGACACAAGTAACCACAGTCTCGTCTGTTTTATAAGGTTACCGGTCACTGGGGCGGACACAAGTAACCACAGTCTCGTCTGTTTTATAAGGTTACCGGTCACTGGGGCGAACACAGGTAACCACATTCTCGTCTGTTGTATAAGGTTACCGGTCACTGGGGCGGACACAAGTGACCACAGTCTCGTCTGTTGTATAAGGTTACCGGTCACTGGGGCGGACACAAGTAACCACAGTCTCGTCTGTTGTATAAGGTTACCGGTCACTGGGGCGGACACAAGTAACCACAGTCTCGTCTGTTTTATAAGGTTACCGGTCACTGAAAAGAGCATGAGTAGCTTTTTAATGTCCTATCTTGGCTTTGACCGCTAGCTCTAGCAAATTATTCTTAAAATGTTTAGTATAAGACGTGTTTTTGTTTTTGATTTTGTTTTTGTTTTTGTTTTTGTTTTTTTGTTTTTTTTGTATTTCTACCTAAACACTCTCCTTTAAATCATGAATGAAAATTTACTTGTCTAATATAATCACTTTCTGTTACATATGTAACACTCATAAAGGCTTAGACATGACTAATTTCCTCCTTTTTTATCAACTCTTGAATATTTATTTTGAACTGGTGTGTTATTTTTCCCTCTTTCGCAAACGAACTAATAAAAGTTTACGCCAGCACCTTTTTTACTGTACTCTTTCTTCTTCACAAAACAATAAGGAAATTGTCTGTTGCACGTGCTAATCACGTTCTAAACTACGTACGTTAGACTGGTGATTTTTCAACATAAACATTTAATGTACTTCCTTGTTCATTCCTGGAGGCAGAACGTGACATTGATGGAATACCATAATTTTACAGACAAGGACTCACGTGCCGTGTTACCATATCGACAAATCACTCAGCGACTAAGGTCAAACGATACACCAGTCCGGGCATGCGCAGACGGAAGTTTAATTTAATTACCCGGCATGCATATCCTTGCTTATCTTTTGTATGTCAAACAATACCACATTGAGAAATTTTATCCGTAAGATCACAGGCTAAAATACAACCCTGACTCGTCCGTTTTGTAAAGTAGTGTCTATTTCTGACTACTCATTAAAAGATACGCGCAAAAACAGCGCACAGTTCTTTCCATTCAATTTCCACATAGTGATGTTTCTCGTTTCCGGCGATAACAGAGCGGGAACTGAATGCAATTACACAGATGTCTCTGCTTGGACATGTGGAATTCAACTTTCTTTAGCGTTCGCGGCAAACTATATTTTACTCGACCTAGAATTCTTATTTATTGATTGATTTACAAATGTTTTGTTTGGTTATTTATACATGTATGCTAATTAATATACTGAGCGTGAGCGAGATATCTTTATTTGGTCAATGCTTTATTTATTTATTTATATATATATATATATTTATTTACTTATTTATTTATTTTATTTATTTATTTATTTATTTATTTATGTTTAATTATTTACTCATATATGAATGTTAATGAATAAATTGTCGAAAGCGATATTTCTTTCATCTGTTCAGCGATTTATCTTTGTATTTTATTCTATTTTTGAGTAAGTACTAGCATGTATTTACCAATATCCATTTTATTTCAATTGAGATCATCAATTATCACTCTCTTTCATAATCCTGCAAAATTCTGAATGCTAAAAAAACTGAAAAACATTTTGTCAATTTATCAACATTGCCTGCAGATCTATTTCGTAATTAAAATGTGTAAATTGTTCTTTGGTGTATGTACAACCGGTTTATTCAATTAGATTTTGACGCATGGAAACACCTTTGAATATCTCGAAAAGCAATCAACGTGTCGATTTTACCTTCCGTCAGCACCGTGCTCATGACTGGCGGAATTTAGACGTGTAAACTGAATGAGTTCTCAAAAGACAGATCTCTTCAATAAACGAAAAACAGCATTCCTCATAATACACTGTACCACGGTAACCTTACACCAGTTCAGGCACGCGCACATTACACCTGGTCAGGCACGTGCTAAGAGATGTTCAAATCAATTACCCGGCATGCATATAGTTTCGTTTATCTTCAGTACGTCACACAAAGCCTCGTTATGATAATATGATATGGCTGAACTGATTTCTGACATCAGCGTTTATTTCTGACAGCTCATTAGAAGAAACATATAAAACAACGCACTGTTTTAATTCAATTTCTGTGGACTCAGTTTCGTGTTTTCGGCGATAACAGTGATACAAGCTTATATTATTACACAGACTTACTATCGTCTACATAGTGAAAATTGATTTTTCTTCTATTTTTTTTTTTTTTTTTTCATTTCCGGGAAAACTTACATGCATCTCAATAATGGTCTGTTTCAAGTATTTGTAGAAAATATTTGAAATACACACAGCCACAAACAACGTAAAAATTAATGCCTCAACCAATTTGATGTTTTTATACAAATCCAATTAAAAATGATATTTTAGGAACGTCCTAGACATACCGTAAGAATTGTGTTCGTACAGGAATGTGGTTTTTGTGTTTTTAACCTCTTAAAAACATCAAACTTGTTGTTTTTGTATGACGTTGATAAAGATAGATAAGACGCAAGTGTTTACTTTATAGACAGGAGAATTCATACACAACAATGTATGTTAATATGATGTTAAATACTGACGAAATGCTTGATATCAAATGTAATTTTAATGTGGTTAAAGTTATATTATAGTCTAACTTATCTCAATTTCCTGGGTGCTAATGAAACTACATTGTAATTTGAAAACAAAACAAAACAATTTTCACCAATTGGATACATATAATATAATTAGACCAATCGGGTGTCGTCGATACTTTCCGTAAACCGGAAATGTATATTTAACGTTTCCGGAAAATGTCGAGGGTATTCTGTTAATCATTTTTGACACTCATTTGTTTTCTCCTCTACTATTATTCTCAAAATATATATTGTATTCTGTGGGAAAGTAAGCTTATCTTTACGACATACTTATATTTCAGAAAGCTGACATCCAACTCAGACAAAATGGATGGATTGTTTATCTAAGGAAAAAGCGCAACGCTCCCCTGAGTAAGAGATGAGAGGTGTTGGCGGAATGGATTCGATGGCAGAAACGAATTACAACGTAATCCATTTAGCAGCCCATGGGACCCCGCTCAAGGATAATATTTATTTCTCTCTGTCTGTAATAATTGATGATATGTATACATTTATATATAATCTGAAATGACTCTGCTTTATTCGGGATGTGATGAACAGTCGAATAGTTGAAAGTTATGTGAAGTGGTCTAGTGTATCACTTGTAATGTCCTTGCCGGAAATGATCTGCCACTTGATCTGACATACCACTAATATAATGATGATATATATGTCTGTGATTGAGTATAAATATGTGAGTCAAATGTATTATATATGTGTGTGTATGTTAATTTGTGTACTACTTAAATAATGTTCGTCTTGTGATTAAGATGTTATTACATTGTAACTATCACGCATCTATTATTTGTCCTTTGTCCATTTAATACAATGATTCCTCCATCCCTCCTTCACTCTCCTTCTTTCCGCTTTTCTCATCCAATAATACATACTAATTAATTTCTATAGCCATCTTATGATGTATGTATACGTGTAATAATATTATTAGGAACGGGCGTTTATAATGTTCTTGTAACTTGTGCCCAATCCTTTTGCTGCATGTTATTAGCAATAAAATATGTTTAAACTAAAAACTATGCTTTATTTCAGATTGATGGGATAGGTCTTGACATTGTTGTTTTCTTTAAACATTATCAAAATCTTCGTCAGTGTCACCATGTCACGAATTTCTCAATTTAAAATCTCCTCCCGAAAACGTTACATGCAAAGATTCATTTAGTCGATCTTATTCGTCCCCTATTTGATCTTTGACCAACAGAAGAGAGAATCAGCTGACATAAATACAACTCTATGTAATGCTTTCTGCTAATCAAAGTATTCCACAAAAATGTCTTTAACGATGGAACGTATACGACCCGGACAATTACATACATTCTATAATAACCGAAACTGAAGCAAAAGGCGCTCCTTCGTGATTTGACTAAATTCGCGTTTGCTTCCCCACGAAGAAACTGTACAGACCTGTATAGTTTTGGAGTTTTGTATTCTTCAACGTCCTATGAACAGATATATAGTCATTCAAGGAAGCGTGCGTGTAGTAAACACGTGTTGAGACCGAAATGCAGAAAGAGGATGATGATGATGATGATGATGATGATGATATGATGATGATGATGATGATGATGATGATGATGATGATGATGACGACGACGACGACGACGACGATGGATGAATGTGTTGTGACGTGTCATATTGAATTTGTTGTCATATTAAAATGATTAAAAATGAAACAAATAAAAAATAAAGTATTTGGTGCTGAGAAATGGTCCGAATCTTGTCATATTGCATCATAAAGATATAACGGTGTAATGGTTTTTACAAGAAACTGAAAAGCCGAAAGAGTCGAAGAAATTTAGGAATTGTGTGGCTTATTGATGTTTGTTTGTTTTGCTTAACGTCCTATTAATAGCCAGGGTCATTTAAGGACGTGCTAGGTTTTGGAGGTGGAGAAAAGCCGGAGTACCCGGAGAAAAACCACCGGCCTACAGTCAGTACCTGGCAACTGCCCCACGTAGGTTTCGAACTCGCAACCCAGAGGTGGAGGACTAGTGATGAAGTGTCGGGACACCTTAACCACTCAGCCACCGCGGCCCCACTGGCTTGTTGATAGTC
Organism: Pecten maximus; assembly: GCF_902652985.1. Lineage (NCBI taxonomy): Eukaryota > Metazoa > Mollusca > Bivalvia > Pectinida > Pectinidae > Pecten > Pecten maximus. The sequence continues at coordinate 40,395,319 of NC_047024.1, forward strand.
AAGTTCGAAGCTAATGAAACTTTAATATACAATTCTTTTGTTACAGGCCGTTTACCTGCAGTCGGTGTCAAAATCAACGCTTGTAACTGATGGCTGTGTCCGTCTGAATATAAAAACTGAATGTATAAGAACGCCAATTGATCGACAGCAGCCTGCCACAAGTTGAACAATGGCTGGTTATCGATCGTGCTAGGGAAATTGTATATTATGACACATCAAAGTACCTTTGGAACAATAATCACTGAATATTTCATTGTCGTTTAAATAGATATGTGAGAAATTTCATCGCTTTTTACACTAATAAATAAATAAAAGTTCGGCTCCAGTGTTTCTGCAAACACCTCAGTTTCTATGCTACAGGATATGCCGATCACGAAGTTTACATACATGTAATGTTATATCTGGGAAGGGCGAGAGGTCTGTAACAACTGGTGATCGGACCGGCTCGTACTGCTAAAAGGCAACCGGAAATGTGCCCGCTCCTAAAATGCGCAGATCATTTATTCGTTTGTAAGTTTGTTTTTTGAAGTTTTGAGAATTATGTAAATAATATTAATCAGATCAATCATACTCAGAATACAACAGGGAAATTCTATCATTTTAAATCTATGTACTTCCGGCTGTGCATGTTTTGCAGTGTCACGGGAAAGATAGGAACTAAGATGAAAAACATCTGATAATGAGCTGAACACTACTTTAAATGTCTACCTACAATAACCATTGTATATGTACAGGCTTTTGCGTAAATTTCCATTTCACATGCGCATCATGAAACCGGATTTTATAATTTTATAATCAACCGTTTTGTTTTAAAAATTATTCTCGGTTTGAGGTTCTTTGTTTCAACACCTTGCAGGTTCACTCCCTTTTTTGATAGGAAAATGTCAATTTGTCTTTCCTTACCTAAGGAGACAGCTTAAATAATGTAACGCGCAGTGTCTGTGAGACATCGCCGAGGGTGCAATGCGTTCAGACGACGACGACGACGACGACGACGATGATGATGATGATGATGATGATGATGATGATGATGATGATGATGATGATGATGATGATGATGAAATTGATCAAGGATAAAAACATTAAAAAAAAAACATGATACACACATATATATTAAGTACATATCCCCAATTTACTGCTGATCACAGATTCTCAAACCTAGTATTTTATTATTTGATTATCACAATTCAAAAGGATTTTTATAGCTACCAAACAATGTACAGCACAGATACATGTATGTATATGAAAACTTTTCCCATGGATAGCCCATGAAAACCGGGGAACAGATTTTTCCAAGAAAACAAAATCACCGCTGTAGGATGGAGACCAAACTTCATTACAATTTAGATACTATTTTAAGGGTTAGGATATTCTGGGGTTTTTGTTCTTTTTTTTTTAAAGACTTGGTTCTAACACCAAACAAGAATTCAAAAATAATGTTATGGATACATACTGATTCAAATACGACAAAAAAAAACATGATTGGAAAATTGCTCACGATGAGAGGTAGGAGGAATTTCAACGTTAAATGAAAAAAGAAGAGAAACCTCAGGACTAAAATCTTAGTTAATCTCCTCCTACAATCTTCCGGGAGAATCTTGGCTTTCCCTTTCATTTCATGCCATTTATATCAATCAATGTAAAGATAATGTGATAAAAAGTCGGACACATTTGATGTTAGGTCTGACATGTTGATTTTGAGTCGACAAAGCTTGATACGTATAGACATATATATCAATTACCGTATAGGATGTCTCCGCGCCTTCTTCATTTTTATATTTGCTTTTTATCTTCGTATTAGATATAGCTCAGTCATATACAGTTCCATCATTATAGTGCTGACATTGTGTCAACAGTTTCATGGAAAGACAGCGTCTGTTCTTCAGGGATCAATGACGTATTTTGGACTTTAAAACATGTCTGCTTGTCTCCTTACCAATTGACTAACCAATAACACAATTCTTGTACAGTGCTCACATAGTGTTGACAAGACACAGCCAAGACGAGACATTGATGTCCTGTTACTGCAATGTAGTGTTGTAAGTTGCTCAGGGAAACGGCTTTGAATAATTGGTACAACTTGTGCCCAATCCCGTTGCTTAAAGGCAATTAAATATGTTTAAATCAAAGCTGCTAACGCCCCGACAACGCGATGACTACGCAACGACAGCGCGACAGCGCGACAACGCGATGCGCACGAACACTGCTTGTGTGACTACTGGAGCATGGCGGACATGCTACTGGTCAAACAGTCAAACGTTGCAGGTTGTTTCCTCATCCGCAGTTGTCAGGTTGCATTTATTGCCAATATGAATGCAATCGGTTACCGAATAGTGATGATATATGAAAAGCTTGCATTGTATGAAGTTTACATTTAATTTACACCTCACAGATTTAGTTAAAAAGAAAAAGGAGGCGTTTCCCCTGAAAAAAACATAATCATTTAAATGTTTGATTCAAAGGTATCATATGTGTTATCTGAGGCGATGTGCAAAATGTTCAGGTGACGTAATTTGAATCATTACGCCAAATTCACGACATATTACTTTCTGCGATTTTGATGATATATACTCTGTAAAATACATTATTCAAAATGTAAATATTTGATAATTGTAGTTATTATTGTGTAAGTGTGATATTTTGTTTACGGTTCTAAATTTATTTCTAAAACTTATTTTAATACAGTTATTATGAACCTATTGGAAAAGGTCAAGTAGGATTTATCTGTGATAGTGTTTTGGTAAACAAAAATGAAAAAAAGGAGATGTTCAATAAAAACTTTGTAATTATATATGGCTTTTCCATTAAAAAAGCAAATATTTAAAGCATACACAATATTGAATGATTTTATTTGAAACTCAAGTAACTGGCCCATCCCAGTTTCATTATAATTGGGAGTGATGTCATGACAATTTGTCAGTGACATTAAATTTCACATATTTAGTCATGACCATATTTATTGACAGGATGTCAGTAAAATAAACAAAGCAAAATATCTGTCTCAATATCTATACAAATACACGAGGGCAATATCAGCAGACTTTGAATATTTGAATCAATATAAAAACTGAAAGAGTACATGCTGCTTATCAGGAAAATATCGCCCTATTTACAAATAGATGATGACAAATGAACAGTTTTAAAATGTTTAGATATTTAAATAATACGTGCTGTTTATCAGAAAACGTTCGCCCTTATTTAATATGAGTTATAAAATGGGGCAAATGTTTTTATATATCCAGTTCTAACTACCGTAAATCACTTAGTTTTCGCGAATATTTTATTTCGCGACCACTTAAGAAGAAATTACATTTAATTCGATAGTGATGAACTATAAGAGTCATGGGCTCTGCAAAGACTGCTACACCAGTAACCGATAACGTGGCCGTCATCCGATGGTGTTATTTTCGTACAAATAATCGGGAAGGATTTTAATTAGCGTTTGACTCTCCTTGCGTATTAACGTGAAAATAAATCCACCGCAAAATATAAGTGATTTACAGTATATGATGTGGAAAGTAGGAATCAGAGTAACTTTCACCTCATTGTTTAATTTGCACCCTCCGTATTGAGCGAAAATGATCAATTTTAACAATAGCGAAAATTTCTCCATAGACCGTCATCAAAATTACAACTAAATTAGTAACAAAGGATTTGGGAATGGAACCGGTGGGAAACGAACAATGCTACAATACTTCTGAATTAAAACAATGAATTTAAGTTTTTGAGTTAGTGCGGTACACACGATGCTTTGCCTGACGGTAACTGGGTGGATTTTTATCGAATTGTATAGCGCAGGGTTTGATTGATGTGGTCACGGGAAACGTTCAACCCGTCATGGAAGTCTTAAATTAATTTTACAAAGAGACATAAAAAGGAAGAAAACAACTTGGACGAATGAAAAAAGGCACAAAAACAGAATTTGAGGAGTCACTGAAAAAAGGGGGGAATTCCAAATTAGGTATAGAACAAGGAAGCAGGAATTGAGGAGAGACGAAAATAGAAAATGTATTGGGAAAGACTCATATTAGAAATATGTGTTTAAACGATTGGCATACCTTTATGTAACTAATATACAGTAATTGTTATTTCATTCCAATTTTCCTAGAGTGAAAGTATAGATGATAAATGTTGATAATCAGAAACATGTACAGAAACATGTACACATTCTATTGATGCAGTCTATGTCCGAAAGATGATTACATGTGCCTACATGTAATGAAATTAACGAGGATTATATGTGCCTACATGTAATGAAATTAAGGCCGAAATGTACAAGAAAAATGCATATCGTATACAAATACCGTCTGTCTTTGTGGTAATTTGTGATACTTCGGGTCGAATAAAGAATTTTCAGGACTTGATACTTTAAGAAATTTGGTTTATCTTGAGACTAAAACTGCCCTATTAATGCAAATATGATAACTTTTACTAGTTGGAAAAAATACATATTTTCCAGTACGTTTAATTTTGACGCGAACGAAGGAATGCCCCTTGAAATTTTTTTTTGGAAACGGTGATATTTAACTAATGATCAACATTAAGTATTAATCTGTCAAACACGAATTACATTTATTTGCAAATTGCAAATCAGCAAATGTGAAATTGTATAATCCTTGTAAGATTCAAAGTTTTCTTTCGTTTTTAATTCATGTTTATGAGTTTCTTAAGTATATTAATACTTGTTATTTCATTCACTCGCTACCCCACCTGATACGGTTTATCGAATCTTTAAACTGCATTATCTGGAAGGTTAGCGCCCTATAAGTCTCAGAGGATTGCAGGCACATTGAATAACGTTATGATTAATTCGTCTGCAATCTGCGATATTGATATTGACTTTCCACGGTGGGCGTATAATGCTTATATTTCCGTTATAAACTTGATTTTTTCTTACATTCAACCTAAAACAGTGTTGTCGTATTACAAAGCCAAATTGGGACCTGATCTTATGACGTCACCACTACAAGCTAGCGAACATTCCAAGCAAACAAAACAAAAGTACAGATCGTGGAAATAAACAGAAAATCAATTTAATTTTACCAATATATTTGAACGTGAGGATATTCACCGTTTAGCGTCAGGACTACAGAAATTATTGCAAGTAACATTTGTCAATGGTTTTTATTATCCTTTTTTATCTTATTTGTTTATCTATTTTTTTTTATTTTTTTTTTTTTTTTTTTTAAATCCGGAAGCTCGGTTTTTCGTAACGTCAAAATACACTTACATTGTAATATTGTGACGTCAGACAAAATGACGTCATTTGTGACGACGTCACGAGCATTATTCTTGATATCACTACACAAATGGGAATTATATGAGAATTAAATATGAAAACTTTCTGTTTTCTTTGATAAGGTTCATATAGTATATAGTGAGAATTCAGGCCAAATGAGAATATAATACATATCCAAATCGATCTTTGTTATCTCTGAAGGTTTCTATCTATTGAACACCCATCTTCACATGACCTTAAATGTCACTGAAACCCAAACGAAACACTGACATATACCGTACCCTGTCTCCTAAACCTCATTCCAACTTGATCAGGTATCGAGTTTGATCTGTATCAACAAGCGTAAAGAAATATTACGGCAGATCCCGTGGGATCGGAACACGTGCTGTATTCCTGTACATAATGTTCGCGTAAGAGGTAATAGTTTTACGGCATTTTTTACCTGGTTTTATTAAACCGATTGTAGCATAACCCATGTGGATATATGTTCTCATTTTGAGACAGAGTGATACAAAATGATGTAAGTACGACAGTGATTTTCAGTCGCAGCATTGAAAACAGGAGATAGGAATTGGAAGTGGTTTGTACAAAGTAATTTCACCAAAAAAAAATGCCAACCACTCGCAATCAGTATGTTCCTGAACAACACGAGAATACCAACTTTTCAGCAGAACTATAACTTCAAATCGATAAGGCAAATAACATGGCAATATAACGGAGGAAAGACTGGCGCAGAGAACTTCATAATCAAAGATAGCAGGACCACATGTTCCGGAATGGTGAACGTCTTCTGCTGCGTCGATGACACTCGGTAAATTCAGGTTCTAGTCCAGGTAATGTCAGGTCCAACAAATGAGTCAAGTTATTGACAAGTAAAACATGAGACAAACTAACAAGAATGGAACACAAAGATTCTACCGATATCGTTTTGACGGGCACTTTACTTTTGAAGCAAATGAGCGAAGGAGCGAAAATACGATGGCGAAGGAGAGATGGAACTGCCCTCCTTCGCCATCGTATTTTCGTTCTATCGCTCCTTTGTCATCGTATTTTTGCTCCTTCGCTCCTTCGGTCCTTCGCTTCTTCTTTCCTTCGCTTCTTCTTTCCTTCGCTTCTTCTCTCCTTCGCTCCTTCGCCATCGTGTTTTCACTCCTTTGCTTCTTCGCTCTTTCGCTCCTTCGCTCTTTCGCCATCGTGTTTTCGCTCCTTCGCTCCTTCGCGTTTAGGTCGAAGGAGCGAAGGTGCGGTATTGGAAATCTGGCCCTAACGGAACACCATATTTATTTGAGCGGCGTTAACAGTCGACAGTCTGGCACGGAAATAATAAGATTGCATAAAAGTCCTTACATATGGAGGAGAACCTGAAATAGAACATTGAACACCGGTAATATACTATTACATAAAGAAGTAGAAACATTCTAACGAGGTTGTTTTGACGGACACACCTTACAGTCGCCACCAACCAGCATCATTCGATGTCTCTATTGCAACTATTCCGACAATACGACAAGGATGTTAATGTCTTATAATCCTTCCGAGAAACGTGAAGAAATTCCAATTAAATGCGAGTGGTATTACGTTTCACTTCAGATACTACTTTACTTTACTAAAATTTGATTTCAAGGTACCGGCAGGGAACTGTGAAGGTTAAAAGCAGACAATGATTCGGTATTATTTTCGTTCATGTACGAATCAACATTGTTGAATCTATACTATAATGGGTAAATTTCCTTCGGTAGGAAATTTCCTTCGCGTATTTCAAAATGAGACATTTCATTTATTATTAACAATTTATTGATAAATGAACATTTTTTAACAATGTCACTCAATAAATAAGATTCGACCACCCGGTGGCCTTCTTTAGCCCTAACTGTGGTCAGTTACGGGCTACAGACTAATCTAATGTGGGATTCAGTCACAGTTTAGTATTCTTAATTTTACAAGGACTATTTTCCTATCAAAATTTATTGTAAGTATCGCCATAATTAGGAACATGACGAATTTTCATAGTGTGCGTGTCTCATAGTTAATCGAGCAGACGACAATGACGCGAATTCATTGACAAGACAGAAGTTGTATTATGGGTGTCACACTTTTCTGACACGGATACCGTGTCAAACATCCATAAGCGTCGATGAACATTTTTGTAGTCTACGTCATCGATTTTGTGCCACTATTTCAGCAATTTTCTGTATGGCTGTCTGATGAAAAGATTGTACAACATGGCGGACGTACAACAGGATAATTCGGAATTGATATCCGACCAGGAAAGGCTTACATCGTTAACCCGAGTTCAATCAAAATCACGCTCAGACAAGTTCTTGAACGCCCACTAGCTCTTGTTACGGATAACCTTTAAGCGCCTCTGTGATATCGATCAATCAAAAGCTTCTTTTTAATATTGATTGCTTTCAAGCGTCTGCATGATATTTGGCGTCAACAGATGAAAATGGAGCTTTGTGAAGAATGGCTTTAATATAACAATGCACAACTGGGTTTGTGGTCACATAAATCTATTCCAAGTTGTTATCGAGTAACGTGTCAAAGGAAGTTTTGTAACAGGAAGAAATGTGCATTCAACCGTAAACATCATCAAGTTTATTACGTATTCAGGCCATTACTGGTAACTGTTATGCATGAGTGATTCCGACACGTCAACTCGGGACCAGACTGGCTTCACCAGTAGAAGCAATATCCAAGATTTATAGAAACAGATATTTCAATCTACAGGACGGTAGAATTCATATCGCTAGGTTCTGTATTTATGTCAATAAAACACTCTTAACGCACCCAGCTGACGTAATAACCCAGGAGGTCACGCGCGGCACGTAGTGATGACGCTGTTTAAGGTCACAGATATTTACTTTATATTTCAACCCCAACCTCATATCGCCTAAACTCGGTATGTCCGAATTCTACTGGGAAATGATTGCAAACATGTCAAAGAATAAGACCTAATTGACTGATTTTAAGTTATTGTACATTCGTGGTCTGTGGTTCAAGCCTGGTAGATGCTACAAAGTCCTGTTACGGTTAATTAATATCGCTGTAACGCAGACTTAATCGGATTTGATTGGCACTTGAAAGTCACATAATCTGTGTTGTGGATTTCCGGAATGGTACGCACTGTTGTGGGAGGTTTGTTTTTACTATCATGGTTCTGTGACGTATTTATTCACCTGACATGCACGTGATCAATAAACGCGAGTTCTATACCAGCCCTTATCGTTTAAACACCCACACGTCCCTGTGGTGGAGTTTATACAACGCTGTTCGCATAAGTTCTCCACGGGGACAGTCGCCGGTGCCCAGTATGACAGGGGTGACGTATTGATTACGTCAGTCGTCATAGTAAAAACCGGAAATAGAAACGGATACTCCTACTTCGTTCAACTGCAGTCTTAATTGGGTGCTAGGATAAGCCATGATTTACTATATTACCGGTGACGTCATACGATTTACGATATAAACATTGTCATAAAAGCAGTTGGCAGGTTGCATGCACAAGCTTAAAGTGCACTTTCCTGACATTTACTGGCTTGCAACTCGGTTTAAAAGAAAATGCATCGGTCGTAAACCAGCCTCCATATCAACTTTTCATGATAAGGGCAATTGATGTTTAGGAAAAAATATCAACTGTACAGGAAAATTGTCCTTCTGAGCTGAGCCTACCGTCCTGTTACAGTACGCGCGCTCCTTGACAGCCCATTGAAGCTTTGAAATGCATTCATCTGATATTTGCTCTCTGCTATAGTTTTTGTTTGTATACAATCACTATGTTGGTTTGTTTGTTTATCACGCTTCAAACAGACAGGAAACATGATTCGTTTGAAAATGCCAATATTTGCAATATATTCCTGATAAGCAAGTTCGCTTGTATGTAGCAGAAATTTCATTAAATACCAATAGCTACCTGTTGCCATCAATCAATTGATATAATATCAAGATGTAATCCAATATAAAACGTCACTCACAAAGGCAAACGGACTTTTGCTTGTAGCGGTCATTGAAAAGTCATTGCAAATCAGGTCAACCCTCATTCTCTTCTTTAATCTGACATGATATTGTAGACTCTTGACCTTTCGACCTTGAAGTCCTGCGGCGGATTCGGAATCAAAGTTTTGATAGAATTGGCTGAACTTTGACCTTTCGTGGGCGACACAGATGCAGCCATTACAGACGCTATAAATGATTAGCTTACACTACACCAGTCTAAAATGTCAGGAGGAGTTAGGGAATCTCCACAAGTATTGGCCGTGCCGTCAGGGCCAGGGGAATAGACTGAGACCAACGTGAGTTATGACTGTCATGCGCCTATAAATGCCAGAGCAATGCCAAAAGTGCATAACCTATGACTACCCCGTATCTGATTAATGTGCGCTTCTGGGTCCCCTTCATGATAACTGCTTAAACAAATTATAGGCATTCCATTCCACAAGATCGTTTCGGGTTCTTTACTGGCAATTGATTTAATTATGACGGTTTTGCGGTGAATAGTTACTATCGTTTTATCGTAGGAAAAGGTTATGTATTTCTTTGCTTGAGAGTCATTCCTGATTGAAATCCGTTGCCTACTTTTCTACCAGTTTGCGGTAGTTTTAAAATGACTTCAGGTCGGTTACATCATCAGTTGCACTGGCTGATTGATCTAACGTTTCTTATAGGTTTTCATTTTCTAAAATTTTGTTAATATATATTTGCTTCATTACACAAAACAATGGAAAATTGTATGGAACAATATCAATAACAACTGTTAATGTTCAGGCCGATGCGTTGTGAAAAGGCTATTGCTATTTGTTGTTGCCATCTTGGGGCGGGTCATTGGAGAAATAAAAAAAATGTAATTTGATTTCAATTCTAGAATGACAAATAAGTCATAAATATTTAATTTTGTTTGTACAGTGTCAGATTATCAACGTATAGACAATCTTCTATACGCTTTGCATAACTGACTTCCTCCTTAAAGGGTCATGTTCTGTTGACCTCGATGTTTATTGTACAACGAGGATATGTTCAGCCAATCAAAACTCCTGTTATGGCAGTGTGCGTAAATTGATGGGTTATTAATACAGTGTTGGAAGCATTAATTATTATCTTACGGGATAGTATTTCTTAGGGGCCGCGATGGCCGAGTGGTTCAGGTGTCCCGACACTTTATCACTAGCCCTCCACCTCTGGGTTGCGAGTTCGAAATCTACGTGGGGCAGTTGCTTAGGTACTGACCGTAGGTCGGTGGTTTTTCTCCAGGTACTCCGCTTTCCTCCACCTCCAAAACCTGGCACGTCCTTAAATGACCCTGGCTGTTAATAGGACGTTAAACCAATCAAACCAAACATAAGCAAGTATTCCTTACAGCAAAGGAAAATCCACAAACTGCTGAGACTTTGTCAAAGACATTGTTTTGGGCGTGATCGGGCTTGCGATTGGCGCAGCCATGTTTGTTTGGTTGATAATCGGAACACTCGGGCATTATCGATTCGAAAACGACCAGACGTGGCGGCTGCCGAGGGGAACAGATTCTGGCAGAATTTTACCAGCTGTATTTTGATTGGATGGTTGAAAGGTCATCCTAACAAGACCCTTTGGTATCCAACGACTGATCGCTATAACGTGGAGAATAATGATACTTTAGTTATTTGTTGTATATATATCATTTAATGGAAATTGTGAAATTAGATATAGTTAAAACTGAAAATGGTAGTCGCTACTCCTTCCTAACGCTCAGCATTTTTGTGAATGGGATGGCCGGTTCACTAGTTATCAGTGTAATGTAACAAAGGGGAGTGTCCTGCTAGGTGTCTTCGGCAGTAAGCTTCAGTAAGATAGCACTATAAATTCGGCATCAGTTCAGCGCTATCACAAGGAGACAAGCACAAACATCCACAGCCTTACGAAACACACATACACTACTCGCATTCATCTCGCACACGGGGGAGGCCGTCCTTCAATGACCTTCGTTAGTGATAAGACGATAAACACGACGACATGTGAACCAACATAATCTGTGGAACAAGTGACCAATCACTGAAGGACAATGGAAAGGGACGAGATAGCGCCCAGGCTATAATGATGGAATAAGGCTATAAGGTATCGATATATGGACTGACGGTTTAATTTCATTCCTAGCCATCCGTAAAGCTATTTTTGTCAGTAGTACATCTCGTTTATCAGTATACATTAAGACTGATTCGTGGGATGAATAAATCATCACAATTGGACTCACATCTCAATCGCTAAATTTCCATTAATAAGAAAATATTTGTGTATATTCACGTTAAAAGCAATCTTGTGACTTTTACATTGGTACAATAATTTTGACGCTGATGAATTCAAATCGTGCTTCAAATTCATCTTGAACTCCTATCCGCTGGAAGCATGCCATTTTAGTCTCAATTCTAATAGTTTGTTTTTATATTTCCAGTTGCTGAATGGATTGTGTATAGGACAGTTGAGAAAATTACTCTGAGGATGGCAATATTAGCAATGCGTATTTTAAAGGGGCATTATGCATATTGAATGGTGTCGTAACATATTTCACTAGACAGGCTGTAAAAACAAACAAAAAATGGATAATAGCATGTTGCAAGCAAAATCATATCTTAACATTACTCATAGAGAATGCACTTAACTTAACTTTTGTGTCGAAGACATAGGCATAAACCATTTTTAATTTTGAGAGATACCTTGGTTGTCAAGAATGTTTAAGATCATCGAAGACGGATTGAGACATTATCAATGTTTGAGAATTTGCCGAAGAAGTTTTCAGAATTTGCTGGAGAAGGTTTGAGATTTTGTCTCAGATGGTTTGGGAGTGTGCCGAAGAAGTTTTGACAATTTGCCGAAGAAGGTTTGAGAGTTTGCCGAAGAAGGTTTTTGGAGTTTGCCGAAGAAGGTTTTGGAGTTTGCCGAAGACAGTTTGAGATTTTGTCGAAGAAGCACGAAAATAGAGAATTACAGGAAAAGTAGAAAACAGGAAACAGTCAACATGACAATATATTTTAAGCCAGTATCTACGAGGTCTGATTTATAAGTTGTGAGCCTCACATTGAAGGATTTAAATTTTTCCGGACATATTGTATTATTTTTCAACATTACCCCCTTCAGTATCTAGGCCTCAACGCCACTTGTATAGCACTACTTTTCTTGGTTGATCAGAAAGTCATCCACTGTATTTTAGGGTTAGGGTCAGGGTGTCTGAAATAGCTGTTTTCAGTTTTGGAAATAGATGAAAGTCTGATGGAGCGAGATCAGGTGAATAAGGCGGATGCTCTATCAATTTAAAGCCACAATCGTAATTGGCAGCTAATGCAATGACAGACTCTTTCACCTTAACCCTAACCCTAGCCGATTTCGTCAATTCTGCAAAAGCCGCTTGTATTGTTTACTTTAGAGTGCTACCTCGTCGATATTAACTAACCAAATGAGACCAGTCCTTGGGTACACGGCCCTATATAGTTCGAGAATAGTAGGACTTAAAAAGAACATCCTTGAGTACCTCCTTCAATACGAGGCTCACAACTTATCAATCAACCCTCGTACAAATGTATGTAAATACAATATTTGAAAGTTGATTGAGTTTATTGTGATATGAAACTGTTTCTTACGGTATCATCTTGCATGTCTATAGATGACTTTCTGTCAGAAGGATCACAATGCGATCTGAAAATTTACAGAATATGCAACATCGGGGATTTATTGATGGAACGACCTGATCGTTATATATAACTCTAAATATATTCCGGATTTAACGAATTGGGACGATTAAATGTAAGAAATTGTTAAGATACATCTGGGATTTTGAATTTCTAATAAGACATTATCAATGACTTATTGTCTCTTTGCGTGCCCCGTTCCGGAATTCTGGTAGTTTTTATTGACTAGTTTGTGTTTTGCACGCGGTGTTTCAGCTTTAAACAAAAACAATAAATCCGAGGGGATTTGAAATCATATGTTTCCATGTTACACGATAGCTTATAAATACACAAATTTCCGTTTGGTTGTAAACGGTGTTTATTGAATTTGAATGAGCTATGAAGTTTAAGATTCAATTTTCTGATATATGTTACTCCGAGGAAGTAATAAAAAGTCTGGGCAGGCCTGCCGGAGACATTTTGATACCCATGAGGTGTTTCCTGTCGGAATCATAAAGCAAGTCTTAAACCCGCAACACCAAACTTTTGTGAACAGAACGTATTTTAGACTAAATTCAAACGTTTAAAATAACTAATGAGCTCAAAAACCGCAATTAAAACCAAAGCAAAAATGCTTGTTTTCAACTAACCGTTTTCCATAGCAACGGGCTTTATTTCTATATTGAAATTGGATTCGTGGAAGCTTTTTTTTTCTGTGTTACAACGTTTCACAGTATCCTCCTGATCAAATAGTTCCTTCTCCAGTGATGATTACTTGTCATACAATGATTTCATCTATGATATTTGAGATAAACAGAATCGTATATTCGTTTACATTTCATTTGAAATGGAAAATCAAAATTATGCACATAGAATGGTCTTAAAATTGAGTTCATCATCCACAGGAGGGTGTCATATTTCATTTATTTTATTTGTGATAAACAAAATCTGATATTCGTTAATATTTGATCTGAAATGAAAATTTAAATCATTTATATGGTAAATCTCAAAATTTGGTTAATTACCTATAGTAGAAGTCATCAAAATTTTGCAATCAAATATATAATATATACTTAATTATATTTATCTAACTTTAGTTCTCCAATTCACGAATCTTTTTTCGAAACATTTTGAATCATCGTGATATATTACCTCAGAATATAATTTTTACTAATTTTTATTTTGTAAGCTTACTTTAAATTGTTTTCCATTATTCCCGGATGCAAGCCTCTGTCGAGATATTGCTTAATTCATTGCCAAAAAAACCTTTAAATTATCAGAGATAAAAACATTCTCTGTTACTTGTGACAGGCGTGGATACATAAACACTTCACCATAATGGATAATGTACATCATTTTGCGAATTTAAACCCATATTTATTTTTCGTCGTAAGATTTCAATATTGTAAGCTACACAAGCATTTGAATTGTTATATTCAGGATATTTCGATTTATTTTCAAAACTGTGCATTAGAAAGTATCGGCGAGAGATATGTAATTAAAAACTTTGCTCGAAGTCACAAACATGACAATTCCGTTACCCGCTTCTCTGGAGCGCTTTGCCGCATTATTCCTGCACGCTCATGTTTTCCTCTTTTTAATCATGTTTGATTCGTGTTGTCGCTTTGTTTACACGTAAATATTCTTTCTTTGTTTCGTTTTAAATGAAAAGACATATTAGTTGCAATTCGATCATAGTCCTATATCGTCCAGATTCAATGCAAAATTTCCTTTAGGTAGGGCGTAAGAATTGTACCTGCTGCCCCTATTGCATGATCGTAAGAGGAGACTAAATTTGGGATCTTATCTTTTCTATTCTTAACTATTTTCTTCTTCCAAGTGTCGCCCTTGGCAATGCCTCAATTTTAGCCTTGAGTGTTCGCCCCTTTGATGAAGGCTGGGTTCTGTTCCCTGGCCGGGACATACCACAGTCTTTAAAACTGGTAGTTGACCGGGTGGGTGTCCTGCTGGATGTCTTCGGCAGTATGCTTCAGTGAGGTAGCACTATAAATCGGCAAAAGTTCCTGCCTCTTACAACTTAACACGAGCATCCGCAGCCTCCCAAAACACACATACGCACTCACCACACGCATGCATATCGCACGCACGGGAGGCCGTCCTTAAATAACCATAGATGATGATAGAACGTTAAACAAAATAAACCAAACCAAACCAATCAATGCCAAATCTCATGTTTTACTTTATCGATAGTGTATCTATCCTAGTTTAGCAAGGGTGTTCAAACTACGAGATCAATCGAGGAGGAGTCGGTGAGTATTTTCTCTGATAAAGTATTATCAAATATCTAAATGCGTAAACTGCTATAAACTCTTCCTCCCAAGTGTTTCTTTACCTTATTAATTTTCCAATTTGGTAGGTTAGGTTGCTTGATATCCTAAAAGAATGTTGTTTAAACAAACGCGAAAATGAGTTTATATTGTGTTAAAAAGAATTTAAGGCGTAACATGCACGGTAAAGACAGCTCAAAATTTGTATAAGAGAAAGCAAACAACAGAAAATATATGACGTCACACAAAATAATCTCTCAATTCATGAAGGAAAAGATAAATGGCATTTAGAGCCTAAAGATTAAATAAATGAGTCCCGCGGGCAATGTCCTTTGTGAAGCACGTAGACGTTTTTCGTTTCCTTGTGATCTACGTCACAGGCTGATGACATCCGGGCGATTCATGTCTGTAATGTTGTTTTAGAAAAAGAATCATTATCATGGAAACAAAACGGAAATCTCGTACAAATCTGGGGATGTAGAGAATATTCGTAAATAGGTCACCTATCACACAGGAGACAGGTTTAGGCTCTGAAACAAAAAGATTGAAGTTCCCACTGAACAATCAACATAGACGCCTTTCAGAGCCGCCCTCACTTTAAAGATTGGATATCAGAAATGCAACAGACAATTCAGGCAGTAGAAGATAGGAAATCAATTTTGAGTTAGATACGAGATTTACATTGTACATATGGGTATAAACAACTTTATCAAATCCAGACATGCTCGCCCAGTAACCAATGGACACAGACAGCCGCTCGCAGAACAGCGCGGATGACAACTATCAGAACGTAGATACTTTCCAACTCCCATGTTATTGACATCATTTCGTAATCATCGATTTTATCTCATTAAAATTTCTATATTAAAGGAGGGAATCAAAATTTTGCAAAATTTTGAAACATTTTTGTTTTTCGTAGATAAATTGCAATGGATAAATATATTTTCCTCCAGTCGAAAATCTATTCGTCTTCCGGAGTCCGCGGGATTGCCCGAAAGGTTTTGTCATAGATACAGTACATGTATTTTTGTGTCATTATAATAAGGCATTGAATATGGAATAAAAATCGATAGGTGAGTTGGAATAATCATGTAGTGATTTATAAGGGACAGACAGAAACCGGTCGTGATTATTCTCAATAAACTATGATTGTTGATGTGATTATTTGTTCGCCTTTCCGAAATGATCACCTATTTGTTTAAATTCAACTTTTGATACGGATGTAGAGTCTTCATGTCGAAAGTTGAGTTAAGTATAACTTTATTGTATTTTCAAGATTTATTTCTTATTGAATTATATCTGAAAATGGTTGATGATACATATTTATGTGTCTGTTTCCTGTGCTATAAAAATTATTCTTTAAAGGCAAAAAATACCGCTACTTCTCCAGACTTGTCGGAAAATATTTACATTACAGTCTCCCATTGCCTCAATGTTAATATGGACTATGAGCTCATAGATACAGTCAAGATCCCATGCGATGATTGTTACGTCATTTCGATCAACGTCACTAAAATGTTTAGCAATGCGCTACGTATCATTCGTCATTTGGGCGCTTTGTTGATCATCATCAAGGAAAGGCATTGTATTGTGTATCAGATTGGTTGCGAATCAATCACAGAAATGAATTTAATTTAAAGAGGCTTTTTTTCAAATGAACATATCAGGAAAATGGATGAAAACAAAGCACGTATTTATTAAATAATAAGAGATAACATATCTATGTAGATATAACAATTAAGCGAGTGTAAGGTTGTATCAATTGTCACTATAAATGCAATTTGAGTGATGGATAAATATTCATGCCACCCTTATGGGTTAGCGTTCTGTGAATACAATCTAACAAGCGTTTAATTGTCATAAAAAATAAAACTGATTTTAAGGCATAAATTCAATAACAATGCAATATTTATTAATGTATCTGCAGACTTATTGTTATTTTAACTAGATCCAATTCAGCCTTCATAACATGGTAATCAAATTTTCCAAAAAATTCCCATACAAGGATGTCATTGAGTGTATAAACAAGGACGTAACAGTGATGTATAAACAATGACGTCACAGTGATGAAGAAACAGGGACGACAAAGTGATGTAGAAACAATGACGTCACAGTAATGTATAAACAATGACGTCACAGTGATGTATAAACAATGACGTAACAGTGATGTAGTAACAGGGACGTCACAGTGATGTAGAAACAAAGGCGTCACAGTGATGTAGAAACAAGGACGATTGATTTAGAAACAATGACGTCACAGTCATGTGTAAACAATGACGTCACAGTGATGCATAAACAATGACGTTAAATGATGTATAAACAAGTACATCACAGTGATGTATAAACGATGCCGTCCTAGTGATGTATAAACAATGACGTCACAGTGATGTATAAACAATGACGTCACAGTGATATATAAACAATGACGTCACAGTGATGTATAAACAATGACGTCACATTGATGTATAAACAAGGACGTCACAGTGATGTAGAAATAATGACGTCACAGCGATTTATAAACAAGGACGGCACAACGATGTATAAACAAGGAAATCACAACGATGTATAAACAATGACGTCACAACGATTTATAAACAATGACGTCACAGTGATGTATAAACAAGGACGTCACAAGGATGTATAAACAAGGAAATCACAACGATGTATAAACAAGGACGTCACAACGATGTATAAACAATGACGTCACAACGATGTATAACCGTATATCACACCTTGCCTTACTTTATTGACTTCTCTTTAGATTTACAGTTTGGTTTTCCTGTTCTCTTCTTATTTTATGGTGTAATTGAGCAAAAGAACAATTTTTTTTATACTATCATTTAAGAATAAATCATTTTAAATTGACATATCATCGGTGCTATAGGTAAAGTAACAAATGGAGCGGGCATGTGAGATGCGGGAAGCTTAAGAGAGGATTTTATTAACCTAGCACCGGAACCGGACATTACGTCACCCAAGGAGGTTGATAGTGTACCCACCTTCCCAAAAAAATGTTTTCGACAAAACGTTTGTTATAATGAGGAAGTCGTATATCAGGAACACGGCTATGTGCAAACAGGAAATTACGTAATTTCATGAGCATCTTTCAGAAAAAATTACTTTCAACAGAAATCATTCTATGGACCCTATATAAGCAGATTACGACATGCAATTTTAGCTGCTACATTTGCAAGGGGGAAAAAAACACAATTTTCTATTGAACATTTCCTACAGATTTATATCAAACGGTAAAAAGTTAGAAACCCATTACGGAGCAATGAGGGAATTGAATTGCAGCAGACATTCTCTTGCACTCGTAACAACCGATCATGACATTTCTTATCTGTTATAAGATTTGTATATCGAAATTAACCTATTATAGCCTGTATCTGAGAAGCTGGTGTATCTTGTCGAAGAGAGAACACGTGTAAGTGTCTGGGATTGGGGATTGACAGATCAATTTCCTATAAGGTACATTTAACACGTAAATCCTTCCCACTATGATAAAGTCGATTGTTAAACCTTTCCGAAGAAGATACAAGCCATTGTTTCCAGATCTCTGATCTTTCTGGTGTATTGCCAGACATAGAAAAAAAACGCATTTTCAATTTCAATAAAAAAGCGATAATATACATTCAAATCAATCCGTAACAGGTTTTATATTAGGTATGTTAAATTTGCATGCAAGATTAATGAAAACGCATTTCAGACTTAAATGAAATATACAGTTTAACACCAACAAAGGGAAAGAAGATAAATTGTGTAAATTCTGAGGTGAGTGGGAATATAAAGTAGGGCGGAAATTGTGAGTTTAGAAAATTTGATTTGGGTTAAATTTCCCCAGTCCATATTTTGAGAGTGTTACATTACCTGGATTTGACCTAGATTAACGAGGTGGATGTAGTGGGGGATGTAGAGGACGTATAACCTTCATTCAGGGTCTCTAGATAAAATAAATATTTGGTTGATGTTTACACGTCGCGATTTCGAATTTAAGTTGGAATAACAGTTTCAGTGACACCTCAATATTTTACGTCGTAGCATGTTTTTTAATTGTTTGTTTTTGTGTAATATCCTATTAACAGCCAATGTCATTAAAGGACGTGCCAGGTTTTGGAGGTGGAGGAAAGCCGGAGTACCCGGAGAAAAACCACTGGCCGACAGTCAGTACCTGGCAACTGCCCACTGTAGGTTTCGAACTCGCAACCCAGAGGTGGAGGGCTAGTGAAAAAGTTTCGGGACACATTAACCACTCGGCCACCGCGGCCCCTCGTAGAATGTTCTGAGCTTGATAGATCTTCCATAGACACGAAATCGTAGTAACTATATTACTGAAAAATGGTGGACCACAGAGACTGGGTACTAATGACGTCATTTCTGGTCAGTTATATGTGTTCATTATTTCCCATGTTCGGAACTCTGATGGTGTGGAAAACACACAACTGAAGTCATTGACAGATTCATTTGTCACAAAAACAACAATATGTCATAATTTTTATATTATTAATATTTCAAACTCTGTTTTATTTTTTTCATGAAAGGAGAACTATTTTCGTAGGCAAAACCGTAAATAAAGCTCAAAACCGATATAACAGCGAAAAAAACAAACGGTTGAAAATATAAATATTCAGACCTGGTCTTCAGGAAGGGTAAACACTATCTACTCCATTGGCGATATCCAAGAAGTAAATGGAGGGCGAATCTAATATTTCAATAATCCCGTTTTCGATAAACGTAATGATTACATACGTATAAGCTCTAGAAATGCATTATTGCAAATGTACATAAAAATGTCGAAGCTCAAATCACACAAAGCGATACTGTATTTCTCGATTGCAAATCAATCTATATTGTATTGAAGTAATGAGATATTTGTCATATGGAATATTTAACCCGTGACATTTTATTATTAACCGATCAACGCTTGTACCAAACATCCCATGACCGGTTCATGACCAGTTTACACATGTTTTGATGACGTAAACAACATCCTATATACAGATGTCGTTATCAAATCCATGGGCTTTAATTCCTGAAGGGAAGTAACACAAAATAGCCAGTATGGCCCTTAAACTTTTAAACATTACGTTTATTGTATAAAGGTATTTACGTTATTACGTATCATTATTTGTTTATTTCTGCCCGGATGTATAACTCACTAAACCGGAACCCAGACACGTTACTGAAGAGTTACAATCTTTCTGTCAGGATTGTTGCGTGTTCATTGCGAGATGAACTCTGGCAAAAACACGCAAATCCTGACAAAGGTTAACTGATACCCATCTCTCCTCTTCCTTACATCAGCTGGAAGGGTAAGTAAACGTTACAATGATACAGTTACAGTGTCTATACCGGCGTTTTACGTTAAGAGTCTGGAACACGGCCAGTCAAACTCAGGTATATCCTACGATCGCCGCGGTGTGCTCGTCAAGATTCGCCCGCCATGGTTCTACAGGGTCATTACAAGCATGCCGTCTAGGCGCTGTGTGTGTCTGCCACTTATGATCAGATATGCCCAGAGTCACATCTTGTATCAAGATTGACAGACATGGTAATCTCGTAAAATCCCGTTAGCTCTCATGTTGTCTTCCCTATGGTGTACATATAATACATACAGGAAAAGTTTATTAAATACCGAATTCTTTTGACTGTATATATCATGAATTGTTTAATTTACTTTGAATAGACAACTTCATATATAGGGTAAATTTGTGTTTTTGTTAATTAGCCTGATTTATATAATTTGGAGATTTCAGTTCTCTCTCGATAGAAATGGTTGATGCAAACGTAAGGGCAATAATTCTGGAGGGAAAGTGAATAGGAATATTATCCTATACAATATGTCTTTGTGTACAAAATTAAACATGATTGTTGATAGCAATTGTATATTATATAGGTCCAATGTAGGAAATAACAAAATCAAATATCGAATCAATTTACAAAAGAAAAATAATATTACGATAGTTTGCCATGTGTTTTTTGTTTGTGTTTTTTGTTTGTTTCTTTGTTTGTTTGTTTTTGTTTTTTGGTTTTTTTTTTTTTATTTATGTGTCTTTTTTTAAACAGGCGTTTATCATCCACATTAAGTGACGTTATATAATCGTGAAAAGATTGACGCAGTCGAATTTCATTTAAAATATATACTGGGTGTGATGTTCATCAGACATTATGATTGTATGGAACGACTAATACTAGACTCCCTAGGATAACGATATTTTTTGGTATCATCCTTGTAAAGGTTTCACCAAAGACGTAGGAGTTGTAGTTACACAATAAATGCCAAAGTTAGGGACATCACATTCATTGAGCGCCTCATCAAAGCACTGCTTTTTTTAGTTTTTGTCTGGGCTTACAGTGTGTGTATATCGTTTTTATTTGTATTATCACTGACATCACTGTTACCATGGACCCCAGGTAAGTATCTGAGTTGTCTGGTTTGGCAACACTCAATTTGTTTAATGTTTCTCTGGAGATCAAGAAGCATCCTGAGCTGTCGAAGTTGTATTCTGGATTAGATACTTTGCTCCAATTGATCTTAATATCATGAGACAAACATTCCGTATGTTGGCCCTGTTTGAATTAATTGTTTGAAAGGGATGTCAAGACAACCATGTGACCCTTTACGGATTGATTGTGTTATTAGGTTGTCAAGACAACCGTGTGACCCTGTAAGAATTGATTGAGTTGTTGGGTTGTCAAGACAACCGTGTGACCCTGTATGAATTGTGATTCTGTTGTTTAGTTGCCAAGACAACCGTGTCACTCTGTATGAATTGATTGCGTTTATGTGATGCCAAGACAACCGTGTCACCCAGTAAGAATCGAGTGTGTAAATGGGTTGCCAAGACAACCATGTGTGGCTCTGTATGAATTGTGATTTTGTTGATTAGTTGCCAAGACAACCGTGTGACCGTGTATGAATTGTGATTTTGTTGATTAGTTGCCAAGACAACCATGTGACCATGTATGAATTGTCATTCTGTTGTTTAGTTGTCAAGATAACCGTGTGACCCTGTAAGAATTGTGATTCTGTTGTTTAGTTGTCAAGACAACCATGTGACCCTGTATGAAAGTTGGTGGACTAGCGATATAATACATGACCGTGCCCTGAGTACTACTGAATGCATACATATTGATTAAGATTTGATTTTACCTATGTAAATATAGTAATTTATCAATATCCTTATGGGACAAAGACAACAAACATCAAATGTATTTGGGTTTTTTTTAAACCGATATAGGCAATATCAATTTACAATGCAAATCGATATTTTGTATTCATTCCGGAGAGTAAACTTATTAAATCTGAATGTTTTTTGCTGTTGAATGTGGCGAACTTGTCTGTTTTGTATAGCACAATTAACATCCAATATTTTTTTTACCTATTTAGCGAAAATCCAGAATCAGATTTTTATGCAAGCGAAATACCATCCTCACAGTACGAAAGTTTTTATTCTGCATACAATATATTTTTTTTTATTTTCACCCTTTCTCCGCAATGACATGCAAATATCCTTTATAACGAGTTCAGTATAAAATGATTTGATGTCTCGTTTTCCGTCCCTGACACGGAATTTGTAAACATAACATCATTATAATCACTAGGGTTCAGTTAATGTGACACTCCCATTGTCAGCTTCCGAAACGTGATGCTTATTCCAAAACCCCTGCGGGCATTTTTTACAAAGAGCTCATTTTTACCACAAGATACTGAGATGACACACCATACTCGGGATTGTCTCAAGGAATGGCTTCGTCTTTAACTGGACGTATGTGAAAACTATACTTGAGAACAACATCCGTGCATGACATGTCCTCGACTTCCGCTATCCTTGTATTGATAAATTTTGTTATCTTTTTGCTCGAATTAGTTTAACCTCATGTTTATCAAATGTTAGTTTATCAATTTTTGTTGTTATTAAATCTTCTAATTGATTTAGAAACAGTTTATTGAGATTTAGTTTGATATAGAGAGAGCATAGTATAACGTGTCCTATAATACGAAATATTCTTTAAAAAACTACAACGTTCTTTTTCTTTGTTGAATAGCATGGTACACGTTTTAGTGCGTTTCACGTCTTAATGTTTCAGTAAGGCGACTTTGTGAATCTAAAGATGGCTGCTGATATTGTCTAAATATCAGGTGCATAGTTTCTATATATACGTGTATGTCAAAGGATTTTCGATAACAAATGAGTAAAGAAAAATACAGAGAGAGAATTTTCGCCTTGCTACGCCACTGAATATTGTTAAAAAGCGATATTTTGTAACAATTTTATCAGATATAGCCATCAACCTACATCTACAATAATTGAGGCAGCGAAAAGAATTTGTTTCGAATTGCCTGTCTGTTGTGTTTTCTGCAGGATATCAGACGGTCTATCGGTTTGATCAAATTATCTGAATGATGCCAAACGTGCTTACGCGGTCTTACGTCCACCGAAGGTCAAGGTCATATGGCGGCAGGAGCAACTCATTGAAAGCTAGGTCAGACAAGTAATAAATGAAAAGACAGAAAAGGAAAGAAGGGTTAGGATAAAGTTCACAGGTAGTACAACTGGGACAGCAGATCTATTTTGGTCATTTCGATATATCAAATGAGCAGAAGACAGGAAGGAACAAACCTCAATTCTGCAGGTTTTTTTTTTTTTTTTTAACATCCTATTGACAGCCAGGGTCATTTAAGGACGTGCCAGGTTTTGGAGGTGGAGGAAAGTCGGAGTACCCGGAGAAAAACCACCGGCCTACGGTCAGTACCTGGTAACTGCCCCACGTAGGTTTCGAACTCGCAACCCAGTGGTGGAGGGCTAGTGTTAAAGTGTCGGGACACCTTAACCACTCGGCCACCGCGGCCCCTTAATTCTGCAGAGGTCATATTAATCGCATAATATAATCAACATCGAATGAGTTACAACAGGCCTTCTTCTAATCACTGACTGATATCATTATCGTGTATTACTTCTGTGATGTTTGGTGGCGTTTTCCCATAACTGGAATCTATCTTTCGCGACTTCCTTCCGGTTGCATACACACTTTAGTATATGAAACAATTGAAACAATTGCTTGATAAATAAGCATATTTCCTGTCGTGTTTTAACATTAAAAATGTGAAAATAGCGACAAAACGAAAAACATTTATCTTATAATCGGTAAGGTATTGACTATGGGACAAAATGCAGCAAGTAATCAACTCTCTTTAACAGCAATAACATGTACATGGTCCCTCGCATCAAGTCCTAATTAGGAAGGATTACTGACTTCAAACGAAACTTGTGTGGTCGAGCACTTGACGTTACTTACCGTACTAAACTATATATTTACGTCAGATAAAGCAATCGAACCCCGGTCGCCATGATGCAAAGAGAGTGTGCTGTCCGCCTTCAGGAAACCCTGGCCAACCACTCTTCCTACACGTAGCTAGCAAAAGCAACACGTGTGCCAAATAATATACACAGCTGTCATTAGATTAGTGTAATCATTTTATAATGAATTGCAGACAATGGTACATAAAATAGAGCGGGCATGTTTTAAGTTATTAATAAGGATGTGATGATACATAGAATATCGAAAAAATGATATTCTGAAATACCTATGTGTTGATTATATTAGATACCAACAGGAGCAATATGGTTATCTAATGATATTATCGTAAGACCCATTACGAGGGTCACACTTTCTATAAAAACATAAAAATTCTCCTCTAGATAAACCGATGGTACAGGTGGAGACTGCCGTGATTTCAAAAGGAAGATCCATTATGAAAATCAAATAAAAACTAGCTAATTATATTACACTATGTCTTGAAAGTGTTCTAAAAAGCAATATCGAAGCAGTTGCTTCTTTTGTAGTATAGTGCATTTCATACGCTCTGCATCTGGAAGGTGAAATCTGTCTCTTTACCTAACTTACTTACCGGGAAATAAGAAACGTGTTTGAAAGCAGAACTGTACCATGAATGTGTCTGGTGCCTTTTGGATGGGCAGGGGATATTATGTTGGAAGTACAATTCCGTGGTCAATAATAAAGCTAAGTTGCAGGGGTTTTCTTCCTATTACTAAAAACACAATTACAAAATGAATGTTCATGCTCTTTGATGTTTTTTTCAATCGAATACGATGACACCTGAAGATTTTTTTCTTATTTTTAATCATTTAGAATACTTTTCATATTTTGAATTCAGAGGGAAAAAAAAGGAAAAAAATATTCGTTACAATAATATCGCTGAACTCATTCGTGAATCAAAACGTCCTCCAATATATATATATATATATATATATTATTTTAATCAAATTATCTTTTTCATAATTATATAATATCATAGAAATATGCAACAATGTACAATGTGATTAGTGTTTTATATTTCAGCAGATACAGTCCGATACTGTAATGAAAATATCCTTTAATTCGATGGCTCAAACGTCACGGTTTTACCAAAACCTAAAGTGATGTATTTTTCAAGAAACGCATCTAACGCACCATAATTTTCTCTATTGAAATTTTGTATGAAATTTGTGTTCCGCGACTTTATTCTAAATTCTGAAATATAGTCCATTGAAATTCGTCGATGTTTTGTTTATTCTTCCTTTTTCATTGATTTTTCAATATATTTTCTTCAGAGTAGAATTGACAGCGACGGGTCAGACGAATTTGACAATCCAATACTGGCAAAGTTCCAACTAATTAAAAGAGTCGTGATTGCCCATTATACAGACCAAAATATAGATATTTACAAATGAGGGATATTTGACTTTGGTACATAGTAGAAGACAAGATTTCATTTATAACATTTTCGATGTATGAAAGAAAACGCATTATTTATACAGTGTGCACAAGGCGGGATATGTATGTCTTAATTTATGAGATCTCTTTCGTAATGTCAAATATAATCTTCGCAATCGTGGTGTGAGTTATTGCCTCTCCGTTCTGACGCGGAAGTCTACAAATAGTATGTATAAACCGCGCGAGTTTCATGATATCCAGCCCTCATACGAAGCGAACTTGTCCGTTTGATATGAAATATATTGGTACAGAGGCAAACCCTAGTCATTAGGAGCTCTCTGAGTTATCGCGAAATCTAAGCACAGGATGACCGAAATGAAATCAATTTCTCAAGCACTGAATCAATTTCACGGATCTCATTTCAATTGGGTAGTTTATTTCTTCCCGGTTTATGGAAATGGAAACAACATTTAAAAGTTTGTTGACAGATACCAACCACGTGCTGCACAAACTGCACGCAACAGCACGTGACACGCGCTAGTTTCACCTAATCCTTATCACACAAAAAACTTCACAGTAGCTAATTTTGATCAATATAATTCTGTTTCATTCGTTTTTTATATCAAAAAACACCAATACAAATTAACATTGTCGACGGGTGCTTGTCATCTGTTGTAGATAATTGACAATTTGAAGTCTCCATTCCACAGTTTTGCATCGTGCTCGCGCGCGATATGAAATGAACAACTATTTTTTTCTTGATTTCTGTTGAATCCAGTGCGCGTCTCTTGTTTGTGTTACAGATCGGCTACAGATATTGTGACACAATGATTTTAGCCAGGACTCAATTCTGATTTTTTACAATCAAGTAAGTATATTTGCTTCTCCAAATTTCTTACTTCATCCCTCGGTCGATATTGCAACATACGAAGAAAGTTTTTGCCCCAAAACCCAATTTCGAGAATGAACGATAATTAATATTAATGAACTTTACATTTGTGTGTTTAATTCGTTTATGGTATTTTGAGATAGTCGAGGGGCCTTTTAACACGATTGCTACGATATACCCAGAAATAAGTCTAATTCGTTGAAATACAAACAAGACAACTTTAACAAGTGTAAAATGTATGTTTTTACCGCTAAGAGAACTAACAAACCTTTTTTTGACTACACATTCTGATTGATTCTCTTCATCAAATTCCAACAGCTTCAGGTGTAAATTTCTGAGTTTACTACGACCGGCTTATAACGATCGAAAAAACAACAACAACAAAAATATCAACATTATATCGAAACGATAATTCAACCTTAAAATCGAGTTAATGATGGCAAAATATAAACAAATATATATATTTTCTTGTTGACTCCTGAAAGTATAAGGGGAAAATCAAAGGGCCAGGTAATCCGGAGTATTTCTCGTCTATTCATTCATCGACAACTTAGTTTGGTTTTATTTTGTTTAACGTCCTATTAACAGCCAGGGTCATTTAAGGACGTGCCAGGTTTTGGAGGTGGAGGAAAGCCGGAGTACCCGGAGAAAAAAAACACCGACCTACGGTCAGTACCTGGCAACTGCCCCACGTAGGTTTCGAACTCGCAAACAAGAGGTGGAGGGCTAGTAATAAAGTGTCGGGACACCTTAATCACTCGGCCACCGCGGTCCCTCGACATTATGGACAGTACTGAGGAACGTTTGTGTTGCCCCCTGGTCGAACGCTTAACCAAAGCGCAATAGGCCAGTGTCAAAGAAGACTTAGAAAGGGAAGAAGATCTCGAACTATGTCCTCTCTTACAAATCATACAAAAGGGAGCCGTAGGCATAATTCTAAACCCCTTCTTGAAGGCCGTAGGAATAATATATATTCATACTTATTAAGGAGTTGTTCAGTTTGAATGCTGAGGTTGAAATCTCTCCGATGGTAATAATGGAGGGAAGTCACTGATATGGAGGTTCTTTCAATTGTCTTGTTTATTTGGTTTGCGTTCAATTTGAATTGTTTAGGTCGGAACCTAAGGTGCAAAGTGGAGTCGTAACGAAAACTGATGTGAAACTCAACCGTGTAAATCTTCATTTTTAAGTTGTAAATGCTAGTTTGGTTGGTTCATCAATATTCCAAGCGATACAACGCAACACTTTTCCTGTCCATAAGAATAACAATTATCCTTTTGGAAAAATGATGATTCCTTTACATCCATTTTTATATAAAATTATTGATAATTATGAATTTTCGTCACAGTGTAATGATGTTTGAATTTTTAGCGAGTTATCTGTTGATAAAATACTTGGTCTATTATTTCAGGTAATTTATTTCAAGTGCGGAGTCAAAATTTAAGAGAATAACCGTATTAATAGCTAGTTCGTCTTTTTAAATTCTTTTAGATTTAAATTTTTGCCCTAGAAAAGTGATTTTGCCATTGTTAAAATAACAAAATCACTGTTCTGAATGCAATAAATACAAAGTCGAGATTTAACTACAAGGAGTTAGAAGTACCGAAATTGCTGTTCCAAATTATTTGAGTGTCAAAACTAAATCCTTCATGTTAAAGGAAGTAGCCGATTTAAAGCTAGTTTGCTCAAAAATATTTATCGTGATTTAAAATAAAATCATCATAATCTGAATCCGGGATTCAATTATTTAAATTATTTCAAATCGGTATACATCTTAAACCTAAATATACCATTTTTCATATACAGTTTTGTTAATTTGCAAAACTAATCCATTTTTATAATTACAGACATTAAAACAATGAAATGTGTATTGTTAATTTGTGTTTGCTTCCTGAGATGAAGGCATTTTTTTCATGGACTTGCGATAGAAATGTCAAAATAACTATGATACAATTGATTTAATGGGACATTCCTTCGTTTGAATAAAGAGTATGTCGTCAAAATGAAAATTAATGAGAAATATGTAGTTTTTTTCAAATAGTAAAAGCTATAATCTTTAAATTAATACGACAGTTTAACTCTTAAGGGAAACTAAAGTGCTTCAAGTATTAAATCATAAAAATTCTTAATTCGACCCGAATTATCACTTATAATCGCAAAGGCAGACGGAATTTATGTGCGAAACGTTATTTTTCTGTAAATTTCGGCGTTACTTTCATTACTCGTAGGCACAAAAACTCATATAATCCTCAAAGCATATGACCGCATTTTCTTTTGAAGGTGTTCATAAAGATCTCGCACTACAGAAATGTTGGTACATTTGTATGCACGTGCATTACAATTGTATATGTAGCTAGGGATAGTGATGTTATCAAAGACATGCAAAACGCCATGATGTAAGTACCAGCTAATCCCAATACGGGCATGTTGCCAGCTGATTTGAATTCGCATGTGACGTCATCATTCACTGACGTCAGTTGATTTACCGCCATAACCATTTCCCATCTAAACGTACTTAATCTCGCTGTGCGCATAACATGTTGATAACGGTCCCAATATCATAACCATTATTGTCATATATATACAAATAAATGTAAGACATCTGTCTAGCCAGTTACCAAGCTGATTCCGACTTTTGTCCCTGAGCATGCGCCTAATCGTGTGAGCAAGAGAAAGATGGTTTCGTCACAAATGAAAGACGACAAACACGCGGTTTGCAATAATAAGAAAAAGTCGGGTAATGAGGCAGTTTATCAAGACATATGGCGACTGTTGATCACTTATCAGCGAAATAGTCAGTGATCTTGTAAGAGAACTATCGACAATGGCTGCCTAACACACAAATGAGTGGAGCCTAACGAAGACTTCCTGGAGTCGGCCATGTCTCGTAGTTAAAGCCAGGACCTTAACAATCCGCTCGCACGTCATCAATACATTGCGGCCTTTTCAAATGGAGGCCATATTAGGTGTGTGTGGTTCCGTGCTAGTACACCGGCAGACCAAGCAATATGATTCCAGTAATTTTCCCATTTAGTAGCATTTAACGTCAACGTAACAACAAGGGGCAGAAAACTCTAAAATTGCGAGATGTTATTTTGGCTGAACGCTATACCGTAAAGTTGAGATCTAAGTCTAATTCAAAATGGCCGATTAATGAGTATAATAACTGTTCCATGGTATTTGAAATATGAAAGTTTAGAATATTTACCGAGACTCTCAATTTCGTCCTACTGTCGTTTTGTCGCAGTGTCGTATCAAAAAAGATATTCGGAATAATTTTGAAATAGAAATATACTACACGTGGATCTAGGGCTTGATTAATTTGGATTAATTTCTCAGTGTAATTGTGAACTCCAATGGCATCCTAAGCAATCATTCATTATGCTTTAAAGAACGTGGACAAAAAAAGCAAAAGAATAGCTGGTTGATGTAAGATTAACTCAAAATCTATGGAACGGAGAAAATACACGAACCTATATATAGGTTCGCAGAGAGAATCTGGTAAAAGTACCAGGAGAATAAGACCAGACGCTACGAGGGTTAAGCGTCTTCTGCTTCATTGACGACACGCGTCAGTAAATTTATGTCAAGTCCAGGTATAGCTACATTCTCAATATGAAAACCATGGTGTGGTCAAGGGAACCACCATGCATATTGACCCTCAAAAAAGATGTCAAACTTGATATCAATGTGAATATAATATTTCGTAATAATACTGATAACATCTCCCAAAACCCGATTTTGTAACTTAGAATAAGCCAATAAGAACGTCTTCAAAATATTATGAGAATATTGAAAAGGCAATTTCTTCGCAAAAAGAAAGAAAGAAAGAAAGAAAGAAAAACTGGTGCTGGTCGTGCACTCGAATGGGAAGCCGACGACCAATAAGGTTATTTACTTGCTCATTGTGTTTTCACTTTTTACTAGCCTCGTTTTCATAACGCGATTCTATCTTAAAGTACATTTAAGATAATTCATTATCGACTCATAGCAAGCTTCCATGGTGTTTGAAATTCGAATATATTCACGTTAATCATCTAAGTATTGTATTGAAACTCATTTAAGCATTTATAATCAAGAAAATGGTGAACTAATCTTGACTTGCCAGACAATTGACTGTATGCCATTCCTCGTAAATCGGATTAATCTAGCTTGTGGTAATATTTCCGTGCAGCATGCAGTCGTTATGTGTCAAGGTGGTGATGTTGTCCATATAAATTGAGTCAATTATTCATATCTACCATACGCAAAACATCAACAGCCTCCACAGAGGTTTGTCTTCGGACAAAATGTCTCCGTTGAGATGATAAATTGCGTCACAAGTCTGTCTATGAGTGTCTTTGGCGACTCTGCCTTCTTCCCCAATTCTATCTATAACAAATTATATTTGGATACAAACCTACATCAATTTCGTTCATACATTATAACAGCAATAAGTATATCTATTCTAAACTCGCCATATATACGTACAAATGAAATAATCT
The DNA here is from genome assembly GCF_902652985.1 of Pecten maximus. NCBI lineage: Eukaryota > Metazoa > Mollusca > Bivalvia > Pectinida > Pectinidae > Pecten > Pecten maximus. Next base: position 40,426,569 of record NC_047024.1, read on the forward strand.
AGGGGTTGATATTGGCAGTAAGTTTTCTGGAACTTTTCCATTATAGCTTGTATATTTCTCGGGAAGCTGAAGACGGGCTATAATGGTTGTGTCCTTGCGCAAGACGCTTTACCTTAATTGCTTTGAATGTCATGCGACGGGCTTCCTGTATGTTTTTCAGTGAGGTAGTCACCAACTACTACAAGGAGACTCCGCCTCCCAATGACCATGGCTGTTTACGTGGCGATAACCCAGTAAACAAACAAACAACATACAATATTGTCATTTTCAGTTTTTATTGTCTTTTCATCAGCTTGGGTCGTATGAGTGCGCCTGTTGAGGATATTATGTCTGAATTAATTATTTATAGATTTTGCAGCAGAGGAGAAGAAACAATAGATACAGGGTGACAGAGATCTGAATTGTTACGGCAGCTGTTGTAGATCAGATGTCTTACTTTTCCGTTGTCGCTGTAGCATAAAATGGCTCCACTTTTGTCGAATCTCTGATACCATCAATTCTGTTAGATTATTTTGGTCATAATAAAGCAGATATTTGGGTGACTTTGGCAGATTCCAAAGTACATTCTTATGGCAGTGATATTGTATAAAATTGTCCTAATGTATAAAATTGTCCTATTGTATAAAATTGTCCTATTGTATAAAATTGTCCTATTGTGTCTACGAAGTGCCTACATGTAGTTTGTTGATTGAATGACGTTACAACAACATAGTGATATCTCTGTCATGTTTGACGTAACAATTGAATCACGTGGTGTCCACGTGACTACATTTAAATTGTCTCGTGTGCATTGTTACCTCAATTGATATTTTAATTTTTTTTTTTTTTTTTTTTTTGCAAGAAATACGATATTCATGATTATTTGATGTGGAATATTAATTTGATGAAGAGAGAAATTAAAACACTTTATGTGTCTCTAGTTACTATAGATGAACATTATCTGTGCCAACGGAAACAATGATAGTTATATAATGTTTCATCATTCAACATCTTAATCTGTTCCAGTGACCGTAAATTTGTTTCCTTCGACAAGAAACAATGTACCATCAAAGGATTTGACGACATTAAAACTGTCGTGATTCTTGGTCACGTCATGGTAACTAGGCCATTGTCTGTCGATCCGACAAGAAAGTTAATCAGCAGATTATACGAATCACACACGTATGCTTTAAAATGGTCCTAATTCGGTAATACAGAATGTAATTCGATAACATTTTATCATCTGTCTTTAAATTAGATTTGAGTTCTTTTTGTCTTTGGGTATATATGAAGTCATTAAATTGCGCTCGTGAAAAAGCAATCAATAATGAGAAACTACCCACAATGCAATCTTTCTTCACATCCGGTTTTTGGGTAAACAAAAACAAAGGATAATACATCTTGATAGTTGATGTATTCAGTTCAGATTTGTCAAAAATAGTCTTAATGATGCAGGTATTACCCATAATGCATTGATCACAATATCTCACATGTGTCACACTTAATCTCAAAGAACTGAATTTACCCACAATTCATCGCACATTTTATACTTCATTCGTTATCAGGCCTGGTTGCAAAAAGCAGATATGCTATTAGTTGTTTTTTTTATAAAAACTGCAGTTTCCTCTAACACAAGCATTTTCAGTCTGAACGATTCTATCTATCCCGTTTGATATACAGGGTATGATTCTTTTTTTCTTTTCTTTTTTGTTAATGTCAAAAAGAATACAGGGGCTAGTTTCATGGATGTGTTAACAAATGAAAGCACACACTCGTAATTCAAAATTAGTTCTATCGAATGTTTAAATGACGTAACAGTTTTACAATTGCCATCAGCAATTCAAATTTTTAACATAAGCGACCCTACACACAGTTTCAAATGGCATAAGCGACCTTATGGTCGACGAATGAGCACAAGGCTAATAAATGTGTCGTCAGGAATCCTACAAGGACAACGTGACCTGGAAACAAGGTATCTGGAGTGACGGTAATGTTGGAATTGGTAGGTAATTTTACAATACAATTCATTTAAAAGGTGAGGCCAACGGCCTGCGCGATATCGTTCGAATCCACTGGGAAATCAGCACATGGAAATATCTTTCTTCAAGACCAAACGTGTTCACGTAGATGGCAATTATCCACAGGTTTCAAAAAGGTTACTTCAGTAAGTAAGAATTAAAAAAAAACAAGAACAGGGTTAACGCAATTGTATTTTAAGAAAATAAAATATTAGTCTGTTTGGGAAAAGACAAATCATGATATTACAGCTTATGGATTCAACCTTTACCTGGAAATTCCAAACCACAGGAGCCAAAACACAAGCGATGATTAATGCGATAATAAGTCAGCATTTTTTATCCGAACACATACATTTTGACATTTCTGTCCACCTAAATGTAACCTTAATCAAGACAAGATGGCAATCGACTTTCAGAATGGGGTAGGTCCTACTGCGAAGTTATAATTGAGGTCAAATGAAAAATAGAGCTTAGATTAATGAGATCAGGTTGTGACACATTTGAGAAATATGCGAGAAACAAATTGCAGGTAATTTGTTTCACAGTATTGAAATGTTTTAAGCTGAATCTTTTTTTTATATAAATAATGTGTTTTCAAAGAAATCATTTTTAGTGGGGATCGCGTTAGGAGAATAGGCCGGGGTTCTCGATCGACATGTCAGATAGCTAAACTGCATAAACAAATAGAACTAAACCAAATTTAGAGTCTCGTACAAAATTAAACGGTGGGTAGTACCTTTGAATACGAGTTGATAATACATATAATATATTTTCGAACCTCAATATCCCAACGTGTCGCTCGAATCTAAAAAAAAAAATCGAGATATCCAGAGTATACGAGATAACCGAATATATTGTACAAGTATTTTTAATATCGGAACTGAACGTTTCCTTCGAGTTAAGCAAGGTTATTGAGTTATAAAATTTCGAAATAACGAAGTTTAGTTTATATAGCTCCCTGACCTCGCGGGCTTTCTCGTTGTCTTTTTGTTCCAGTTTCATCCCAGAGTAAGACGACATCCAAGCATCCAAGCCAACAGAAATTATTAATATAACTTGATCTTACTTGTTTCGTAATTTTGTAAAACAGGTAAAATTTACATTTACAACTCAATAATTCATTTGAAGTAAAATTAGGATATAGAATCTGCAGGATCAGCACACTATATACGAGTTTGGTATACATGAGCTATTTGGTTTTCTTCACCGTGATTGGAATTGCAAAGAACATTAGCAAATGTAGAGCACAGACTCTTATGCATAATGCATATAACTTTTGAGAGAAAGTGAGAGCTGTATGGCCTAGGATGCAATATGCTGCAGTCGAACTGTAGTTGTAGAAATCTATTTAAGACATGGTAAAAGTAGAGGAATACCACGAGTAGGGAAGATTACATTATCAGAAACAGCTGAGAATAAAGTAATGTTCTAGAATTTCACGATAACCCAAAGACGTCATTTTAAAGGAAAATTATACAAGATTACAAAGACAAGACAATTCACGATGGAAAGCAAAGTCGTGATTTGCACTCATAATAGATACCACAAGGGCAAAAGATGATTTACACAGATTAGGAAAGTATTAAAAATAATCATGAAAATCACACTAGATGTTTTAAGTTCTTTTTAAGTCGTCAACGATAATCAACTACCACATACCTAACTTTATCCTTTAACCAAACCACCAGAAGGTCACTCTAATGCTTATATTTACAGTGGACTCTGTCTTAACCGGACTCTGTCCAAACCGAATCTTTGTCTGAAGTTAACTTGATTTAATTTTGTCCCGAACATGTCTTTCTTTACCTATAGTAGTTCACCACTGCCTAATCCGGTTTTTGTCTATTCTGTTATCCGGCCCTATTTCAAGTTCCTGTTCCTTCTCCACACTAGTTCATCTTTCCTGTGTAGACCGGCGTCGCCTGTAGTTTGGTATTCTGGATTCATGGAGAATTATTGTACCGTCCAAATAGCTCTTAAGGGATATCATTAACTGACCATGTTAGATGAACACACACGTAAACAGCTTTTTTGCATTAAAGATGACGATGCCTTGTTGAATGAATAGAGGTTACGCAACAATTGGTTGTCATACATTATATTTATTTCAATCGAGATTTTTTCAAAAGTTCCAAAACACCAGCATTAGCGAACGTTTTTTGAAACTTTGGGGGGGGGGGGGGGGGGGGGGGGGGGGGGGGGGGGAATTAACGAGAGTTGAAGAAATACCATATACAACATCCATATCATTTTGTTTTACCTTACTTATTTTTTTTTTTATTTCGACCACAATAAAAAAAGCTTTTACCAATATGAGCTGACACCCGTGTGTTTTGTTTACATCATTTGGCGCGTAAGGATATGATCTGTAATGAAATGCCGCTAATTAATATGCAAAACTGTCAATTTAAGAAACCTGTGGAAATTTAATAATTCATTACAAATCTTAAGTAATTAAAACGATAATTATCTTCAAAGCATTTATATTTCATAGTGCATGTATCCCTTCAATCCAGAGCTATCTATAACCGGCCAAATTACATGGAATCCGGTTTTCTTTGTCACTCTTAACCGTTTGCTCATTAAGGCTGGAAATATTCATAGGTGGTTAAGGTGTCCTGACACTTTATCACTAGCCCTCCACCTCTGGGTTGCAAATTAGAAACCAACGTGGGTCAGTTGCCAGGTACTGACCGTAGGCCGGTGGTTTTTCTCCGGGTACTCTTGCTTTCCTCCACCTCCAAAACCTGGCACGTCCTTAAATGACCCTGGTTGTTATACTTAGGACGTTAAACAAAATAAACCAAACCAAACCCTGCAAGGGACAGATTTTACTTCATGCTAGGAGATACAGCTCTACTGTAATCAATACCTGCAAGAGTTTCATAGTAAATTTTAAATAATGAAAAACAACGAAAGACATGAACAATAACTACATTTGTATATACTAGACTATTACCGCTATTCGAGAGGAGAACTTGGCTAAAGACAAACCTCGGAGACGAGATAAATCCCCAGAAAAGTTACCGCCATCTCATATGATGTGTAAATGATGCAGCATGCTTGATCAAACACGTTTAATAAGCATCGTCATTGCTCTGATTGGTCTAAACATCAACAATTTGATGTTTGTTCAAGCACATAGCAATTTATTGAACATGTAATGACTCTAAGTATGATCCAGTACACTTTGTCCAGTAGTTTGATTGATTCTATTTGATCCAGTATATTTGATCAAGTTTATTTGATCAAGTACATTTGACCCAGTATATGTCATCCAGTATATTTGATCCGGTATATTTGATCCAGTATATTTGATCCGGTATATTTGATCCAGTATATTTGATCCAGTATATTTGATCAACTACATTTGATCCGGTGTATTTGATCCACTGTATTTGAAAACATCATCTTTGTTCTAATATGTTAAATAAAACGTTGAATTAACTGCATCAGAAGTACAAGAATTCATCAATGTCTTACTACTTATAAATGTGTAAGGTTAAATCCATCTCCTTTGACCTTCAGCTTCTCACTATGGCCGAGATAGCTCTTCAACCTGCTGTTTCACCATCTCAAGTTGTTGATGTTGTTAATGTCTGTTTGGAAAAAACACCACGTGCACCGGTTGTATAGGAGTCACCAAATTATCCAATTTGTTTGTGGTAGTAGGACATCTTAATAATAATTTCTTTTTAATTACGTCTTGAAGGTTTTTAAGAAAAACACAAAACAAACAACAACTAAACATAAAGCCGATATATAAAACAAAGCCTCGTCAACAAAAGTCAAAATACTTGGATCTTCTTCTTTTGAAGAGTCTGCTTCCAGTCCAGGAATCAGAAGAAGTAAAACTGACGTCATCAATATTAACTTTTGCGTCATAGTTCTTGTCGCCGTTTTAAACACACTTGAAATATTCCTCGCCATATTGTTCAAGAATACAGATCCCTGAAAGTATAAAAATATGAAAAGATCAATGCATTTTGGAGATGTTTTCCCTAACGATCGGACATCTTCGGGGATTTCCGGAGTTTTTCTCGAAAACGGGAAAGGCCCGAAGATACCCGACTGTGTACCAGGCGACAACTCGGTAAATGTTCTTACTAGAAATATTTGTTAAAACAAACAAATTACGAACTTGACGAATTTTGTTTGAGAGATGGGGAAGTCTAAATCAATTATGTGTGTGGGTTTTTTGTTTTTGTTTTTTTTTTCAAACGATTGACAGGGAAATCATTCTTCACATCCGCTTGGACCGGCATTAATTAGATCAGCATTTCACACATTGACATCTTAACGGAAGGAAGAGCTCCTTTTTTGTCTTGCTTTCGATAAATGGCTAACAATGTTATTTAATTATCAACTGCGCCAATCATAAACATTTGCTTGACTAATTTAATTTATTGCCAGTTTTTAAAATGTCTGTTTAATAAATGACGATGTAAATTATAAATGTTATCAGTTATAATTATGAAGTGTACCCACAAATCGTTGTTTATTGAGTGGCATCATTTCCTTTTGATTCATTCTTTATAATACAATGTTATTATCTATTATATGATATTATTATCTATAATACGATATCATTATCTATAATACAATGTCATTATATATAATACAATATCATTATCTATAATACAATATCATTTTCTACAATACAATATCATTTTCTACAATACAATATCATTATATATAATACAATATCATTATCTATAATACAATATTATTCTCTATGATACAAGTTTATTTTCTATGACACGATAGTATTCACTACGATACACTATTATTATGAAATAAAAGTTTTCCTTTATAAAATGACATTATGTTCTATGATACAACATTATTTGATAAACAACAATTTTATTTGTAATGCAATATTACTATCTAATACAATATTATGGTTTATTTGTTTAGTGTGGATTTTATTAATTCCTGTTTGTAAAGGTCAATTTACACAATGTTCTGGTCTAAATAACTTAATATTTAAGACAATGCATTAAGCCAGGCAAAAAAGTAAATAAATAAACAAATCAGCCTGTTTCGTATGTACACATACACAATGTCATGTAACCCTGGTAAATACTAGCCGCAATATACCGCTCGGCTAGGAAGATCTCTTTAGCTCGATCGGTTGAGCGTAAGGCTAGTAAGCCAGAGGTCCCGGGTTCGATACCTAGCGGAGGCAGTGATTTAAATTTAATTAATCCTGTGCTCTGTTACATTGGCGCCCATGTAGGGACCCGGGGAAAATACTCAGGATTGCTCCACAAGCATCGCTGTTACCCCTGGAAACTCGAGGACGAGTTCTTTCCTGGAGGGGGAGTATGTAACCCTGGTAAATACTAGCCGCAATATACCGCTCGGCTAGGGAGATCTTCTCTTTAGCTCGATCGGTTGAGCGTAAGACTAGTAAGCCAGAGGTCCCGGGTTCGATACCTAGCGGAGGCAGTGATTTAAATTTAATTAATCCTGTGCTCTGTTACACACATACATGACATAAGCGTGGTACATGTACACACATATGTACACAATTACGCACACACTATTACATTAAGAAACATTGCGAATTAATTTATTGCGAAATAATCAACTCATTGTTCAACGTCAACAATACAATCGTATCGGGAGGTCGGTAGCACTTGGCTTGGTTACTTCGTCAGGATCTGTCGCGTGCACGTTTACAAAAAATATTTCAATCGAGAGATTAGAGTTATATTTCTAGGTATGTTCACCTGTATATTACTCAGGTATATCGAGAGTACGGTATGTACACACACGGGAACTTTGACTGTAAGGTAAGGGTTGTGTTTGAATTAAATATCGACTTTTCGCTGATCAATAGTTCAAATTGAGTTTAACGCGGACATGCCATTCTGGTACAGTATGATAAAGACATTGTGAAGTCGAGAAATGTCAATATATTGTGAATAAATAAAAAAAATGTCTGTATGCCTTTGCCAGAGGGCTTATTTGAAGAAAATCCGGGGTTAAAACACAGGCTACGAAGAAGTACGAGGCCTTCAGGTGATTAACAATCCGGAATCCTCTGATTTATACATAGATACAAACTCAATGAATTATAGTTACTATTTTTAGTAATTTCTATAAGTAAACAATGTTGATCCGTGGTATGTATATAATAATTGGCATAGCCGAAACAGTGCGACAATATGGAGTTAATTCAAGCATTGTACAAGGGCCAACGGTAGCGCCAAAGGAGACCCGAAATACATGTAAATTATCAGTTACAGTATAATATATTTCTCTTCAATTTAGCTTAGTTTCAACGTCTATACAAGTATCAAATTGATATTAAACAGATTTTGAAGATTGTTTTTTGTAAAATAAATAAATAAAAGTAGCAATGATTATGTTCAATTAACAGTACCTTAATTAGTAACGTACCTGTTTCTGGCCTTTGACGACATTAACTCTCTATTAAACTTGATAGGTATACACACCAGTTTGTGATCAATTCTGTACATCGATAAAGCTCAAACGGGAGAGAGGAAAGTACAAAACCTAGTCTAAATATATCCGCTACACAATAGCTGTAACAAATACAATCGAACCTTTTAAATGGTAGGTATTTAAAGTCCTGACCTTCACCGTGTTCAAACCTGCTACTGCTACTACCGGTGTTTATATAAGACGTTGACATATATTTAATCCGAGTATGACACCTTGACGTACACCAGTTTACCAATTTAAATGGATACATAAAAATGTTCGGAAAGAAATTTACGTTATCCTGGACAATATTTATATTTTGCAAGTAGGTGTGATAGTTTTTTGTTTTGTTTTTTTGTTTTTTTGTTCTTGTTTTTTTTGTTTTTTGTATTTTTTTTTCTGTTTTTTTTTTTCTGTTTTCTTTTTTTTTTCTTGTTAGTTAGTTTGTTTGTTTTTTAACAGCATTATTTAGTTTGCAATGTAAAAAGACCTTAAGCCGTTATTTCGTTAATAAAAGGGTACCTTACTTCCACTACAAAGTTTTATATACAGTATGTGGTAGTGCTTTTAATTAACTATAATTCCAAAGTCATTAACTTATTTGATAAAAGTATATCATAAAATGCGAGCCGGATAACATACATTATTATAAAAAATATATAAATGTATATAAAGATGTATACCCCACATTGTACCTCAGGTACTGACCTATCTCGGTGGTTTTTCTCCGGGTACTCCGGCTTTCCTCCACCTCCAAAACCTGGCACGTCCTTAAATGACCCTGGCTGTTGATAGGACGTTTAACAAAAACAAACCAAACCAAAGTAACTCATGTGCAACGATTTATTTGCTACTCTCTTCTACTGGTAAATTTTCTATAACACGTTTTATCAGAAATTGTGAAGTGGTGTGTGAAGATTCTTTCGTCGGTGGCTTCTCTGTTGAAGATGAAAGAGAGAACATTCGCTTCTGGCTGTGCTATAAATGTTTCATAAAAACTTGACGGTATTTTGATATCAAATTCAGACTACAAATATTCCCTCTCGAGGATTCGTAAAGTGGATATAGAGTTCTGCTCTTAAGCGCGTATGTTCTCACTTTTGTCATTTTCAAACCTTATGTCATAAATTGTCATAAAACTCTATACACATGTTCACAATTACCACTCCTTTTACGATTTTGAGAATCACTCATATTAGGTTTTTTGGAATTTTGAACGCACTTTCTCTGCCGATTTCATTTAATTTGTATTCGATTCTCATGAACAGTGATGAGATTTCAAGAAAGTTCCCGACTCGAGGAGATTCATTTGCGATGTCTTATAACACGTGTCTGTATTCAACAATGCTGGTTAACTCGACTGACTCCGTAGCTCTGCTTCCTGTATCTAAATTTTGATTTCCAAGTTTTAGTTTAATGCCTGAAATAGTTTAGCTGTTATTGAAACATACTATTAAACAATAGTTTTTTTAAACTATTTTTTTTTTCTTTTCCAATGTACCAAATCGCAAATCATTCGAATATTTCTACTTTCATAGAAGAGAAGTCACGAAGTTCAATTTCCTCACCCACCCCCACCCCACCCCCACCCCATCCCCCTCCTCAACCCTCAACCCCTCTACTATTTTAGCTGTCATTGGTAATACTATTGAACAATAGCTTTTTTCTTAACTTTCTTTCTTATTACTTTTCTAAGATTCCAAATCGCAAATCATTCGAATATTTCAAGTTTCATAGAAATCGCGAAGTTCAATTTCTTCACCCACCTCCACCCCCTCCTCGACCCTAGCCCCACCACCACCACCACCACTACCATAAAAAAAATGCCATGTAAAGAGTAAACAAAAATTCGTGATTCGCACATCTCCATGGACAAATGCCTGCTTTACAAGCATCGGCCAGACGAATAATCCAAACGTATTGACGACTCAGATGATGGATGTCATTGGATCACCGAAGGCTTGAAGCGCACGTGAAATCCAGGGATAAAAATGCATTAAAGAATCACCAAAGTCTGAAATGGAGTTAGTTAGACAAAGATGGATGGTAGAGGGTCTGAAATGTGGGATGATATATCAGTTATCATAGGGATGAATCTGTTCTGTTTTCGGGATTTAAAGACGACAGAGAGACTGGAAAAAATTGATTGGTCAATGTCATGAATAAATGGTATATGATGATGAAAAGGAGAGGAGGTCCTCAATGTATCAGCATATGTCACTGTCTCTGACAGAAATCATTTGTGGCTGTCTCCATAACGAGAGGCATGTCGACGAGCGATTATAATAGATATTAATCACGTGATCGAGAACCTAGCAGAGAGAGTTAATCAGCAGCATACTTTATTCTGCTTAATGATGGTATGGATTCATTCATTTGGAGCGCCCTAAGAATCATTCTCAGCGACGACGACGACGACAATGATGATGATGATGATGATGATGACGACGACGACGACGATGATGATGATGATGACGACGACGACGGTGGTAATTATGGTGGTGATAAGGATGATGACGACGACGACGGTGGTAATTATGGTGGTGATAAGGATGATGACGACGACGACGGTGGTGATGATGGTGATGATGAGGATGATGATGATGATGATGAGGATGATGATAAACACACTTGTTTGTAAATTTTGCTGACATCAACACATTATTTCCTCATTGTATTCTTTCCTTTTCATTTCACATGTTTTCCAATCATTCGGTTATTAATATTTTAGAGAGGTAAAGGTTTGGGGTTTTTCTTCTTCTTTTTTTTTAGTATAAGGCGGTAAATATAGTCTACAATAATTCTGACAAGTTAGATGTTCCGAAAGTTCCTGTAAAGTTCGGGTTTTTGGGGGGTTTTTTAAGACGGTAAATATAGTCAGCAATAATTCTGACCAGTTAAATGTTCCGAAAGTTCCTGTGAGGTTCCGAATATACGTCTTGGCATTCGTTTCACCTTTCAGATACACACACTATTTTAGGACGTTATTGGGCGTCGTGGATTTATATGATTTTTATTTTATTTATATTAAGAAAGCTAGTGGAACGACGGCTGTAAACTTGTACATTATTACATCTGCGCACCACATTTCACAGTATTAAAGGTACAATTGTACTGGTGGGTTCAGCCGACCTTTGTCAATCATTGCAGCCGAGCCTTCGGTACACTGTATGTGACGTTTTCAGGGGTGTATACATTGTATCTCTGAACGCCAATATTTTGAAATTACTTGCAGGGCAGTTTGTTTTGATGGTGATTATAGTCCTTTTCCTGTAGGAGCCCTACACCAGACATGGTGTCATGGCCAGAGGAAACTCGGGCTAGGTTTGGCCGAGTCTCGCTCCCCAAAAAATCAACATGTTTAAAATATCTCTACAGAAAGCGTGGATCCTAAGACTTGGGTCACAATTGACCATATTTGATCATAGTACTTATTGTTTATGACGGAACAAGTGGACGGCACTTTGTTGGGTTGTGTGGCAAAGCAATCTTACATCTCGGCAAATTCCGTCAATATCCGGAACGGTCTCGACTGAACCTCCGAGTATTGACGAAATTGGCCGAGTGTTGCCATGGTTTCTATTCAGAACCATATGTTTGTAGAGCAAACGCTCCGTTAGACTATGCTCTTTGATATTATTTTTTGTAGTTTCGAACTAACAACTGCCGGAAAGTAGAGAAAGTACATGTAACACAGTTTACTGTAATTTCTAAATTTGACAACTCAAGCGGCAATTTCATTTTTTATATGTTTTTTGTTGTTGATTTACAATTTTGCATTTGCTTTGACGTATTGTTATTAGCTGAAACAGAACTGATGGATAAGTTATCGCTAGACTTAATTGTGTGTTTAAACCATCAAATCCTCTCAACGCTTTGAACGGTTCAAAGAAGTACATTTGATGTTCAGACCGAACTTAAGCAGTGGGCGGCCATGTATTGACTCAGCATGAGGTCCACGTTTGAATTCAATATCCCTGTTATCATATTAATCTTTTGTGCGTAGGATTCAATCTTTATGATTGATGGGCGTTTCAAAGACCTGACTAACATGCTGTGAGTGTACTAAATGCTTTAGATGTATGGCAGTCAACTTGACCAAAAATGCATGACATTATGTTGTCATTTCTTGGTTTTCTGAAATAAGGACACGTACAAATTTGAAATAATCAGCAGTCAAAATGGGTTTCAAAACTAAATTGTTGTTTCTTTTGCCAAATCCTCCTTCAGTCTTAACTGTTGCTATCAAATTTTATAATATAACATGTTGCCGAATAGTTAAAATAATGCCGAACTTGTCTTGGATTCGTAGTGACGAAAAGGAAAGGAATTATTTTTTTAAAATTTAATGGCAGGAAATCAAAGTGTTACATTACAATTTAGTTGCAATAAATCAACATTTTACAAAGCAATTTAGTGGAAATATAAAAAAGATTTGCATTACAATTTAGTGGCAGTATAACAACGTTTTTCAGTACAAGTTAGTGGCATTTTAAAAACTTTTACATTACAATTTAGTTGCAATAAATCAACATTTCACAAAGCAATTTAGTGGCAGTATAGCACACATTTACAGTTCAATTTGGTAGAAGTACAAAATGTTTTACAGTACAATTTAACGGAAGTATGAAACTTTCACAGTACGATTTCTTGACAGTATATTGAAATTTCACATTGTGGCAGTATAACGAAGTTTTATTGTGCAATTTAGTGGACAGTGAATTGAAGCATTTATTTAGTTATCTATTTATTTCAATTTTTTACTCGAGTCCATAGTATAAAGCATTACGAATCAACACTGCGACAGAGAAGTATCAGCTGTGTTAAAAAAAATAATGATAATTATCAATAGATGCACATATCACAAACAATTTAAATTTGGATTTATGGTCACAGCTTTATTGCAAAGATATGGCGGCCGGTCTGTCAATAGACCATAATGGCACGCCAACAATAAATTCAATTTCAATCAAACAAATTAATTGATTGATTCTGGGAAACAGTTCTCAACCAATTAAACAACACAATTCAAATCAATTAATCAGCTGATCCTGGGAAACAGTTCTCAACCAATTAAACAACAATTCAAATCAATTAATTAGCTGATCCTGGGAAACAGATTTCAGCTGACTACAAATCAATCAGATGACAATAATGATCAGTAGATACTGGGAAACAGATATCAACTGATTCGCATCAATATGCGCAATATACATCAATCAATATCAATCAATAACTCAATAATCATCAATAAATGCTTGTACCGCGAAATCTGCCATATGAATGAGTTATCCACATGAAACTCATTCACCGCCAAACGAAGACAGAAGAGGAGGCGACACATTTCCCGGTACAAGGCTGTGACCAAAATCCTAACATGTCATTATTGTTCCATGTTACTTGTAACTGTGAACTAGTAACTGTTAGGGAAGAACCTGTTGCTCTTTTTTTTTTTTTTTTTTTAACTTTCTAAAGCACCTTGTAAGGCGTTAAGAAATAGGTCATTACCCAAAGGAGACAGGTGGACCCCATCTTTCAGAAAAAAATTGGTTATCTAATTTCAAGTCTGTATAATGTACAACAGCTCCACTATGCTGTAAAACATGACCAGAAATTGCATTGTTCAATCTCTTTCGGACTTTTTTAAGTGCGTAATGACTTTTGGCCCCCCTCCAACTCCTTCGGGGTAATATTTACAACCATATCAATAATGTCCATGGGAACTCAGACATCAGGAAATACATGATCTTCTTTAATCATATTCAATGCACCCAACCCCAGTGTTACCTATGTCATTACCCCCACAGTGTATGACAAGCCTTGCTGGTTGATCAGTTTCAAATTTCCCAAGTGACAAATTTTACTTTTGATGTCCGAAATGACCATACATGTACCTCCTTTAAACTGCCACCACACTGTTAATCCAATGCGAGACAGCCCAAGGTGTACCCCTCCTGGGCAAACCCGACTGTGAACAAAGGCATATTCAATGATTGATGACAAGAATCCAGACCTTCCCTCAGGTACCTACAAATCTTAAAATGCGTACTAACACTTTACAATTATTCTTTGGGTTGGAATTCTGATGTATCTTTAGTAAACACTGGATTTCAACCTACCACATTCCATATTATCTTCAGTAGACATACCACATAGGGAGGTCGATGTAGTTGCCCCAATTCTGAATGAATGGGATTTGTAAAGAAAATTAATGTTACGGCCAAAGCTAGTGCATGCTTTGGTGAGGACACTACTTTAGCAGCACTTCCCTGAAGTGATACCTGTGTAACCGTTACAACCATGTAAGCCATGTCCCTACTACTGACAGTAATTTCTCTAACACGAAAAAAAATCCATAGAAAGCCAATGAACAGGCACAACTAAACAAAACAACCTCATATTGGGAACTGCATATTTTTGGCAAGACTGATATAATGCTTGCTAACAGATCAACAGTAATAGGCAATCTGGCATGTCTAATCCCAACACTAAATCCACATTACTATTCCAAGACTTTTCCCTAAAAATAATAACATTTGCCATTGAATTGACTTAAAAATTGCAACCACATCTCTAGGTCAGCTCTAATTTCTTGAAATATTCTTACTCTGTAGTAAGGTTTTTGTATGCCGGACATGACATCAAACAAAAAAAAAAACGTTGAATAAATACTCTAGCTATTGGTATAGCGTTAGTACGAAATGACATTATCCCTGCTACAGACTGTAAATCCTGTAATCTAACCTTTACCCCCTACCTAAAACTTCCCAAATCTCTGTCCTTAATACCACAACTTTTTCCTGTGGGACCCTAATTTCCATGTCCACTGTGTCAATTTCAAGACCTAAGGATATCAGTTGTAGTTGGACCCTCAGATTTCTCCTCAGCGATGGGTATACCAATGTCTCGACATGTTTCAAGCCTAGGAGGCTAGCACATGTGTCCTTTTTGTCCTTCCCAGCAAATATGAAGTCATCTACATAATGATCTAAACTTTGTTCACCAGACTTCTCTCCGACAATCCACTCAATGAAAGATGAAAACTTTTCAAATAAACTACACCACACTGAGCAACCCATAGGTAAACATGTGTCCAAGTATTTGTCTTGAAACTTAAAAACCTGACAATGGAAAATCAGCTGGATGGTCTCCATCTTCCCCAATAATGCACCTTTGCCTAACTCAGCTATCATCTCAACAACTTTATCGAATGATGAGTATTGGACTGAAACCATATCAGGGTCAATATTGCTATCCATGCTATCCCCTAATGGCCATGAGAGATGTGTTATTAGGCACCACTTTCCATCCTGTTTAAGAACTATTCCACTGTGCGATGGGTTTGTTATCAAAGTAACCTGCCACCCTACCTAATTCTACTTCCTGCATAATTTTATTTCCCCCTTGGGATCCTTGGGCAAAAATAATGAAGTCTAGAACCGCTCTTAAACCCTTGGAGAAGAAGCCTCCCTACAGACACGTTTGTATATTTAGTAACCCAGTGCTTATGAGCTGGAAATTTTTTAAGGCCATAACTGTTTATGTTCCTAATCTTGCTTGTTTTGTTCTGGGGTAGACTGAGTGTATGAAGTTCGGTTTTGACTGAAAGGAATTGGAATTTCTATTGTTTGCCTTAAAGCAATAGAGAGTGGCATACCCTCCATTACACCGCATACATTTATGAGAGTAAGCACAATGTGACCGAGCACAACTGCCCTTGTAATTGAAATCAAAGCATTTTTGTGAGTTATGATTCAGTGACTGTGGCAACGCCTGCTTCTGTGGCTGCATATATATCAAGTACATTTCATTGTCAATAATGTCCCATGTTCATGTGGTTTTTGCAACTTTCTAAGCCAGTACTGCTCATCATACTTCAACCATTCAGTACCACCACATCTTTGTGCCCCAAGGCAAACAATCTGCATATATCTCAATAGCCCATGCAGTTGCCCTGAATGAACAGAGGTGTAGATACTTATATATATTATAAATGCATCCATCCATTTACTTATATCAGATATTTTGTGGGTTTGTGTTTTGGGCTTCACTACTAACTTCCCATCAATCAAAGAAATTTTGTGGGTATTTTCATATACCCCATGGAGTGTGACAACAAGTGGGCAAGCTCAATATATTCCGCATTGATAATTTTTTGCTTAACATTAGCTGCTACATGCAAGCCTAAATTATCATTTATACTTGCTATGCATATATTTCAATAGCCCATGCAGTTGCCCTGAATGAACAGAGGTGTAGATACTTATATATTATAAATGCATCAGTCCATTTACTTATATCAGATATTTTAAGGGATTTGTGTTTTGGGCTTCACTACTAACTCCCCATCAATCAAAGAAATTTTGTGGGTACCGTCAGATATCCCCATGGAGTGTGACAACAAATGGGCAAGCTCAATATATTCACCATTGATATTTTTTTTGTTTAACATTAGCTGCTACATGCAAGCCTAAATTATCATTTACACTTGCCATATATGTGTTAGTATTGTCATACCCATTGTATATGTACTCAGGTTCCCTTGATGTCTGTTAATTGCCAGCTGTTCCTGTTGAACCGACTGTGGCCTCACATTCTCAGCTGACACCAACGGTTGCTCTACTGTAGCCTCCTCCGGTTGACTAACAGCTGGCTCCCTGGTACCCCCTGTCCTACGTTTTCTGCTCCAATACATGATCACTGTTTTGATATTATAGCAGATGAATAGAGTATAATTTCATATATTATTAAAGTATCAACTTTTATGAATTGCTTCCAAGTTCCATAATCAATATAACATACCTTGACCTAATTTCAATAAAAGACAACTCGACCCTATATACGTGATGCCATCGGGCAAGTCCGACAAAGACCCAATTTGAATAAAAGACAACTCGACCCAACGTGGTGCGATTGGGACGAGTCGACCATTGGCGTTTGATTTAAATATAAGCACGGTGCGACAAAATATGCTACAGTTGGACTGAATCTCAAAATTGTTGAGCCAGATATTTCATTCCGATGGCTTGAAGATTTGTTTGACTATCATCAGCGGTCTCAAATATATCATATACGAGATATGAAGAAATATGGCCGACCACGCCATTTCATGTATTGAACAACGATCCGGTGCCATCAACCGGTACACATTATTAATATAAGCAATTTTTACACTGACAATATATCATCAAATGTCATTGAAATGTATTACATCTGAATATTGAAGAAATAAAGTATTTAAGCAAGTAAATTTTTGATAAACTTAGCCTGATAACTCTCTGGCTGATCTTCACAAAGTTTTCTTCATTTAACAAGGGAGATAACTCGATTATCACTTTCGCCAAATAGGCGTCAGGTTGCACAACACCAATACTTCATGTGCCCTCTGATAACGGCACTATATGGTTTATTGCCATAAGTGCTATAATGTTATTGTTGCATGGCTAATTCAACTATTTGAATTGTCTTCTTGTTCCAGGCAGAAAATTGATTGTAACATCTGAATTCTGCTTTCCTCGTGAAATGAGCAGGAACCAAGATCTTTTGGTCGGGTCAGAATATAAGTAATCTCTTTTTCAGTTAATTGAGACTAGTGTCAGATACATTTCCATATATGACAAGCGCAGCTACGATTCAGACCCTTTATCGATCCGAAAATAGCGACTGGCGGATAATTTAATTTGCAAGCGTTCTTGGGACGGAGAGTTGCGGTCTAGAAAATGGTATATGTACTTTTGGGATTGTGGGTAAATGCCATAATGTCAAAAGAGTTTTTAATCAGTTTTGGGATTTGGAAATCAAGATAAAGTGGGTGTTTTGTCTTGATTTGCCATATAAAAGACTTACAGCGGACAGGAAGCTTCTTGACTACAGGTTGAGCCAGTTTAACCAAAATAACAATATATAATATGTGTGAGTGAGTTCAGTGCTAGAAGCCGGCTGATCGGTGCGTGTCTGTTTCCGTAATTAGTAACGCGCATTGGTTTGCCATAAACGATCTACCGCCTATATAGGTTATGTACTAGTGTTCGATAACGAACATGTAAATCACGCGCATAGGAACATGGGATGTGTACATGTTCAAACGTTTGCACGTTCGAAGGTCATTTGGGAAGATGCATGTAGATAAGATCCACCGTAATCAGGAGTGAATGGATTCAAAGAATGAATGAGGGATGAGCAGAAGGATAAGTTATGGAGCATGTACTTCATTAAACTAGTTTTAAATTGCTCAGATTATTCTCTTTAATATTGGTTCGTCTTCCAGTGCTTGAGTTGTTTGCATGTTATTTTGTCGTTTCTTGTTGTGTTGTATAATTGTATTTTGTCCCTTGACTGTATGCTGTGATGATTGTTTTGTTTTGTGATGTTTGTATGTGTTTTATGTTTGTGCTGTTTTGTGATGTTTGTGTTGTTTTGTGATATTTGTGATTTTGTGATGTTTGTGTGGTTTAGTGATGTTTGTGTTGTTTGTGATATTTGCGATGTTTTGTGATATTTGAGTCGTTGA
The DNA here is from genome assembly GCF_902652985.1 of Pecten maximus. NCBI lineage: Eukaryota > Metazoa > Mollusca > Bivalvia > Pectinida > Pectinidae > Pecten > Pecten maximus. The sequence continues at coordinate 40,445,529 of NC_047024.1, forward strand.
ATGATGTTTGTGTTGTTTTGTGATAGTTATGTTGTTTTGTGTTGTTTGTCTTGTTTGTGATGTTTGTTTTGTTTTGTGATGTTTGTGTTGTTTGTCTTGTTTGTCTTGTTTGTCTTGTTTGTGTTTTTTTGTGATGTCTGTTTTATGATGTTTGTTTTGTAATGTTTGTGATGTTTTGTGATGTTTGTCTCGTTTGTGATGTTTGTCTTGTTTGTTTTGTGATGTTTGTCTCGTTTGTGATGTTTGTGTTTTTATGTGATATTTGTGATTTTATGTGATCTTTGCGTTGTTTTGTGATATTTGTGTTGTTTGTGATGTTTTTGTTGTTTTGTGATGTGTTGTTTGTGAGGTTTGTGATATTTATGATGTTTATGTTGGGTTTCTCGTATTGTGTCTTCTATGTGTTATTTTGACGTTTGATTCCTGTGAGATGAGTCCTGATGATTTGTGTTCTGTGCGACGCCTAACACCTATACCCCATTCGTTACGAGAAATCATTAAAACATAATACAATACCCCGAAAAGGAAACAAGTTTCCGGATTAGGCGACGCCTACGTTAGATGTGAACCGTTTCTGATATTACTGATGACTATTACATCAAAGATAATCGTCGGTATGTGTGTTAAATATATATTTGTCATCGTATCCTGACATGAAAAAGACATTAAGCCAATATTTAGAAATTCAAATCACTCCCTTGAATTGGAGTAATGGACAAAAAATTTAAAATACATTTTTCTTCCTGATGACTAATAAGGAAGAAGTCGAAATGTGAAATAAACACTTTTGGAAACAGACCCGAAATTAGAACTCAAGTCCATCAATCACAATAACTCCGTAATTGGTTCGGTAATTACCCGCCCTCTTTAACAAAACAAAAAATCGGTTAGAGAAGCATTCTCCGCGGTAGAAACCTGAATAAAACCGAACAATATTATATCCGGAAAGGCTATTCCGTAATTTAGATTCAACCTAACGATAATCTATAAATAATAAGCTACTAATTTCCCCGGGCCAAAAATACGGAGGTTGTGTTTTTTATGGTGACCGTGTCAGCGGTTTGGGGATTATTTAAACAAAAGACATTTGTCTTCAGTTATTATTTTTAACATTTTCCTTCAAAATAGAAGGTAACACATAAGCCGAAGGATTTTTATTTATACTCTTCGGTCAGAGAGATATTATCGCTAATGGGACATGGCTATTTCGGTCGGTGATATTTCCGGGGAAATCGGTAATGGTGCCTCGTAAAAGACTCGGCTTCGCGAAACAAATCGAGATTGTCAACACCGAACTAAAACCGAGTGGTCTTAAATTAGAGCAAGACATTTCTGGCTGTTAGGAAATATATATATATCAAAGCGGGTCATTTTGAGGCGTATAAAAATATGTATATATATAAATATATTACATGTGTGGTTATTTAGGGTAATGACGTCACAAACATGACGTAGACCAGACACTATACAAAACATGCGCAATTCAGAACCTCGGATTTATCTTGTACAAACACGTAATATATCATCGGTATCTTCAGAAATTAATTTTAACATGCCTGCTGTATGCTTCCGATGTGGTAGCCAACGGCTACTACAATGAGACGCCTCAAAATGACCATGTTTGATAAACGAGACGAAAAAACCCATCATACACTTCAAACGAAAGACAAAATATCAAAACATTCAAGGCAACTCTTACCCCGATAAAAAAATCCATCGGTAGTTATTGGACAGTAGCTAGCATTTTTATTCCAGACATGATTCATATCTGTTTGGACCGGTCATATTACATTTCCTGGTTAAGACAAGGTCAAGTTCGTAACGTTAAAATCTCCACTGGCTGACTACTTGGTGTCAGCTAAAGGCCAGCTGAACTTCTGGCAGACAATCTAAGATTGATTACATTGGAGTTGTCTTGTTTTGCCAAGTGTCTTACGCGCCACTAACATCTGTAGGGACAGTTATAGTTAGTATCTGATAGGTCAGTCTGTGTTTTTTTGTAGACATAGCTACAACGCATGCGCTGCACTGCGTCATTGAGAGGCTGGATCGATTCTTCGCAATAAGTCGTAGAGATTGCTACACCCAAATGTTGTAAGTACCAGCTTTCATCCAGATGTTTGTAAGTACCAGCTTTTGTCATAGGTCGCAGAAATCTGCTACATTTGTATATCATGATACGTCATAGGGCGGAGAAATTTGACAACAAAGTCAGTGTTTAAACGGAAAGTTCTAATTTGTCAATAGGTTAGATGGTGTCTCTTCTCTTCCTGCCCCGGGGGCTTGGGTTCCGATATCCCCACCCACACCACCAACAAATTATACACACACGATGTCACTGTTTCATAATCCAAACGTTAAAAGTACATGTAGCATATTTCGCGTGAAGGGAGACAACTCGAACACATGTCTTGTTTACAATGTACATAAATATGTTCAATGTATATAATGTACAAAGTAGCATAAATTATTCAACGTACCACCAAGGGCAATAACTCTGGCAAACAAAATCAAATGTAAATATTTCGTATCTTTAAGGACGATAGCTTTAGCCCAAATTGCAGGTAAATTTTGCAAGGGGAGATAACTTTGATATTAACCCAGGTGAGATCATTAAAATAGCATTTGTCCCTAAGGCCGATAACTCTGACATTACTCCCAGATGAAATATGTGAGGGAGCACGTGTCCTTATAGGGAAGGGGTAACTGACACATGCCTTGTAATATTGATACACGTAGCATATACCCTTAAGGAAGTGTGCTTTATCATCAGTCTGACGCCCAGTAGAAAATCGATATTTTAAACTTTTATTGTTCATTACCAGATTTATAACGTATAATTACTCGCCAATATTTACAAAATTTATAATACTCATAAATAAACAGGAACTGGCGATTAAAGTGTCAATTGTAGGTCGTCTGCAGATTTACGATGGCGTTATTACACCAGAACCCCTCGTTGTGAAATCTGATTATATCAATGGCGTGAAATAAACTTAGTGATGTACATTTCACACGTCGCTTATTTATTTCGTTCTAATTTACTTCATTTCTTATGACCTTTCCTATTAAAGAATGTGAAATGCATTTAACTTATTTATTAAAATTCCGATAGAATATAATATATTAAGCTTTCTTTAATATCAAACGTTAAACAGGTTTTATTGATGAAATGTCTCATATGACTTGAACGAAAACCCAATCAATCCTTTCCGTTTAGTATTAATGGTACAAACGAACGGAATTGGCCCCTTCCTAAAGTGTTTACATGCCCCTGTCAATTCGAAATTGAATCACTAGCTCCCCATATCAGGATTTCCATGACAGTTGTCAACTGTTGACGGGAAAACAAACAATCCTGTTTCTCAATCTGAGAATGCCGCTTAACCCGGATTCTACCTTAGTATACAGTAAAACCTCGTTATATCGCCATCTTCGGTTCTCCGCGATTTTGGCGATATAACGAGTTTGGCGGTATATCGGGTGGCAATATAACGGGGTTTTACTGTTTTTGCATGGCATGTCACGTGATGGCCTGAGTGTGTAGCAGCGACCGTGTGTGTAGAGAAGAATTTTTTCTAAATATGTGTTTTCTAATGAACTAAGGTGGAACATTTTTGGTTGGTGAGTGCACATCACATATACCTTTCAAATTGTGTGAAATTTAAACAACGGAACTCGCTATATTTTAGTATATTTGGACACAATATATCTGCGTTACATGTACTCAGGTATACATGTGTAAGACATTGTGCTATATATAGATTGACACCTGATAAACTTGTATGGCCACTGTGCAAACCCCTCGCTCCACAGCTCAGAGTGACATTATAACTGCCGAACAAGCAGTCATTTATTCCTCGCCAGTTAGTAGTGTTGAAAACATTCTAAAACGTAAGACGCTCTGCAGTCCCGTCTCACCTCTTGATCTGTACGACAGAAAGCGCCCCGCCATGAACTCGCCAACGTCATCTGATCTTTCACAGTACTTGAGTGCCCCACCTTTTACCTCAACAACTGAGATTTCTAGTACTCCCCCATTTAGTACTATTACATCCAATATATCTGGTGAGAACGACGAGTCTATCGCCACTAAGATTGAAAGTAAACTTAGTTCGGACACTTTCCTTAAAAATCTTGCTGACAAAATGGCGCCAATTATTGCTTCCACGGTTTCAGATATGATTGACAATATGCTTACTGAAAAACTGGTACCATTAGTGAAACGCACTGTTGACAGTACTCTCCGAGACTCTAATTTAATCAAGGAAACAGTTGATCAGCATGTCAAAATGGCCGTACATCCACTTGTTGGTGTTATAAAACAACAGGAAACTGATATAAAGACCCTGCATATTCGTCTACAGGAAGCTGAAGCCTCCCTTGAGGAGCAGCAACAGTACTCCAGACGTACAGCCCTGAAATTCCATAATGTCCCTGTTCCTGATGGAAACGTGTCAAACCTAGATACTCACCAAATAGTTACTCAGATTGCCAGTGAAATCGGGGTGGATCTGCCGCGGGACGCCCTATCTCGCACCCACGTCCTCGGTGGGGTTAAACAGGGTAAAACCACCGTCATTGCTCGATTTGTTCGATACACGGATCGTCAACGCGTTTACAGCAACAAAAAGTCACTGAAAAATCACAGAGACAAAATATTCGTGACGGAAAGCCTGACAAAATTCCGTCAAAGTCTTGTCAGTCGCCTAAATAAATTGAGAAAAGACCGCCATATTTTTTCATTGTGGACAGCAGATGGACGTATTTTTTATAAACAGCAAAAGGACTCCCCAAAAGTCCTGGTACACTCTGCCGAAATGGTCCTTGAATTAGAAAAAAAATACTACCCGTCATGAACACAAAACAGACTTTTCCGACAAGTACATCTTATTGTCTATCAACCTCATAATCTGTGTTTAAGTTTTGCTTTATTTTTGCTATATTTCTATGTTATATTGCCAAAAAAAAAAAAAAAAAAAATAATAATAATAATAATAATTCTCAGTACACACACGTGTACATAGACCAGTTTGCTTGAAATTCGTTGAAAACACGGAAATTTACGCACGTACACGTATATCTGTGTATTTCCCACATCAAAGGTTGCTTGGTTTAATGTTCTATGCTGTTGTGTACCTCGAGTTTTCTTTATTTGGATGTACACAAATTGTACAATATTATTTTTTGTTAGACTGATTGTCAATATCTTCAGCAAAATCAGTTTAATATAAGACACGTATATGTACGTGTACGACCGCCTGTTTAACGGTTGTTGTATACTTATAGGTATATGCTTAAATTACGGTACTAAAAAAAAAAAAAAAAAAATATGTCGTGTTGGAAATAGAAATGGGTTAATTTTCTACTTGTTTATGATTGAAAGACTAAATACTCGGACGTCATTGAAAGTTTATATACCATGTTTCTTTTTATTGTCTATATTTCATACGCGTGTTTTCATTCTCTGAATTAGAGAAAAAATATTACCCGTCATAAGTTAGCTCGAACGTCGTTGAAGACACGCAAATGTACACAAATGCACGTATGCGTGTTGTTTTCCTCTGTCAAAGACGAATACACCATAGCTGTGCCTCAAATATATTTTTGTTTATGCACAAATTCAAAATAAGCTAGGTCTATTGACTAGCACTATGCTTGGACTACTTTTAGTTCGCATTAAGTTATAACACAAACCTGGTATATGTCTATTAATTACAGTACCACTTCTGATGATTATTATAACAAACCTGATATGTCTGATGCTAAACTGCTTATATTACCAGTTTGTTGGGTATAGTAACATACCTGTTGTCAAACTATTTATAGTACCAGTTTCTGATGAGTATAAAACAAACCTGATATATGTATGATGTTATACTTTTTACAGTACTATGCTGATGGCTATAAAAACAAACCTGAGATGTCATACTATTTATAGTATCATTTTGATGAGTATAAAAAGTAACCTGATAGATGTATGCTGTTATACTTTTATAGTACTATGCTGATGAGTATAAAACAAACCTGATATATGTATGCTGTTATACTTTTTATAGTACTATGCTGATGGGTATAAAACCAAACCTGATATATGTGATGTTATACTATTTATAGTACTATGCTGATGGGTATAAAAACAAACCTGATATATGTATGCTGTTATACTTTTTATAGTACTATGCTGATGGGTATAAAAACAAACCTGAGATATGTGATGTTATACTATTTATATTACCAGTTTGATGAGTATAATCTGGTACATACCTGGTGCTGATGCTATAATATTAGATAATTTCTGATTAGTATAAAAACAAATCTGGTATATATCTAACGTTTTATGTATAGTATCTGCATGTCTGATGGTTGTAACACAATTTTCGAATACTTTTTGATGTTATTCGAATGCATTCACTTTTTAGTATACATATGTTTAACTTCCATTACAACTTGTAACATATGCCTTCTGTTATATATTTATATATCTTTTCTACACCACACAAACCCATTACCTCCTATGAAATCTATGTGCTTTCTTTACATTTTCCTTTTGTACCTTCATTTATGTCTTTTTTTAAGTCTTTCCTTTCCTCTTTTTCCCTATGTTACTCTTATGGTTGGGTATGTTGGCTATAGTCTCTCGCAGTATAAAACGTTGGTGGGTGCAACTGATGACTACTCCTGTCGATACTTAATTTTCGATGATTATGGGTAATGATTTAGTACAATATAGAGTAGCTATTGGTTGTTTCTACCAGCGTACACATGGTATATTAACTACACTACATTTTGTCATATTTAATTCTATAGGTAAAATTCTAAAAAGATGCAGGTCTAGGTTGATGCATAGCATTACTACATTATTATTAGCCATTCACACTACTTTGTCTGCCATTACTAATAATTCCTGTTTTCTACTTTTATTACAACTCCTCATCCTATCCTGTAACGACGTTCATCCTAACCCTGGTCCGAATAAAATAAATGACATTTCTGTATTTCATTTAAACATTCGTAGTCTGAAAAACAAAATATCGTTTCTGGAAAATGTAGCGTCAGATTACGATGTAGTTTGTGTCACTGAGACTCACCTTGATACTTCAACTGTAGATGCTGATATACTCCTGAGTGGCTATGATTTATACCGAAAAGACCGTGAAACACCGGGAGGGGGCGTAGCTGTTTACACGTCCAGTCTCTTGTGCACTCGTCGTAGAGTTGATCTAGAATTCCAGGAGGGGGAGTTGATTTGGACAGAACTCCAGTTTCCAGAGCAAAAATACCTTCTATGTACAGTGTATAGACCTCCACAATGTGCTCTTACTTTTTGGAATTATTTCCGACACTCTATTGAAACTGCTCTTAATGAAACTTCACGGGTAGTAATTGTTGGTGACATAAACGTAGATCTTTTAACTGTTAGTAGAAATCATGCAATTGTTGATATTCTCGACTCCTTTCACCTTTCGAATATTATAGATAGACCGACACGTGTAGGTCGCACTAGCTCGACCTTACTTGACCCCATTATACTGTCCGACACGTGTAACTTTACTTATGCAGATATTATTGACGTTGAAAGTGACATTTCGGACCATAAGGCGACAACTGCTGAATTGACTGTTAGAACGAATTTCAGAAGGACGTTTGACAGGGAGATTAGATGCTATAATAATGCAAATTATGATTTATTCAATAGTATATTAGACGAGACGGACTGGGTTGACTTTTTTGCGAATGCTAATTCACCAGATGATATGTGTAATCTTTTTACGACTAGATACCTCGACATAGCCAGAGAATGTATACCGACCCGGACTGTGACGATCAGATCAAATGACAAACCTTGGTTTGACTCAACTTTACGTAAGGAAATTAGGAAAAGAAATAGACTGTTGAAATTATATAAATCAGACCGTTCAGACAGAAACTTATCTAACTTCCGGAAGCAACGTAATCATGTAAATAACCTGAAGAAACGAACAAAAGAACTTTTTTATGCTGATATAAATGGTATCTTAGATAGATATTCAAGTTCAAATCCTAGAAATTTTTGGAAAATTATTCGTAAATTAATAAAAACACCTCATGATTCGAACATTATCCCACCTATTAGAGATATATACGGTAACATTGAAATGTCTGATGATAATAAAGCTAATATTTTAAATGATTACTTTGTTTCAATTTCTACTATTGACGACAATAATTTTGATGTACCGACAGTTGAATTACGGACTGGCTCCACTATTTCTGACATACAATTTGAAACGAGTGACATAACTGACATACTGAAATCATTAAATATAAATAAAGCTGTTGGGAATGATACAATCAGTCACAATATGTTAAAAAATACAGCAAATTCAGTAGCTTTACCATTGAGTATTATTTTTAGAGCTTCTCTGGAAACTGGAGTTTTTCCTAAATTGTGGAAACATGCATTAGTTACACCTTTATTTAAATCTGGGGACAAACATATTTTTTCGAATTACAGGCCAATTTCACTACTCAGTACGGTTGGGAAAGTTTTTGAAAGGTTAATTGTTAAATATTTAAATAATTACTTGCTAGATCATTCATTAATATATAAGTTTCAGTCTGGTTTTCAACCTGGCCATTCGACAGTTCATCAACTTATTGAAATTTATCACACTTTGTGTGAAAATCTAGAAAAAAGACATCCTACATGTTTAGTTTTCTGTGATATATCGAAAGCTTTTGATCGTGTGTGGCACAAGGGACTGGGGTGAAACTAGCAAACTATGGTATTAGCGGCAAACTTTTAAATTGGCTTTTAAATTATATAAGTGAAAGGAAACAACAAGTTTGTGTGGGTGACTCTAAATCACTTGTTAAAACTACTAACGCTGGCGTTCCACAAGGTTCTGTACTTGGTCCCTTGTTATTTATTTTATACATTAATGACATTTCCGATAATCTACAAAGTCTTTCAAAGTTGTTTGCAGACGATACGTCATTATTATATTCAAATCCATCCCCTCAAAATGTTGAATCTGTAATCAACAGCGATTTAGAGCACATTCAAAATTGGGCAAATAAATGGTTAGTAAAGTTTAATCCTTCCAAAACAGAGGCACTGCTTATCCATAATTCTGAGCTAGATTATGTAATTGATATTAAATTTGATAATGTTAGTGTGAACTTCGTAGAAAATCATAGGCACTTGGGAGTTATATTGGACGGAAATTGTAAATGGACCAGTCATATTGATGGTATTTGTAAAAAGGTATCGAAACAGATAAGTGTTTTGCGTAAACTTAAATATATATTAAATCGCCACACTTTATATAGAATATATACTTCGTATATTATACCATTATTAGAATATTGTTGTGAGGTATGGGATGGGTGTAGTCTCGGTGACTCAGATAAACTAGAAAAACTTCAACTAGAAGCTGCACGTGTGATTACGGGATTACCATCTTACACTAGTATACAGTCATTATATTCTGAAAGTGGTTTAGAACCTCTTGCTATTAGACGCTCTAGGCGAAAATTGCAGCTTTTTTATAAAATTAAACATAAATTATCTCCAAATTACCTAACATCACTTCTTCCACCATTAGTATCAGAAAATTCTCAATATAACCTTAGAAATGCCAATAATTACTCGTTACCAAATTACCGTTTACATCTTACTAATTCATCTTTCTTTCCCTCTACTATCCAACTATGGAATCATTTAGATAACGAAATCCGACAAAGTGTTACGTACTCGGCCTTTAAACATTCTCTTCAAAATTTTACAGACACAAAAGTTCCCTTCTACTATCAAATTGGTGACAGAAAACATAACATTATGCATGCAAGATTAAGAAACAGATCTAGTACTCTTAACAACGATTTATTTCATGCAAATTTGATTAATTTTAAACACTGCCAATGTGGACACCCTGTTGAAGATGCATATCATTTCTTTTTTGAATGTAATAATTACTCTGTTCAGCGTTTGCAACTGTTTCGTGATCTAAATTATTTCATCCCACTAGACCTGCAACTTCTGCTATTCGGAAAAAATGAACTTTCTCATCAAGAAAATGTAACTATATGCCAATCAACCCAACTATTTATTAAAAATACAAATAGATTTTAAAAATATCTTAATTGGAAATTAATGTACATTGTATTTTTGTCTTTGCGGACTCGGGTGACATTCGGGTGTGTGTGAAATGTTATAAATGAAGGACCAGAAAAGAAAAGGAGGAAGACACCACTGGCATGGATTATCATAGACATTAGACAAGTTTGAACGAAAGGAAAGTCGAATTGTGTACCAAAGTGATTGTTGCCCGAGTCCGCTTAGGTCTACCACAAAACTATTTGTCTTTTTGAAGTATTTAGATATACATGTATATCCCATATATATAAGATTATTTGTATCAATATCTTATAAAATCTATTTCTGTCTCTCTCTTCCTTCCCCCCTCCAACTCCCCCTCTCTTCCCCTTTCTCTCCGTCTCCCCCCCCCTTCTGTCTCTCTCTCTCTTTCTCTCTATTTCTTATAAAATTAGATTGTAAATATGTAAATAAAACTACCATCATGTGAATTTTTTCTCAATGTAAAATTGTATCGGGAGAGGGCTTAATATAAGTTGGAAAACTTGTGCCCAATCCCTTTGTAACACATTGTAAATGACAAATAAAATATGTTTAAATCAAAATTGCATGGCAAGTGTTGTCGTGACCTAGATTCGTATGACGGGTGTCCTCGTGACCTATATAGCTAGATTCGTTTGACGGGTGTCGTCGTGACCTAGATTCGTATGACGGGTGTCCTCGTGACCTAGATTCCTATGACGGGTGTCGTCGTGATCTATATTCGTATGACGGGTGTCGCCGTGACCTAGATTCGTATGACGGGTGTCGTCGTGACCTAGATTCCTATGACGGGTGTCGTCGTGACCTAGATTCCTATGACGGGTGTCGTCAATGACGCAGAAGACGCCTACAATTCCAGAACATATGGTCCTATCATCCTTGTACTTTTTTAATAATCTACACGTAAAATTATAATTTGTTCATAATTTGGCCTCGTTTTGATTGTTTTAGAATTGCTTTATCGTATGCATGTCGGTATTGTATAGTTGGTATCTATTCTGCTATGTAACGTCAACCTACATACACGTATATAGGTGTCAGATTTATAAAAGTTTTGACACTTGTTTCTGATTTCTTTTCAAATCATTTATTTGTTATATATACATGTATATATATATAATTGTTAAATGGAAATCGACAATAAAACACAATTTAAACTTAAGATTCTTTGACATGTTATTAAATTCTAAATATAGCTGAATGACCACTAGTAAAAAAAAAACATGTTTTGTTTTTTTGCTTTTGTTTGTATTTTTTTTTTCCATCTGAACAAGCTGACAGGATATGATCGCTGAATAAGGAACGGTGCGCGGCAGGTTGTCGACGTTTTACTTTAAGATCAGTTGACGAACCTAATGTTCTTTGACATTTAACAGTCATATTGTGATGTCCGCTGCGGACGACCTGACAAATAGGAAATGCACTCTGACAAATGACCATTACATTGAGAATATCGGATGTGTATAATTCGTCTCGGCATACTTTAGATTTCCCTTGCGATTGATCTCTATCGAAAAAGATACTAAAACCCCACAATCACAAGGATTGTATACCGACAATGAAATCTGATTTATTTTGCTATGATATGTATTTGGTTGGAAAACCATATCGAGATCAAATAAACTAGAGAAACATTATGTTTTTTGCTTTAAACAAAGCAGCATAACGTGTTTCTTCAATGAAATTTGTCAATATACCCCACACCAGAAACCATTACCGCAAGAATTTTACGTAAATTTCACGTTAATGGAGATTACCGGAAGTGACTATGGCGTTTTGCAGCTCTAACACCCAGCGCGGGAAGGAGAGACCGGAAGTTAATTAACTCCGTAGCCTTCGCCGGAAGTTCAATATTTATGCGTCGTAACTATGATCGGACCCTTCAGTGAACAAGAAAATTATCGGGAACAGATCTCCGCTGATAATAACAGTCAGCAAAGCCTGCGATTTGAATAGTGGCTATTGGTAACGCCATCGATTTCATCACTGTAGGTCGGTCCCTTTTGCTTTCGCGCCTTCGGTTACCATTCTCAGGTTCTTTATCATAAGGGTTGCTCGCAGATCAGAAAGGTTGTCCAGAGTGACGATGTTTAAGTTCGAATCTGTTGTTGGCCGGGACATTCTCTCGCCTTCAGTATAAATCGAATGCATGTAACATACCTCTCTTTTATTTTACTTAGAGATAGGGTTTGTCAAACCGCTTATAAATTCAATTCTGTCAGCATCGAATATCTTGTTCCGTTTATATTTTCAATAGCATGCAAATCACCTATGATTTTACAAGGCATCGCACAACTATTCATGATTTTAAAATAGCTTATCATTAGTGTTACCATACCCTAATCGCTGTAAAAGGTTTCATATGAAATTATAGTTTGCAGTTTTCCTTACATGAAAATTATGCCATTGAATTAATTGATTTTTTAATTTAATGGGAAACAGAAATGTATGATCTTATATGAGTTTTCATTTCATACGAGATTTTTTTTAATGGTACTTAGAAGTTTTTGTTTTTCGCGAGCAAAATTAAAAATTTTCTAAAATGTATTGAAAAACAAACTCAATATATTTTTTACTATTTAACTAAGAAAACTTCGATTTTAACAGGTTTTTAAGTCGAAATATGCAGGACTTTAACGCAGACAACCATTTTGTTGCTCGATTCACATTTCATGACGCACTACCTAAATTTCCATATTATGACGTCACAAATGATTTCTGACAGGCACAACCAATGAAAATAAAGCTCTCTATGAGGTATTGCACTAGTGACCTATACTTTATTACCCAACTCTTTATGTAAATGTAAATAAATTATTATCGATTGTTTCCATAGGACATTGCTAGAACCTCGTAACAAGCCGGTTAGTAGTCAAAAATGTTAAAGAGGCTTGCCCGCAGAGAGATCAGAAAAATTGGCTAATAGAAAAAGATTTTTTACACATGACAGATTGTTGGAATTGTTGAGTTTTTCATTTTATTTTCCTTATAAAACGCTGAAAAGTGATATTAAACCTCATTTTTTAAATATTGTTTATTTAATCGCAACACGCAAATAAGTCCCCGCTATAAAGTGGAGTCTAATTTGATTGACACATCAAAGAAACAAGCACGTGCACAGTGCCGCACAGTGCTAACTTCAAAGGCAGCGGCGATTTACAAAGGAGATTTGCCGTTATATTCCATACATTTCCATCTCAGGTTGAGTTTTAAAACGTCTTTTAAATACATATTCTGTAATTGTTTTCAAGAAATAAAGTCGGAAAGCCTCTAATTTTGTCACATAGAAACGTGTACTGAAGTTTACAGAAGACGGTAAAGCTAACACTTTAAATGATTACTTTGCTTCCATTTCTACTATCGACGATTCCAATACCGACGTGCCTGTTGTACAACTTAGGACGGACGCTACTCTATCTGACATACCTTTCAATTTGAACGACATTATCGACATCCTTAAATCGTTAAATATTAGTAAAGCTGTAGGTATTGATACCATACGTCATCATATGTTAAAAAACACAGCACTATCAGTAGCTCTTCCTCTTTCTCTTATCTTTAGATCTTCTTTGGAAACAATGGAAAAAAGCATTAGTAATGCCTATATTCAAAAAGGGGGATAAACAGGAAGTTTCAAATTATAGACCTATTTCACTATTAAGCACTGTTGGTAAAGTTTTTGAAAGATTGGTAGTGAAATATTTGCATAACTATTTATTAGATCATTCATTAATATATAAATATCAGTCTGGTTTCCAGCCAGGTCATTCGACAGTACATCAAATTATTGAATTATATCACACTTTATGCGAAAACTTAGAAAAAAACGTCCTTCATGTATAGTTTTTTGCGATATTTCAAAGGCGTTCGACCGTGTATGGCACAGGGGATTGGAAGTTAAACTAGCAAATTATGGCATTTCCGGAAAATTGTTAGAGTGGTTCAAAAATTATATTAGTGATAGACAACAACAAGTCTTTGTGGGAAATACGAAGTCTTTGGTTAAATCTACCAATGCCGGAGTTCCTCAAGGTTCTGTATTAGGCCCTCTTTTATTCATTCTATATATTAATGACATAGCTGATAACCTGGAAAGTCTTTGTAAATTATTCGCAGATGATACCTACTCTGATACATCTCCTCAAACTATTGAAAGAAAAATAAATAACGATTTAGATAAAATTAAACACTGGGCTAGTAAGTGGTTAGTAAATTTCAACCCTTCTAAAACAGAGGCATTACTTGTTTCCAACTTTGAACTTGAATATGCAATTGAAATTAAGTTTAATAATGTAAATGTAGACTTTGTAGAAAATCATAAGCACCTTGGAGTAGTATTAAGTGAAAATTGTAAATGGAGTATACATATAGAAAATATTTGTAAAAATGTGTCAAAACAGGTAAGTGTTTTACGAAAACTGAAGTATTTGTTAAATAGACGAACTTTAGACAAAATTTACAGAGCATATATTCTTCCTTTACTAGAATATTGTTGTGAAGTTTGGGACGGATGTACCCTCTCTGACGCAGACAATCTAGAAAAACTACAGTTAGAGTCTATCCGTATTATAACAGGTTTACTATCTTATGCAAGTAGGGTTTCATTATATTCAGAAAGTGGACTCGAACCACTAGTAAATAGAAGAAAGAACAGAAAACTACAACTTTTTTTCAAAATTCAAGCTAACCTCACGCCGAATTATCTTTCAGCTTTACTACCTCCTTTAGTGTCACAAAATGTAGAATATAACCTCCGTAATGCAAACCATTACTCCTTACCTAACTTCAGACTTCAACTTTCAAATAGTTCTTTTTTCCCCTCTACTATTCGACTTTGGAATAATTTAGACCCTGGCATAATACAGAGTAGGTCAGCCCCAGCTTTTAAAAACTCTCTTCGTAAGCTTAATGACATAAATATCCCCTCTTATTATTTGTTTGGTGACAGAAAATCTAATATTTTGCATGCTAGATTAAGAACTAATTCAAGTACTCTAAACGACGACTTATTTCATGCTAACTTAATTGATTTTCAAATTTGTCATCGTGGACATTCTATTGAAAATGCATTTCACTTCTTTTTTATTTGCAACAAGTACATAGATCAGAGAATAAAGTGGTACCGTGAGTTAAATGATTTCATCCCACTGGACCTACAGCTTATTCTACATGGCAGTCATGAATTATCCAAAGCAGACAACGAAAAAATATTTCTGCACACTCAGCAATATATTCACGATACAAATATATTTTGATTTTACATTTGTACTTTCTCTACCACCTACCTCTCTCTATCACTCCATTCGTGCAAGTCTCCCCATTTTTTTTTTTTCAACATATCTCTCTTCAGTACTTAATATATTTGATATATTGTGTTTTTGAAAAAAGAAAAAAAAAAAAAACTGAAGTTTATTTAGTGATCGGAGATGTGCCGTTTACCGGTCCGTCTGCGGGTAAGCCTCTTTAACCGGTGTGGAAGATCCAAACTCGCTAAAACAAATGAATTTGATGAACGGTATGCCTGCATCATGGCGGCTTGATACGGTGGCTGATTTGTGCCATTTCGTTATTTCGTCTTTTCGCCCCGAAAAGACGAAAATAAAATATCTAAATTCTCGTTCTTTCGTCTTTTCGCCCCGAAAAAACGAAATTTAACAAACCTTAATTCTCGTCTTTTCGCCCCGAAAACACGGGTTATTTATGAAGTTCAAAAATTTGAACGTAAATTCAACAAAAAAAGAGTTGCTTCATGCCTTTATTCTCAGTCAACTGATTTCCTCAAGGAGACTGATAGGGCATGAATCAACTCTGTAAATTTGGGCAAATTCACGGGATGAAGGACCGATCACGTGATATACACTGTATATGATGTGCATGTGTGTGCATCGCTTGTTTAGCATGCTCCTTCCTTAAATCTCCGTCCTTAACTTTCTGATTACTGCAGAAATTAATTTTAGATTTTATTTTGCGGCTTGGTGACATGACCAATCACAGGAAACAGAACGTTTTTATTACTTACGTTGCTATAGGTTGTCGCAATAACTGTGTTCTAAAAACACAACATATAAAAATATAGAATACATTCACTGCGTTCCTGCTTATGACGTCAGTTAGCATTCATCTTTGTTTTTGCGGTTTTATTTCTCGGAGTGGAAATGTTAAGACCATTACGTTTGCAATTTAGCATGAATCAACCTCCGAAAACGTGCTTCCGGTGCGAAACCATTCCATAATGCAATTCTTCCGTTTCTATGGATTGAAACAATTTTTGACACGAAATGGCGCGGTGACCCTTTCGCGCCTTTATGGTTTAACGGACACAAAACCAATATCATCCATGGCAACACTTACAAATCCTTCAAAATCTCGTTGACGCTTAAGAAAATTGAATGTATTTACTTTCAAATGAACGAAAATCAATCATCAAACCTGGAATAATACGAAAATAAGAGTGGGGTGTTTAAACTCAGTTTACGAATCGTGAGGCAATTGAAGGTTGCATTGCTTAAGCTGCAAATTCAAAATGGCAAAAACAATTTTAGTCAAAATTAGTGAAAAGAAATAATGAATTACGACAATGATTAATTCAGTTTTAATTATTTGTTGATTGTAGGTTTGAATTTTACTGACTTTTAAATTAATAGTTTAGACAGAACCGACAAACCGAATAAGTGTTTCCCGTCTAGAAATTTATAATCGAGATTTCAGAATTACGCAATGTTTTCAAAAACGTTAAATTGTTTTATGTATCTTATTGTCACTACGACTGTTTTAAACTTAAGGCAGTATGTCACCAACATCAGCACCTATCTAATAGTTTTGAAAGGGAAACTCTGCAGGTACATTTGATTGTCAAGGCCTGAGCCTGTGTTATCGGGACACCTGTATAAGCCAGATATCGAAATACATAATATTGACTACATTTTAAATTATACAGTAAAACTTTGCCCAGCAAACACTATGTTCATTTAATTCAGAAGGTCTTTATGCCATTGTAAGTTTCTAGCATCTAGAGGTGTATTTTGATATATTTTAAAATGTCACTGTTACACTGTATAAACAGTGCATTTGTTTGCATGGTCTCATTGTAGTTGATGTAGCTGGTGGCTACTTCACTAACAATATACGGGAGGTTTTGTGGAGGTCGGATCTAAGGCTTCAACCCCAACAGCACAGCGTAGCATTAGCTTCAGGGATATATCTTAGAAATGACACGTTTACCTGTAAAGTAAGAAATAAGATTTCGACTATATTTGCTTACAGTTCCATGTTTTTTGCATCTTCGCTGATCTCTGACCTCTGACCTCAGGAATGTCACGAAAAATGACAGGAGTGATCTACGTACAAGTATTTGCTTTTGTAACATGGAATATTATATTAGAATAACGTATCATATTTACATTACAATAACATGTTACATTAGAATAACCTATCACATTTATTTATTACATTGAAATAATATATCACATTTACATATTACATTAGACTTAAATATTACATTTACATATTACATTAGACATAAATATTACATTTACATATTACATTAGACTTAAATATTACATTTACATATTACATTAGACTTAAATATTACATCAGTTTTCTGTTTCTCCCCTATGACTTATATACGACTACATATCATCCTGGTCGTGCTAGCTCAAACCAGATAACAGCTTCCTTGCTTCCATGACTTTGTTCTTCGACCTTTTTGTACTCTCCTGTCCAAACGAACCGATAAATATGACATTAGTTCGTGTCATTGAGAGATTCCCTTGTCATCAGTTTACAAAGTACATCATGGTAGGTCCATTTGTCATGTAGGCGCCTGAGAATGGACATATCCTTGTGTCTAGAGCACATTCAGATTTAGTCAGATAATTTAATTATTCCAAAATGAAGGGAGGAAGCGGTGTTTTATTCCCACGCTTTGGTGTCTGTGTTCGTTCGTTAAACTGTGATCAATATTCGTCTTGCTTTATTTCGCTTTGTCATTTTGTGTCACTGTAACAAAAATGTAGTTTATTTTAACTATTCCGTATGCAATATACATAGCCGTCTTTTCCTATCAACAACACTGGAAAATCGAATTGAGTTCTCTACTTACATCCCTGGTTTCGTGAGAAACATTGTGTTCTTAAATCTTACACAAGAAAGAATATTCTCAAACCCTTTCGACCCAAGTTACAGGAACTGAATATAGAGAAATTGTCTACTAGTGTTCGTACACTCTATAGCATAAAGAAAAAAAACTTGTGTAATTGTTTTTTTGTAAAAACAACCTTAATACCAATTTTGTCGTTACTGTAGTAACATGCATTTTTAATAACTAATTATTCAAAGCAAATCGTAATGTAATATCTTACATTTTCCTTCAGGCCATTTGATTAAAATTCGACGAAAATAAACCGGTAATTAGCTGGAGTCGGGAATGGGAACCGCGGCTGTACACCTAGGACTCCCCCATCTCTGTACTACGATATACTCTCCACGCTGAAGGACGCTATACTCTCTAACCGACAGCTAATTATTTTTTAACACAAATGTTCAAGCTGCGAAGTTTAATCAGTTGAAGCAGTGTTTGAAGCCATTCAGCAGAAACATGTGTAAGCAAAGACCTAATCATATCGACAAGAGCCAGTCTTTCACCAAAAGGAAATTTTTTTGTAAAAAAAAAAAGAATAATTTTGTAATATGAAGTGCAGTTTTCACGACATGTTGTTATTTGTGTAAGAGTGAATTCCATTATACAATCAACTTGTTGAACAACAGAAGTTTTACTTCGTTGGTCCTATACACTATTTGTAATAAAATATCGAATTTATTATTAGCGATGTTAATTATCAAACCAGATTTTTAAATTCAATATTTCATGAACACAAGTGTTATATTATATTTAGTTTAAACTAAGTTTTATTTGTCAATTTACATTTAATAACATATATGCAATATATAAATGATACAAAAAGGAATTAGAAACAAGTGTCAAGACACTTATATAAATCTGACACCTATAAATGATATGATCTGATAAATAATGAATGCAGGCAATATGCCTCTGTATCCATATCTCAATTATTGAATTAAAATATTAGTGTCTCTTCCGGATTTTGTGTTATAACCCGCCAAAGGGTTGTATTTTAGTTAAAGGTCCTTCCAGTGGATATCAAGGTTGATTTCAAAGTCTTTTATCGTTGGAGAAACAACAACGCGTTCGGGAAGACTGTTCCAGATGTCCACGAATCTAAAACTAAATCAAATGTTTTCTGACCTTGCGCTTGCAGTATTTCTTCTTAATCTTCAATGTATGTCCTCTTGTTCGGTTTGATTTTTCAATTTCAAGAATTCCTTTTGTGACCCCGTTGTCGTCTTCCTTGTATATAATTTTGAAAACAGTTATGATGTCCCTCTTAATTGCCGATAGGCCAACGTTGAGAGTCCTGGCTCTCGCTGTATGGCAACTCCTTTAATCCTGGAATTAACTTAGTCGCTCTTCTTTGCACATTTTCCAATGTTTCAATATCTTTTATTTTATAGGGACACCATACAATAGCACCGTATTCGATATGTGGTCTAGCAAAAGTCTTGAATAACTTCTTGAATGTTGTCTGATCTAAGTACAGGAACGATCTGCGAATAAGCCCAAGTATACTATTCGCTCTATTTACTGCTTGTTGAATGTGAGTGGTAAAAGTAAGATCTCCGTCTACTAACACACTGATGTCTTTTTCCTGTGTTCTATTTTCCATGGCGATCCAGATACTTCCATGTAGTATATATATAGGTTGACGTTGCATAACAGCATAGAAATGATAAAACACAACATCGTATCATAATGGCAATAGAGTCTAATGTGAAAACATCAGTTGGAATTGAATCAAGTAATTAAATATTCATTACAGAGCGCGATCATCATGCTTGCATGTATTTTCAATGTTTTCGCCTCTTAATGATAAACGAAAGGGCGGATATTTTACACCTGAACAGAATGACGCCATATATGTACACATATTGCATTTTGAACATTTTATGAACATATAAATCTGATTAAAATCATATCTCTATCTGTGCTACCGTTCCGTAAACTAGATGTACATCCCGCAACGTCTTGGCGTAAAAGTTCAGCGTAAGACGTTGCGGAGTTTTGTTACCAGAACTAAGATTTAATTGGACTGGAGAAATATTAATGGTGTCGTGGTACGAGGGATGATTGATATGTTGTGAGCCTCGTATTGAAGGAGGTACTCACGGATGTTTTTTTAAGTCCTACTTTTCTCTGACTATATAGGACCGTGTACCCAAGGACTGTCTCATTTGGTTAGTTTACATCGACCAAGTTGCACTCTAAAGTAAACAAGACAAGCGGCTTTTGAAAAATGGACAAAATCCGTGAAAGAGCAGTGATCCAATATTTGCATGAAAAAGATTTAACACCTAAGGATATCCATAATGATATGGAACCAACACTAGGGAAAGATGCCCCTTCATATGCTACAATGAAAAGGTGGGTGGCGGAATTTAAGCGCGGCCGTCAGAGCCTTGAGTATGACCCCCGTCCTTGAAGGCCTGTCAATGTTGTAACCCCAGAAATAGTCAACAAAGTTCGTGATATTGTTATAACTGACAAACGAGTCACAGAAAGATATAGAGCAAGTAGAGTTGGCATTTCACAGGAAATGTATATTCTATTCTGACCAAGGATCTTGCAATGAGAAAGTTTTCGGCCCGATGGGGACCAAGATTTCTGACAGTTGATTAGAAGCGCACCAGGCGCACATTATCTCGTGCTTATCTTAACGTTTTTTAGGAAGATCATGCAAACTTTCTTCAGAGATTTGTCCCCATGGATGAAACACGTGTCCATCATTTTACCCCAGAGGCCAAACAACAATCGAAAAAATGGAAGCACCCTGGCTCTCCCCCGCCGAAGATGGCAAAGATTGTTCCATCAGCTGCAATGGGAAGGTTATGACGCGGTTTTCTGGGATGCAGATGGTATTCTGATGATAGATTATTTCTAAAATGGACAAACAATTAATGGCACATACTAAGCTTCACTTCTGAGGCAGTTACGGGGAAATATTAAACTTAAGCGCCGCGGAAAGCTCACTAAGGCGTGTTATTCCATCAGGACAATGCTCCTGTTCACAAGTCTGTCATTGCCATGGCTGCCATTCACGATTGCGGCTTTAAATTGATTGATCATCCGCCTTATTCACCCGATTTCGCTCCATGAGACTTTTATCTACATTGTATTTCCAAACCTGAAAACAACTATTTCAGGCAGCCACGTTCAGTACGATGATAACGTCATACATGCAGTAGATGACTTCCTAAACAGCCAAGAAAAGGAGTTCTATAAGAGTGGCCTTAAACACCGCTGACAAAAGTTTATAGATACTGATGTTGAAAAATAATACAATATTTCCGACAAAATTCCAATCCTTCAAAATGAGGCTCACAACATAATAATCAGCCCTCGTAAGTCTGAATTTAGTTCATGTTTTCCCTCCTGTAATCTCGAGTTTTTTCATCAGTTATCTCTGAAAACAGCTCAGCATTGCATACATTAACGGAAATTGTCACTTAGCTATACATTTGAGCATTGATGTCATTTTTTCAGTTTCATTGGAGTATGAAAAAAAATGTAAACTGTTACAATCCGAGATCTTACAAAAGTTTGCAAATTCTTTTTTTTTTTTTTTTTTTTACGTGCCTCTATGAAACTAAAAACAATTGACATCAACACTTATAATTACTTTTTGAAATTGATTTTTAAAATTGAAACATGTTTTACATGTTTTATGTACAATTTAACTGATCTAACAAGGAATTCTTCTTCACAAATCAGTACGCAACGTCAATGGGCGTATTGTGACGTCACATATTTTTTCATTTTCGGATATATTTTATTTTATTTATTCATTTTATTATTTTTTTTTCATAGAGGTTTGAAAAAAAATCTCAATCAATCAGAAAGCCGCATTCTGTGTACAAACAGTGGGAAAATTAATTATATTCTGTTATAAGTATTATAACACCGATAATACATTGTCTTCACGTACACAAGTATAATTACACCTTGCGAACCTGTGATTGGCTCTAGATCTTGGCACATGCACAAGGGCGTCATCAAATGTAGTTGAGTGGTTTGCGAATGTTTCCTTTTATAATCGTATATCAGTTTTAATCAATGAATGAAAGTTTCCCAAAAGCTGAACTATGTGATAAACAGAATCTGACACCCCCATTTTATATTAAGTCTATAGAACTTGTCAGAGTGCTTTCTTTTGTTATTTATTTTTACCTCACCAAAGCCAAAATTGCTAGACATGCCCATTCACGTATTTCTCCTATTGGACATAAACGAATTAAGTATTATCTATTTAAAAAGTCCTTTGGCCTCCGTGATTTTCTCGCTCCTACTCAATCTTTGTATAAAACTTGTCTTGAATCTCTGTCAGAGAGAAGACCAAAATTGATCCGTCTAAGCCCTATTTCAAATGTTTTTACTTCTCCCTCCATAAAACGCTACTTTAAACGTTTTTATTTCTCACTCCATAAAGCGCTATTTTAAATGTTTTTATTTCCCTCTCTCTAAGCGCTATCTTTAATGTCTTTCTTACTCCCTCTCTAAAGCGCTATTTTAAATGTCTTTGTTTATCCCTCCCTAAAACGCTATTTTTAATGTTTTATTTCCCCCTCCCTAAAGCGCTATTTCAAATGGGTTTTTTTTTCGTTCTTCTCGGTTTTGTTTCTCCCTCCCTAAAGCTGTTTTAAATGTTTTACTTCCCCCTCCATAATCTGTACGTCTCTTGTTAACACATTAACAACATACGTAGACTGGCTGGAATGTCGTGCTTATATGTTCAACTTACGCCATTTAAGAGTGATCGTTTTTTATTCGGCCCTAGAGCATCCCATCATCTGTTGATATCTTCTCAATAAAACGTTTGTATCCTTAGGGGGAAATTGGATTCCGCAAGGAAGAAAACAGCGTTGTTAGAAATGTCTCTACGGTTAGAGCATACAGTTTTCCTGCAGCCGAAATCTTCAGTGTGAAAGTGTTGACTTTTAGAAGCTTTTTATAATGTGTACGTTAACAGGGGGCGCGGTGGCCGAGTGGTAAGGTGTCCTGACACTTTATCACTAGCCCTCCACCTCTGGGTTGCGAGTTCGAAACCTACGTGGGGCAGTTGCCAGGTAGTGACTGTAGGCCGGTGGTTTTTCTCCGGGTACTCCGACTTTCCTCCACCCCCCAAATCTGGCACGTCCTTAAATGATACTGACTGTTAATAGTACTTTAAACAAAATAAACCAAACCAAATGTAAGTTAACAGTACATTTCAACAAGCAGTAGTGGGCGGGACATCACCAGCCACGCCAGTCTGTAAGTAAAAAATCAATGTCTGTCATCACTTGGCGAAATAGACAAAATCGGTTAAAACTGAACAAACTGGCCATGACTCAGAGAAAATATATTAATAAACTGTCTGGGCTGAATTTTAAAAATATTATAAGTAAACCGACTACCAAAATTAAAATTCGGCTAAAAGGTCATGCTTGATATTTGTTTCATTATGTCTCGTGATTAGTTACAAATAAAAAGAAAGAACTTGGTTGACTTGTGGAACAAATTGTGTTGAGTAAAATCATTAAATAATGTGTATTTTTCCATGTAATTTCATAACAATAATTGATAATAGGCAGCTACACCAAAACCAAACCAGATTTTGTTTTCATAAATTGACTCCCTAAAAGTAGATTAAATATATAATCTTAAAACTGTGACGAAAATATCCGTTTGGCATAAGATACGTAACACTGTTTTGTATTGACAGGATAGTCCAAGCAATACCGGGAATACCCGAGATGCATGAGTGTGCACCGGAAACACCCGAGACGCATGAGTGTGCACCGGAAACACCCGAGACGCATGAGTGTGCACCGGAAACACCCGAGACGCATGAGTGTGCATCGGAAGCACCCAAGCCGCATGGAAGTGCAGTGTTAGCAGAAGGGCAGTAATTTCCTTTGGGACCAAAGGCGCCAAACGTCTGAACCCTAATATAACGCTATACACTGTTTATAACTTGATATAGGTCTAGCATTTATTACGTAATGCTGATTTGTCTCTAGTGGTGTGGTATGCTATTGAATTATCCCCCGTGAATCAGCTTTCCCGTGATTTAATTTTGGGACGATTTAAAAGTGCCTGAAGGTTGGAGACGCCTTTGAGCGATGCAATACGTTTTGTTGTTTAGGTCTTCTCCCAAAATGTCGGATCCCAATATAGGAAAGGAGGGGAGGAGAAGGGAGGGGGACATGGGAGGGGAAGTGCACGAGGGAGGGGGAGGGAAATGATCTCGAAGGGTTACAGTGGCTGGGAGGGAAGAGACACGGGGGTGGGGAAGGGTTGAAGGAGTGGGAGAGTGGAGGGATACCAGCTGCGGGGGGAGGAGGGGTCAGGGGCGGGCAGGGGGAGGGGTACATGGGGGGCGGGGAGGGAAGGGCACAGGAGAGATGGGGATGAAGGTGTGGGGGAGGAGTTCAGTGGAGGGGGAGGGGGTTGTGCAGGAGAGGGTGGGAAATTGTGCAGGGGCGGAAAGGGAGGCAAAGGACGTGAGGACGGGCGCAAGGTCGTGAAGGGGGGGGGGGGGGGGGGGGGGGGGGGACGGTACGGAGAGTGATGTATGCTTCATTTTACAACCATTTCTCTACATACCACTTGTACTGGTACCAGCGCTGTGACAATAGCTGAGAGAATTCGCCGCAATATAACTTAAAGGTGTAATTTCCTTTTGTACTTTAAGTTAATAGAAACGCCAGCAAACTGCTTTCTTCTGTATGCATTTGATTTGAAAGCATTTTATCCCAACTTGTAGCGAAAAAAACCATTGGCTAGTGGAATTAAAGTAAGATATTTAACCTTTCACTATTACAGAAATCGTTTTATAGTCGTACAACGCGATATTACACTTATTTATTTATTGATTTTTTTAACTACAATTTGTATTGATTTGCTTACTAATTATTTTGTTGATTATTGGTATATTGGGTGTACATATCTTATTTTTTTTTATATTTTTGTGAGCACATACAATTGTATATAAAATGCTCTAAATATATTTAACTGTAAGTATCTCACAATGTCGTGACGTCAGTATCCTTGATTTTTCTTTGAAAACAATTTCCAATTTCTTTTTTATAAACTCTAGCTATTTTACAATTGCGCCATTGAAATTTACTAACCATCACGCTTTTAGATGAACGTCGAAATTCATAGTTTTCTATGGACCAGGCTGGAAAACTGAAACCGACATGTGAGCTCGCTTAGATACAACGCTCAATCGGCATCATTCCGCGCTGTCACAAGGTACCGCAGCCTCCCAAAAAAATCAGCTCGCGGACAGGGGAGACCATCCTTTAATGGCCAAACCTGATAGGACGTTAAACAATATATAAACCAAACATACAAAGGGCGTACAATAAGTCGCTTCTCACGACCTACAATGCGATACTCCAGAAAAATTCGGATTATGAGATTTTTTCATAAATATTAACATAGACGTCCCTGATATTAATTACACATTTCCAAATATTTCCGGATGTTTATGGTCAAACGATATTTCTATGGAATCTAAATGTGCAAGATTGAAAATGGAAATTCGTAAAATACCGGTATGCTTTCTTGAATCCGTTTCGTATGAACATAAATTACTCCCACTCTAAGCGCTGTTTTGTTTTGTTGACCTATAATCACGCTCCCAGCATCAAATAAATACTCATGGATATCAGTCCCAATTAATGTGATGTATATTTCCGGCCATTTAAAAGTTCATTTGAACTATTTTTTACAAAGTGTGAAATATATATATTTAATAAATTCGAGGTATTCGTTTATTGAAACCTATTTGTTTCGTGTCGTCCTGTCTAATGGTATGCGCGCCAGCGTCGGCGTGCTTGCATTAACAGAGCGGACCTGTCGATTCTACTTCGTCAATTAAGGGGTGCTCGGCTGGCTCGTTACTGTTAAATAATTAATGGACTCTATAACATTGTGCTGTTTATAAACTTAACCGTGCAAGTCTGTGATTTATCGAGAGCGAGACTTCCACACTCAGAGATTTCAGCAGAAATGTTTCTGTTAAACTGAGGTTTAGAAAAGCTATCAATATTCGCGGGCGCTTTCTTGACTTTTACAAATGGGTATTGATCGATCGGTAAAGCTCTAATCAAATTGAAAATTTAACCTTAGTATCGCTTATTTTTATCAGTAATTTACTTCCACATTTTAGGACAAAAAGTAAATTGAACAAGGGAATGTCATTTATCTAATGATATATAAAACAATTGTAGCGAATGAAAAATCAATAAAGCATATCACTGCATGCTGATCTTTGCGATATTGTGAAGAAGTTTTATTCATAATGGAAATTTCCATGAACATGGTTTTTAAACTTTTCAGCTTCAACCACTTATCGGCATAACAAATATTCGTTCTCCCCAAAATGACAGCAAAACGAAAAGCATTCGTGCATATATCTAAATAATTCAAATTCAATTTAATCGTCAAACGTTCCACTACACGATGAAATGAAATCACTAAGGTATACGCGGTTTATTTTATCAAAATTTCAAAACACATGCGTACAGATAACAAAATAGACTGGCGCCACCTTTTCCCATTAAGACGATGCTCCTTCCTCTATTTTGCCGTTAAGACAAGTTTCTTTGTTTGTTAAGAATATCTTGCATAAATATATCTTCCTTGTTTTCTCCCAAAATCAATTTTTCGTCACATTAACATGGTCATTTTTTCTAGCACGAGGCCCATGGGCCTTATCGGTCACCTGAATTCTGATATGTTGATAGATGTTTTTTTGTTGTTTTTTTTTGTAACACTCAGATTTACATTTTGACCCCTGTGAACTTGAAAGTGGATCAAGGTCATTCATCCGAACAAACTTTGTTTCATGTAGTCCTTCATCCCAACATGCTTGCTACTCACCCAATACCATAACCCTTGACCTATACTGCAAAGGGCTATAACTCTTGTGACCCGATGAGTCCAAATGTGGAATTTATTCAGGGTTTTATTGATATAAAGCTCACACCAGACCAATTTTCATCAAAATCAGTTGATATTTCTCAAGTCATCGTATTTACAATGTCCATAGGTAACCTACAAACGGCAACACTTCTTTAAGTTACAGTTGAATCAGTCTTAATGTCAAACTAATCCCAGATCTTATTCAAAATGCTGCATACCAAATTTCATCAAAATACGTTCATATTTCTCAAGCTCTCGCATTTACAATGTCCTGTGGTAATAAAGATACAAAGGACAATAACACTGAAATAACCAATTTATTCGGTCCCCCGAGAGCTTATAAGATCTACTTTAAGGCTGATACCAAGATTAATCAAAATCCGTGCATATTTACTCAAGTTATAGTGTCTACAAAAAATGGTCGCGACGGACGACGACGGAGAAAAGGTCAATGACAATAGGTCAATGACAAAAGGTCACAATGAGTATTTGAGTCATGTGACCCAAAATGCACTTTTCTTGAAAATAGAGTTATTCCACAAATTCGGTTTTCGTTTTATTGCAAAGATTTCTTTTCTTCTCTCGATTAGTTGTGGTAAATTGCTGGTATTTTCAAGATTGGTTTGAGCGGGTCGATTTTCTAACTCAGTTATACAACTGCTTTCAACGCCAAAGACACTGATATTATGACGTCATACAGGGCCATACGAGAGTCTCAGTGGCTTATTACCATAATACTATACAAATACAGACTTTGGTTGAGGGCCATCCATGGTTTTACGAACCTGACCTTGACAATATTCCCCGAGGTCGAAGGCCAAGGAGGATAAAGTTCAAGGCAGGTCCGTAAAACCATGGATTGCCCGAAACTAAACTCTACATGTACATTTACTTTATTATATAGTTCAGGTTAATTAAAAAGAAAAAGAAAGAAAAAGAAAACTAAGAAAGTTCCTTTGAAATACCTCATCACATCACCGGGAGGTCAATATAACGTTTCGCCAGGTTCGTAGAATGTTATATTGACCTATGCTAAAAATACATCTCAGCACGAATGCCATAATTTCTAATTTTAGCAAGAGTCAATATAAGATTCTACGGACCAGACAAAACATTATTTTTACTCATCGGTGATATCATGAGGTATTTCCAAGGAAATAATTGATGTCATGTGATATCATTAGGACCAATGAGTGATAGTGTTACATACCAATAATATAATAACGTCATACAGGGCCACACGGTAGTCTTAACGGTCCATCAACACAATAACGTCATACAGGGTCACGCGGTAGTCTTAACGGTCCATCAACACAATAACGTCATACAGGGCCACACGGTAGTCTTAATGGTCCATCAACACAATAACGTCATACAGGGTCACACAGTAGTGTCAATGGTCAATTATCACAATAACGTCATACAGGGCCACACGGTAGTCTTAATAGTCCATCAACACAATAACGTCATACAGGGCCACACGGTAGTCTTAATGGTCCATCAACACAATAATGTCATACAGGGCCATACGGTAGTCATAACGGTCCATCAACACAATAATGTCATACAGGGTCACAAGGCAAGGTAGTCTTAACGGTCCATCAACACAATAATGTCATACAGGCCCACACGGTAGTCTTAACGATTCATCAACATAATAACGTCATACAGGCCCACACGGTAGTCTTAACGGTCCATCAACACAATAACGTCATACAGTGTCACACGGTAGTCTTAACGGTCCATCAACACAATAACGTCATACAGGCCCACACGGTAGTCTTAACGATCCATCAACATAATAACGTCATACAGGCCCACACGGTAGTCTTAACGGTCCATCAACACAATAACGTCATACAGGGTCACACGGTAGTCTTAACGGTCCATCAACACAATAACGTCATACAGGGTCACACGGTATTCTCTCATATCTCGTCATGTGGGATAGAATTTGCCCATGTAAGATAAATCTATCTTACATAGCATTTCACGCGCGCGGAGTAATCTGCGTTCAAGGGGGACAACTCTTACAACGTCGTGTGCTTGTGTTTACATCTGACAGTCCTTAGATTTATTATATCGTCGGTGTCGGTTTTGAAACGTTGTATCTAACTAAAAAGAATTTAAAATACACACATTCTGAGATAAATATATATCATATCAGCAATAAACCAATAGGGCTACACGGTCAAACGATTAGACAATTCATCTGAGCGAAAATATAACTCCGTTACTGTAGACTAGGCCTACAGGCCTGTTGTAACCGGCCTACCCTACAGGTTTGTCATTTGCCATTAAAAACATGCAAACACACACAATCACCTTGCAATGATAGGAAGTTGAATAAAAGCCACAAATAAAAAAAGCTTATAACAAAGAAAATGTCAAAAATCACAACCGAAGAAATGGTTCCGTTTGCGTCAGCACAGGGGCCTGGATTGTTCACTCTAGGCGTACTCCGTAACCTGTGTATTTGGAAATTGGGAATTGACTTTAAATGAACGAACATTCGGTAAAAATGACACCCCTCGATGTTCATATCAAGAAATAGTTATTTTAATTGTAACACAGAGTCTATATTTGTTTAGAGTAACCAGGAAAACTAACTGTCATCCTAGCCTTTCAATATGATCATCGTTATCGACGGACCTACCTTCGTCATTCTATCAAGAAATCCGGTTAAACACATATAATCATATGTCACAGAAAAGATCGAATACTCGTATCGAGTCACTGTTCGCTGTTTCACACATGAAGTTGCCAAATTCACCGTGAATTTAAAATTACCACCCACGAAACATCGCCGTGTCATGGCGATCGAGATCGACATCACTCTCAAAAGCCTTGAACTATGAATGGAATTCCAATGACAGTCGTGACGTCATGCAGTGACGTAGTATTTTATAAAAAATGTGACTTGGCAATAAAAAGTACAGTTTGTTCCGTGAAACGATCAAATATGTCGAGGTGCAAATCAAATCATAGGTAAAACTGGATAACTCATTTCAGCGTTGGATTTTTCAAAGTATTGTTGTTAGAACTACTTTTTCTCGGATGTTGACAATTTGATCACGGCTACGTCAAAAGTCGGTCAAGTTACGGCAATTTTTATCGGCGAATTGTTCATTCGTTCATCACTTAACCACAAAAGGAATGGAATTTGGGTGCAAACTTATTTTTAGTAAAAACGTCAAATAAAGAACTTAAAAAATGAACAAATTGGATGGCTGAGGGACTCTTTCGCCAGAAATTTGGTAGTGATATGAGAGAAAAAGACTCTTCCATTATGTGTGTATGTAGGATAGGGATATTCCACCCTCGGGATCACAAATGTGGTAAAACCCTCGGCAAGCCTCGGGTTTCACCACATTTTGTGACCCCTTGGGTGGAATATCCCTATCCTACATACACACATATGAAAGAGTCTTATAGTCTTAACGGTCCATCAACACAATAATGTCATACAGAGCCACACAGTAGTCTTAACGGTCCATCAACACAATAACGTCATACAGGGCCACACGGTAGTCGTAACGGTCCATCAACATGATAATGTCATACAGAGCCACACAGTAATCTTAACGGTCCATCAACACAATGACGTCATACAGGGCCACACGATAGTCTTAACGGTCCCTCAACACAATAACGGCATACAGGGCCATACTGTATTCTTAACGGTCCATAACTCAATGACGTCATACTGAGCCACACGGTAGTCTTAATGGTCCATCAGCACAATAACGTCATACAGGGCCACACAGTAGTGTTAAAGGTTTCAATTATCACAATTATGGCATGCAGGGCCACACGGAAACCTTCAAAAAAATTGTCATACATGAAAGTATGTTTTGTGGTACGCTCCAAGAATCATTGACTCTCTATGACAAGACAGACTGCATGTTTGTCCGGCGATATCGTTGGCAATAGTATGACGGTGGTGAAACCTGCAACTCAACACCGATAATTTTTGTGGGTAAATGATAATAAAGCGACACGTTCAGCTGTCTAAGGGGAAGGAACCCACGGATGGAGGGCGCGTGTTTGGTTTAGAGAGGTGGTACTTTCTTGTGGGGAGGAGAGGATTCATGACAGTGGTAGTGACGAGAGGAAGGGAGTATTTTGTAGTGATGGGAGAGGGGGAAAGGTAAGGCTTTCTGGGCTGGCTGAAGGGGGTGGGGCGGGGAACATCTTTCACGTGGTAGGGGTAGTGGAGAAGGAGTCATTTTCTTGATAGATCTGTTCAAAATCATTTTTTTGTATAACGTATTACTATCAAACTGATCCGGATATTTTGGGTTTGATATTAGTTGTGACTTTTTTCCGGACTAGGTGTTCCGGCATGTTTTTTTTTGTTTGTTTGTTTTTGTTTTTATTTTGTATCAGTGTTGACGGAGAGAAATAACGCTTGAACAATGCATATGGGAACTGGTTTGCATACATGTTGACAATATGTTGGTGCGATCCCCACAGCAATACATTAGTGGGTAAACAAGTATTGCCAAATATTTGATGCGAAAAACTAGGGTGGGCACACTCAGCTTCAGGTATGAAGAAGCGCGTGAATCTATGGTGTTTTGTCTGGATTTTTCGTTAAGTAAGAATACGTGTACTGTATGACAGCAGTGATGTGTACAGATCTTTAATTAGAATTCTAACTACTTTTTAACATCATATTTGTATATTTAAAGCCATGTTATGCGTGTAATGCCACAATTCACGCGCGTTCTTATTAATCGACAATGAAAATACAAACCGATTTCTTTTGCAAAAAACTTAAATGTATATTTCTAGTCTAACGGTTAATGGTGATATGGTTATTTCTGTTTTTGTAAATTTACTTCTATTTCTGGTTGTGTCCGTTTACAGACGTGATGTATGACGTCATGGCACGTGAAGAAGCGGTAGTGGATTGGCCTTTCCTAATATGGGGTCAGCTAGATTAGCAATCACCAGGCCTCGGCATAATGAATATTAGGGCAATTGACCGGACGGAAGTGTATTGAAGTATTAAAACCTGAAGAACCAATCGTGTGCCTTTAATAATGCAGAATGCATATGAAAACCCGAGAATCGTTCATGTTCGATCTTCAACAGAACTCTCCCTTTCAATGTTCCCAAAAGTCATTAGCGGACGTTCGCTCTGACTGATGATATTTCTCTAATGACAAAAAACTGTCTAAAATAATTTGACACATGTGACTGGTCAGATGTCCAATTGGTCACTTAGTGTCCACAGCCGAGCCAATTACATCAATACGCATGCGAGCTGACCGTAAAACACAATATCTCTCGCCTCTTACTTGAGTGAGTAATTAAACTCGTAGCCAGTAATTTCCTTCTACCGACTTTTATTCGCTGATTACTTCCGACGTCCGATGAATGAATGACTCAGTAATTTCAGTCCTTTTCATTTGTCCATCTTATTTTCGTTTGCTTAAGTACCATGCATTAATGATGTGTGTGTGTTGTGTCCTGACTGTGCAAACAAGCGAACTAAAAAATATTTACTTTTCATGGGTATTTCGTCTTTGGCGGCATCTTGATCTTGATCGCAAACACTCTTACAACGATGAATGGTGTTCACATAGACAACAAGAGTCTGACTGACTCAGTAAAAATACACTTCTAAAAATTACTCGTGTAGGGTTCTAAATTCGAAAAGAAACGGATTCAAAATTTGATTTGAATATTGAATATTAATGAGTATATTTAAGTAGCGCCTACAAATTGGGTTTGAGCGCAAAATTTTCATATACTTTGAAACCCCCTTTCATTCTTACATTCAAAGTATTTATACAGTTTTATATATTATTATTTGGTTCATTTATGATTTTGAAATGTTTGCAACTGTATGAATAACGCAACCACTAGCTTCGGGAATTTTACAGAGGGTAAAAACAAACGAGGCTTCCTGATTTAAGTGTACAAAAACGTTACAATTCGATATTCTAACCTTGCATAGCTAAACTGTGGTTTGTTATATAATAAAAATTCTTCAGATTCTTTCCTAAGTAATTATACGAAGGCTGATGGTAGCTGTCTGTCAGTCTGTATATTAGCTTACAGAGATACAGAAAACACGAGTATATCACAAACTAGTATATTCCATTATTGAAACTACGCTCCGTTTTTTTCATCGAAACTGGCTGTTATTTTCCTTTCGGTACGTTCCGTCAATCAAACGCAGTCCAAAGTTTAATTTGCGTTTAACGATTTCAGCAGATGTGTCATAAAAAATCCACTTCTCGATAATTTCGCTATTACCAACAAAAGGCCCATTTGGCATGCATGCAAATCTAAGCCATAGATAATTTGAGTTCCTATTATTATGACGACAACACTTCAATTTGATTAATCTATAGTGACAACAACATCATCGTCATCGTCATCGTCCAAAGATTCGTAGCAAATGCAATTTATCATCGATATCTGTCTAAGGTGTCTAGAAATATTGCTGCCAAATTTCCTTTTCTGTCTTGTGCGACAACAGTCGATTTATCCTGCAACTGCCACCGCATTGTCGGAATACACCCACCATATGTATTTTTGCTGTATACGGCAATTAATGACGGAAAACAACTGTATCTTGGAATCTTAGCACGTGCGTCAATTCGACTGACTTACTTCAAAGTGAAACTACGTTTAAAAGGCGAACATATTTCTACCATTTTTGATACCATTTCACTTCAAAATGATTTTTTTTATGATTATATTTTCTTATGCCTGTTGCAGGATAAATAGAATACATGGTCAATGTCTTAAAATATAAGCTGTATTTTGGCTCGGGACAGAAAGACAAAATTGGCTCGCAAAAGCTCGCCACTTTTGTCTTTCTTTACCCTCGCCAAAATACAGCTTATATTTTAAGATATTGACCATGTATTCTATGTGTTCGTGTAATGTGCCTCCATTTATCATATTCATTACCTCCCTTCTTCATGTCCAGATTGTTTGGCCCCCTAGTAAAACTGACGAATCCTAGAAGGGGGGGTTCGTTTTGACGTATCATTACGCAATTAATATATCAGTATAGATCGTCTACTGTACTTGTACCATAATCCATATCGGAAAATGCTATTATCTTGTGTGTCATTGATAAAATCATTAACAACGCTCAATATATATGCAGCAAAATTCTATCCTAATTTTGATTCTAAAATGCGGTGATAATTAATAATGTATACTGTATAAGATAATTTATATTTCAAAGGAAGATACATTGGTATCTAGTTCTCCTACCACGTGAAGGTACTACTTTAAACAGTTGGGTGGATTTTAACACGTGTGTGTCCAGGTACAGATATAAATAAAGTTGTTTACTTCTTTTTTTTCTTTTTTCTTTTTTTTTTTTCAATTTTAGCCAAGATTTCTGACAACGTCCGTTCATTCCAGATACAAATGAAACGAAATATGGAACAGTTTAACAAAAATACAGAGAAATTGTCAGAGTTATAAGAAAAAAAAGCTGTATGCTTGATATCTCGTGAAAAGTACGTTCAGATGGGATTCGGGTTATATGCAGCCTTGTCTGGTATATCTAACACCGGTAGAGGGCGCCTGCTGCGAGAATATACACGCGCACATGTCTGATCTATGTCCCTCTAACCAATTACCCAACTGCCGATAGTTTGATCGATATTACGGAAGAACGAAAACAGCGGAACGAAACAATTTCTTTTTTTCATAAAGCAAATGTAATATAGGCATGTCAATGTAAACCATACATCACAGCCGTATATAATCATTTTTTTCTCACTTTGACCTACATTTGTAACGTAATTGACAACACTCTTTGCTGTGAGCCGAATTTTCACGTGAAGAGGCATGCTTGGGGTCGGTTTTTGCGAAATGAGTGCAAAATCATGTTTTGGTGACTAAAAATGGAGAAAACATACATTTTTTTTACGTCTTTTCTATTGAAAATTGAGATTATTTACATAGACCTCTTAATAGACCACCTTCGTCGTATTGAAGATTGTCAATATGTTGATGTGTGTTACACAAGGAGAAAAAGAAACCTTATATTGAGAAGGACCTTGGAGATAGGCTTTAAAGATATTTTGGTTTGTTTTTGTTTAACGTCCTATTAACAGCCAGGGTCATTTAAGGACGTTCCAGGTTTTGAAGATGGAGGAAAGCCGGAGTACCCGGAGAAAAACCACCGGCCTACGGTCAGTACCTGGCAACTGCCCCACGTAGGTTTCGAACTCGCAACCCAGAGGTGGAGGGCTAGTGATAAAGTGTTGGGACACCTTAACCACTCAGCCACCGCGGCCCCCTCTTTAAAGAGAGACGGCTCTATATGTATATTTTTCGTTAGGTTATACCTTATGCCTGTCGTTGCGATTATTGAGCATGTCTAATATTTCATATTTCAGATGTAACTAATTTAGCGAGTTTAGCATTCTATAATTATGTGCCTTATCTGCGTTTCAAGATAAAGACATCACCAATTGTCTGGTGGTTAATTTTTCTGATTACATACAAAGGGTGTAAATGATTCTCGTGAGCCAATTAGTTAAGTTTCGTGGCAGCACCATTATACATAAAACTAATTAATATAGAAATTGTTAATAGCAGTAAACACGGAAATATTTTCGAAACATACAATCGAAGATGAGTTTGAAGATGTTCTTTGTAATTAGGAATTGCGGGTACAACCTATTTGGACTGTGTATACTTATGTCGGTCAATGTCACTATCATGAAATCAATCGGAACACCTCGACTCAGTACGTGTAGTCTAGTTTCGAAGAAAATAAGAAAATGACGAGGAGTTTCGATTGTCATGAAATAACAGTACAAGTGGGTGTTTGGTTGCTTGGTTT
This sequence comes from Pecten maximus, assembly GCF_902652985.1. Lineage (NCBI taxonomy): Eukaryota > Metazoa > Mollusca > Bivalvia > Pectinida > Pectinidae > Pecten > Pecten maximus. The sequence continues at coordinate 40,481,532 of NC_047024.1, forward strand.
ACCCCCTTCAAAAGTTAGGTTCAATTTGAGATTTTTTTCCTCGTAGTAGCTGGTGGCTACCAACGGGCGGTCCGTCGGATGTATAAGTGTCGTAGCCTCGGTTATAACGGGAACAAGGACGTTAAACCCTATCAATCAATCAATCAATCAATCAATCAATCAATCAATCAGACGTATGTATAAGGTCTTGTCCAAGGACACACACAACACCGGACAGTTTGTGATATCCGATTCCATGAGAAAACAAACCGCCCCGGTGAGGTATCGCACCGCACACCTCAGATCTTCCTGAATTATGCAGTTGCGCGGTAAAAAAACATATAGAAATTACGAGATTTGAAAAAGAAACATAAATCTGATACCAAAACCATAACACTAGTGTCCAATATCAAAAATCTTTATAAAAAATTAAAGATTTGATTTTATTTTTATATCTAAATTTGATGTATATTGATTTACATCAAAAACATTAGTGCAGATCTTCATATCAACAACAGATTTATAAACAAAACAGACATCTGAGTAAATAAACTTTCTGAAGTTTTCAAGCCTTGATATACAATAATTATCTACAAACTCACCTCACAAGTTGTTCTTATAATCAACAAATTATATACAAAAAACAACAGCAACCAGTTTTTTTTAAGAAAGAAATCTTCATCAGTCTAAAATGTGATGTTAAAATAACTTTAGCGTAAAATTAAATATCAAAACCCGAAAAAATACATCCTCTTCATAATAATGATTTAATGATGTTAAAGTTACTGTTAACGTAATTCCGAATTTTAAATAACGGAGGGGGGGGGGGGGGGGGGGGGGGGGGGGGGGAGGAGGGAGGGGGTCTGGATGAGGAAGCCGAAGACAGGACAGAGGTCGAGGGTTGGAGAGAAAGGGATGAGGTTGATAGCCAGTCAAATCCACCCGACCTTCCAAGGAAATTCTCTGCGACTTCGGATAGTTTCATGTGATGATTTGGCGAGATATTGGATAACCTTTACTGAGAATATCTAGGTTATATCGTCCTCGAACCATTCTAGCACTAAGAACCACAGGGATTTGTAAGTAACTATAGTACATTTGTATGCTGCAGAAGACTTCTCCCACGGAAGCAATGTTACATGCCCCTGTGCAAAGAACACTCATTTCCTCACCACAATTCAATACTCACGTCTGACCAATCACTTAATTTTGTCAATATGTCAATAAAATATGTTTTAACAAAACTAAACTTTAACCAAATAACAGAACAAGTTGTTCATAGATAATAATGTATACAAAGTCGATTTATCTTTTTGATAATTGATCTTTATGTCTATTTGAAGGTTCTATTTCAACAAAAGTTTCAAAATGAAAAAAAAAAAAAAAATTATTTTTATTTTTTTTATCCATCAAATCAGGTAGAGTTCTTTTTACAGAAATAAGAAAAGACAACCGACATGCAGAATAATCTTTATAGCGTGTCGGAAACCTAAATTCCCAGTCCCTGTGTAAATGAAATAATAAAACTTGAAATTGAATTTTCATATTTGTATTGATATATTATTTTAGGATTGAAAAGGAACACAACTTATTGTGTACAATAGTTCATGTAAAGGAATTTAGATACAAAATTGAATGACCTCGTTTTGGATTAAACAGAATCAAATCAAGAACTAAATCTGCAAGTAGATTTATAATTAGGATGAGACACAGGGACTTGGGGCATGTTCCTACCCAAGACTTCTTTGTATTATATGTGAATATCAAGGGACGTAACTCACCAAATTATACATAAATTGATTTTGGAGTTGGAAATTTATTCCATGTATCTGCGCGTGCAAGAGATATATTAAACATGTTAACTGGAAATGTAAAAGTACATAAATTTACGTTATATTTACATTTTTGTAATACAATAATGACGTCATGATTATAACCAGTGAGCTGTTAACTTCACCAACCGAAATGGCTGCCACGTGTACTCTCCGACATTTATTGAATGACAAAATCTTATTCAATTTTAACTACAATCTACCTAAACAGCGAAATTTGAAACAAATGTAGATATAAACAACGAATATCTATTATTTATAGCTTATATAAATGGCATACCTTTGTAAGTAAACAAATTGCGCGATCATCAAATCTGCCTTCAAATATGTGCTATTTATAGAAATTAGAAGTATAATATAAGCAGTGCAATCAAGAACATGTCCATTTAGCATAAAAATGTCGAGATATTTGTTACTGGCAAGAAATGGACAACAGTATATCCTGATGGCACATAATAAACATTTAATTCACACTTACGCTTTTTTTTCTTTTCATTTTGTGAATTTATTTTCATAAAATATGATGCAAATCAAACAATATGTAAATTGAAGATGTAATTCTTGTTTAATTTCTCACAGAAAGGGGATAAAAAGATAATGTTATTGTGGAATTATATTCTGTATTGTTCCTAAAGGTGACAGCCTTTCCCGCCAAATTGGAATCAGCTGTTTTGTCAATCAATTGTCGGGCTGTTCCGTCAGTGCGTATAACGTACATTTAATGACAATAATTATTTATTTTCAAAGTACACGTAGTAAAAAAAACAAGCAAAATGTTTATATAAGATTTTTTTTTTCTTTTTTCTTGTTTACTATATGCACAATTTTTTTTTTTTTATATACAGCAGTTATTTCAACATGAGACCCTACCTCGTGTAACTTAAAATATATGTAAAAATAATGCAGTTTACAAACCAGTAAACAACAACAACAAAAAAGAAAAAAATATATGTATTCACAGTAATCGTAGTGTATACTGAAAAAGTTTGAAAAAAAATGCATCTAAAAATATCGCAATTTCCGAATACACGTGAAAATAAAAATGCGTAGTCAGTTAAAAACATGAAAAGAATGTCGTCGGGATTCGACCTAAGGGAGACAACTCTTATTGTATAAAATGTCAATGTTCGTTGAGCAAACTGTCTTATGGAGGGATCAAAATGCGTTCTTGGAGAGATTTAATTTGCGATGCTTTCTGGAAAATTTTCAAACAATTTGAGCAAATATCTCCCAGAATGCATTGCAGCCCAACCTATGTAAACATTTTTGAGCGGATCTGTGTAAGAGTGCATTGGGCTTTCTTCTCTAACATTCAATGCAATCTAAAAAAAATATGAGGATCTTGAATGAGTGTTAATGTATTATGAAATTCATTAAAATATGTCAATAATTGCATTTGCCATGAGCATTTTTTATTAATTCCATATTGCTGTGAGAAAAGTGTCAGACGGTATTTATGATGTTATTTAAGGATTAACTTGAATAACGCACAAAAACGGAGATAACTCTAGATAAACCGCAAAGCGGTTAAGGATGAGAACACTCTCCGGTTTTTAGTGTTATAACTCCACAGCATAAAAAAATATTATATTCCTTAAGTTAATCCTTCTAATTCATCAATACACTGGAAAAGTTCACTTCATTGATAGGCCTTTTTCTCTTACAACTCATTATCTGCTCCATCCACCAATCAAAAGCGGCGTTACAAAAAGCGACGTCATTTTTTACGTTATGGACTGATAACATGAATCTATAAGCCAATCAAAATGCTTGTTACAAACATGATTCAATCGTAATAAGATAATTGGAAAATGTCAAAGTTTCCTTATTAGACTTTCTAATTTCGATTCCACCACCACAACAATCATGTGACGTCATCGTGACGTCATTTATATATTACGTCAAAACTAGTGTAATTTCACACGTGTCTAACATGTTATGATATGGCCGTATGATGTGACATGATACGTCAGTCACGTGATAAATTGTATTTGAGCAGGACTAAACATCATTTCTTATAATCAATATAAAACCGTTTATCTTGATGGTTGGATATACTCTAACACATATGGAGATTTTCTGAACCTAACAGTTGTCATTGCGGTAGAGATTTCGAGTCATCCATTCCGTTACTCTTGGCGAACACTTCGTTTTCCACGCCCTCCTCAATGGACGGTATAGAGACCTTGGGATCACTGGAGACAGATGAGGAGCTCTTTTTCTTGCTACTGCCAAGTGCATGATGGAAACTAGATATGGACGATCCTTTCTTCTTTTTATTTCCAACCTGAACGCTGACGATAGCTGTACATGGCAAAAAAAAAAAAAAAACTTACCATCACGGACCGCCAAGAGAATTTCAGTTTTCTTTTTAATTTAGAAATAAAATTAATAACAAATTTCCAAATTAAATATTTCGGAAATTTAAAACAAGATTTTTGAATATCTTAATTTCTGAATTATTCATTTCTATATTTCTAATGCTTAGAAAAAAGACAATAGGTTTCCAAGAAAAGCTCGTGGCTTCCTTTTTCTGATGATGAAAATTAGTTTCTATGTTCAGTTAAGAATCATTTGTTTATTATTTTGTCGTAAGAGAATGACTTACCGAGTCGTTTGTCAATGTCCTGTTCTGACAAACCCGCGCTGACGGCCATCTTCTTTACTACATCTATTCCGTTCTGTGAATACAAGGAGAATCAACAATATTCAGCATCAAAGTTTCCCAAATACTTATACTTCAAGATCTTATTAAAAAATCAAAAAATATCAAAAAACAAAAACAAAACAAGCAAATTGTTGTTGACATAATTTTCATGAGAGAGCGTTCAGTTAGAAATAAAACATTGAAAAAAAAAGTTTATAGTGAGGCGTATTATAGTGATGTTCAAATATATTTTTGTAATAGGCTTATTATAAATAATATTCAGATAACAAGAATTTGTAGGAAATCATGTTATGCAACTGCAACACATATTTCATCGTGATATGTCAGGATGTGAACAGTTTACGGAAATATGATTGTTTACCGTCAGCGACTTATTTTCAGCCTTTGCTTTCTTAAGGTCCACAGATACTTGTTTCTTCTGTTTGTATAACAACTTCATGCGGAAATGTTCGTGATCAATGACTGCTACAACCAAACCTTTAAAAAACGTGAAACACAGAGGTCAAATATCAGGTCAAAAACTGAGGTCAAATACAAATTCGAAATATTGAGGTCAAATAGCAGGTCAAAAACTGAGGTCAAATATCAGGTCAAAACTGAGGTCAATTATCAGGTCAAAAACTGGGCTCAAATATCAGGTCAAAAACTGGGGTCAAATTTCAGGTAAAAAAACTAGGGTCAAATATCAGGTCAAATATCAGGTCAAAAACTGAGGTTAAATATCAAGAAAAAACTGAGGTCAAATATCAAGTCAAAAACTGAGGTCAAATATCAGGTCAAAAACTGAGGTCAAATATCAGGTCAAAATCTAAGGTCAAATATCAGGTCAAAAACTGGGCTCAAATATCAGGTCAAAAACTGGGGTCAAATTTCAGGTAAAAAAACTGGGGTCAAATATCAGGTCAAATATCAGGTCAAAAACTGAGGTTAAATATCAAGAAAAAACTGAGGTCAAATATCAAGTCAAAAACTGAGGTCAAATATCAGGTCAAAAACTGAGGTCAAATATCAGGTCAAAATCTAAGATCAAACATCAGGTCAAAACTGAGGTCAAATATCAGGTCAAAAACTGAGGTCAAATATCAGGTCAAAATCTAATATCAAACATCAGGTCAAAACTGAGGTCAAATATCAGGTCAAAAACTAAGGTCAAATATCAGGTCAAAACTGAGGTCAAATATCAGGTCAAAAACTGAGGTCAAATATCAGGTCAAAAACTGAGGTCAAATATCAGGTCAAAATCTGAGGTCAAATATCAGGTCAAAACTGAGGTCAAATATCAGGTCAAAAACTGAGGTCAAATATCAGGTCAAAACTGAGGTCAAATATCATATCAAAATCTGAGGTCAATTATCAGGTCAAAAACTGAGGTCAAATATCAGGTCAAAAACTAAGGTCAAATATTAGGTCAAAACTGAGGTCAAATATCAGGTCAAAAACTGAGGTCAAATATCAGGTCAAAATCTGAGGTCAAATATCAGGTCAAAACTGAGGTCAAATATCATATCAAAATCTGAGGTCAATTATCAGGTCAAAAACTGGGGTCAAATATCAGGTCAAAATCTGAGGTCAAATAGCAGGTCAAAAACTGGGCTCAAATATCAGGTAAAAAACTCAGGTCAAATATCAGGTGAAAACTAAGGTCAAATCTCAGGTCAAAAACTGAGGTCAAATACGTAAGTTCAAACACAGAGGTCAGATATAGAGGCCTGATATAGAAGACTAACACAGTGGTCGAAATGAAGGTTAAATACAGAGGTCAAACACAAAGGTCAAAATAAGAGGTAAAATACAGAGGCCTACTACAGAATTCAACGACCAAGGTCATGATAAAAGGTCAATCACAAATGTCAAACATAAAGGTCAAATACAGGTTTTTCTCAGGTCAAATGAAAAAATAATAATATCTAAGTAGCTTTACGTCGATAAAATCAACACAAACAGCTGTATATTATCGGTTTTAGTTAACGAAATACACAACTGGCACTATGCGGAGGTCGAACGTAAAATACAAAAGTTTGGAAAATATAATTAGCTTTAACTTAAAATAAACATGGATAATAATATATTGAAGCTGTTTTTATTTAACAAGATACATCATCGGCACTGTTGGAGGTTTTATTGAAAAGTAGTCCACACTGACATTATATATAATACATATAGTTTGTATTCTTAAATGACATCATGTGACTATTGTTATTTTTATATAGATAATATATATATAAGCGTTATGGGAAAATTCGTCTATAACTTGCTAACTATGTTAAATTAATGGCATTACAGTATATCGAGGTTTTAATTGTACATGATGGGCGATGTATCGAAGTTTAACTGTAGTCGTCTTTTACTTACTATTGACCACTCGGATGACCCTCCACGGAACCAGGAAAGCCAGAATGACCACCATCTCTCGGACATGCATCCCGCTCATTCCTTTGAGAAAGACAATATCGACCACAAACGAGGCGATCACCACAAAACCGTCAAACATCTGTACAAAATGGCGGAGAAAGTTAGAGTGAGATGCAGTACAAAATGGCGGAGAAAGATAGAGTGAGAGGCAGTACAAAATGGCGGAGAAAGTTAGAGTGAGAGGCAGAAGTATTTCTACCAACCGATACAACCGTTACAGGATATAAAATGATGATAAATTGTCAGTTTTTATTTGTTTAGAGTAGCTGTGATATGTTTATTTCCAATGAAAATAATTTTCTCTTCAATCGCGATTTTGCATTGAATAAAGGGAGATAACTCTGACAAATTGTTTGTCCTATATGTTGTCAATTCAAATTAATTCAATTTATTTCCAAATGCTACATAGCATTATAAGATTCCAAGATACATACATGTATATATCATATAGCAATTCATGCATACAGATTAGACGAGTTGAACTGACCAAATGCTGTATCACACAGGGTGTCAGATTAGACAGGTTTGTAGTGACTTACCTCCAACTTTCTTTCCAGTAATTCTTTTCCCAAAAAGAAAACCTTCAACATCGTCTGAAAACACACGAATGAGTATATTTTAATTCAAATTTATAGCAAAGTCAGATAGATTCGTCACCGATAATACAAAAAACAACCCCGCCTCTCACAAATAATTTGTAACATATTTGAGCTTCAATTATTTTACTTAAATGCATGTAGTTGTGTTCAGTAAATATCAAGTAATCACACGTTGACGAAATGTAATTATTAATATCTATTATTTCAGGTCATATGTCTACCTCAAGAAATTCTTCTCTGTTTTCGTTGGTCAAATATCATTTAAAACATTATTTCAATAAAAAAAACCTTTTAAATTGAATACTAACCTCTACCACTAAAATGGCCAGAATTGCTATACTAGCTTTATGAAATCCGTGTGCAAGGTCCTCTTCAATCGAGTGCGCATGGTCGTGGTCGTCATGGTGATATGTACCGTTTCCGTCGATAGTAAGTGCCATAGGACTTCCGGCGCCCGAGACTGCCCGCCGGCGTCTTTCTGAAATGGTCGTAGCGTTGTCCGTCGATGTGGTTGTAGCGTTTTGGATGCCGTTCGGGTTTGAGGTTGTAGCGTTTTGGATGCCGTTCGGGTTTGTGGTTGTAGCGCTGTACGTTGATGTAGTGGTATCGATATGAGTGCCATTCGGATTCGTTGTCGTTTGACTTCCGGTTCCGTGTGACGTATCCGTAACATGCATATCGTGTGACCCTTGACCCCATTTTACGTCAGCATCTAACATCGCTCTATATAGCAAATTTATATCCGTGTTTTCCAATGGAGCCAGGTAGTCGGGGTATATCTGTTTCATGTGGATAATAAAATTCATCTCGTTCTTTTCTGCTTTCTCCAACACTCCTATAAAAAAAGAAAATTTGTCAAAAAATCATAATCACAACCAACTCTAAACAACTCAAAGCAAATTTAGTCTATAAACACCTTTTTTACTGGCGCCATTACGCCAATTTCATAAATTTCACAGTGAATGCGCGTGCGGAAGCACCTATAGAAGCTGTTAATGGTTGAACTACGTATACACGAGTTCATCACAGAATTCCAACAGTACATAGTTACGTCACCAATGAAAAAAATAAATAATTAAAAGTCTATATTTTCGAGAAGCTCGAGAAAATGGTGTAATGGATGTATGTGACATAATTTTGACAAAAAATAACCAATTATGACATTTGGTGAGGTTGATATGATGTTATAGTGACCTGGTAGGATAAAAATAACCGAAAGTGAAGCCCGATGGTAATATTTTATATCATACTAGGTTCGTATAACACTATATCAACCGAATCACAGGTCCTTGTTTTTTAGATATGAAACTTGTTTGCAAATGGATGGAATTGCTTTTAATTCATCTTGATAACAGGCAATTTGCATTGGCCGTGACGTTTTGACTCAAAATATAAACATTGAGTTAATATCTCAAAATATAAACCTCCACGTGACCATGTTTTCGCCAATGAGAATTGAGAAAAGTCGGATAATCTGTAATATGTATAAATAAGCATAAGCTGTTGAACTTTTTTTTAATAAATTATAAGAAATCAACATGTCCGTCTGACAACGAATCGTGGTAGTAGATTTATTGCTATCGTGGAACTGGGGACTCAAGTAGACTTTTTCTCTCGTTTATGTACATGTATTCCTATCTATAGTAAATTGGGAAGAGGCTCCGGGTCAGCAAAAAGTTTAAAATATAAGAACTTTTCTTCTTGTTACATATTATGTTATTAAAGCAGTCACGATTGTATGTCACCAATGGCTAAAAACATGTATGATAATGATCTATAAAGGGGCCAACCAACCAATTGTTTTCCCATAGACTTTAGTGTTAACGTTTTGGAGTATTTCATTCAAATTCTTGAATTCAATATGACAATTATGGTTTATGACAAAAGTTTAGGGTCTGATATAACACCTAATCAAAAAAAAAAGTTGGGTCCTTCAGCTCAAATTTTCTCCAGGGTAGCCATTTTGAAAATGGGTGAATTTCGCAGTAAAAACTCTAAAAAAAATCTTAAATGTTTACCTGTTAAATATTATTACCTGAACTTTTGGGAAAAAATCAATCGGACCTCCGAAATTTATATCAACATTTCTTATTGATAGTTACCTATCAGGCTACATATCTATTTTCTCGCTTCATAACATACTGGCCAATCAGTGGCTGCCAGACATTTTACCTTTGGTTCAACTTTCTATACACAGGGGCTGTTTCAAAAAAAAAAAATTTCAATTGGTTGGTTGTTCCCTATAAATCTCGATATCTGTCGTTTTAGGTCGAAACAGACCTGAGTTCATAAAAGTTCCCAATAGTCCGTCGCGTGAGATTTATGTTGATATTATCCCGAGTTTCCTCTGGCCCTGACACCATGTCTGGTGTAGGACAGGACCAGAGGAAACTCGGGCTTTGTTTATATGTACTCGGTAAACAGTCCACGTGGCAATTTCGTGTAACGACGGTGTTAATTTCGTGACAGGGATACTAAATGCATGGCTATGACGTCATCGGGGTATAATTTATCTCATACAATTTGGATTAAATAACGATTATTTTCCTTTGAAAATGTTCTTAAATTTTAATAAAGTGAAGATATGGAACTGTGATTTATATATAAACCCTTGACATGTACTGCATGTTCTAAAATAACGTCCCTGATCTGTACCGCATGTCTGGTGGCGTGCGGGCAGATTTACATCTGAAACAAAATCCTTTGTCGGTTTCTTGTTTATTGTTTACAAAAAATGGGGTCATGATTTCAAGACACCTTAGTATATCTGACACCCTGTGGTGATATGCTTTTTTTTATAACTTCTTTAAAAACTTATTAAATATTACATAATGTGTTCATCTATGTTAAAAACTGAACCAATGCGTAAAAAGCCTATCTGTGTCAGGTCTAAGCTAGCTGTACCAGGATCTTGCAATAAAGCTTTATAGAATACCAAGGTCAGACCACAGGGATATGAGAATTCATGCAGTCTATGTGTATAAAATCACAGGGGCATGGTAATGTGTTGCAGTCTAGGTGTATAAAATCGCAGGGGCGTGATAATGTGTTGCAGTCTAGGTGTATAAAATCGCAGGGGCGTGATAATGTGTTGCAGTCTAGGTGTATAAAATCGCAGGGGCCTGATAATGTGTTGCAGTCTAGGTGTATAAAATCGCAGGGGCCTGATAATGTGTTGCAGTCTAGGTGTATAAAATCGCAGGGGCGTGATAATGTGTTGCAGTCTATGTGTATAAAATCACAGGGGCATGGTAATGTGTTGCAGTCTAAGTGTATAAAATCACAGGGGCATGGTAATGTGTTGCAGTCTAAGTGTATAAAATCACAGGGGCATGGTAATGTGTTGCAGTCTATGTGTATAAAATCACAGGGGCATGGTAATGTGTTGCAGTCTAGGTGTATAAAATCACAGGGGCATGGTAATGTGTTGCAGTCTATGTGTATAAAATCACAGGGGCGTGATAATTTGTTACAGTCTAGGTGTATAAAATCGCAGGGGCGTGATAATTTGTTACAGTCTAAATGTACTATAGTGAAAACAGAGTGTGCCATTTTTTATCGAAATTAAAAGCAATTGGCACCAAATACGGCAATTGGCTGTTTACGTAGGCACCTGTAGATAACAGAAATTCAGAGTCTTGATATAAATCCGAAATTGTGGACACAGGGACTTCATGTAAACCCCTGACTTGTGAACACAGGGACTTGATATAAATCCGAAATTGTGGACACAGGGACTTGATATATAATCCGGACTTGTGGACACAGGGACTTGATATATAATCCGGACTTGTGGACACAGGGACTTGATATAAATCCGAAATTGTGGACACAGGGACTTCATGTAAACCCCTGACTTGTGAACACAGGGACTTGATATAAAATTCGGACTTGTGGACACAGGGACTTGATATAAATCCGAAATTGTTGACACAGGGACTTCATGTAAACCCCTGACTTGTGAACACAGGGACTTGATATAAAATTCGGACTTGTGAACACAGGGACTTGGCATAAATTCGGTTCCTGTCAATACAGGGACTTCACATATGGATTTGACTAGTGAACATGGTATAGGATTTGTAAATACGTGGTCTTGATATGAACCCGGGACGTGTGACCACAGGGATTTGACATAATATCCGTACCTTTGAGGATGTAGATATCAAGGATTAGCTCCCCTAGAACCAGGATACAGTCCAATATATTTAGCAGGACGATGCAAAGTAGGACTTGTTTACTGTGGAGGACTTTCTCGCCTTCCATCCGTACCCTGTGAATAAACAAAACAAATAAAAAAAAATGAAAGTAGGTTACTATTTCATTAGTAAGGTCCCGCAATGAATCCGTCTCTAGATTAAATGTCGTTGGCTACAATGATACTAATACAAAATAAGAAGCTATGGTGAACGAAATCGGTTGAGGATTTGTGATCATGTGTATATTTTGGTATTTTTTATTTTACGGGAGAAGACAAATCGTTTTTTGTTTTTTTTTTATTATTATTTTTGAATTTGTGCCTGATACCATTTTTATGTTTGCAAATAAAATATGGTTAAATCACAATCATGACATATCTTCCTTTTTTATTTGAGAAATGGTGTGAGTGACCTTTGACCTTTCAATGTGAACGGATGCCTTCCAAAAAGTAAAAAAACGACCTTGACCCTGGGAACTGTATCACAGTGTATATTCATTTGCATGGTATTGTGTAACGGCCATATTTTTTTTATTTTATTTTTTTACAGTATATTCTCAGTTCTATTTTAAGCGACCTTGACCTTAGGAACTTTTTGAACCCCTCATTCCCATCTACACATCACAGTTAGAAGAACGTTAAGATCCAGAAAGTTCGGCCCTCTGGATTCTGAGATAATCTCCGGAAACCAAAGTTCTGACGGACAGACGGACGGATTACTAATAGTGCAGGGCAAAGCGGGCGTCCTTAAAACAACAAAATCAAGGAGGTAAACAAACAATTAAATAATTAATCATCAAAAGAAACAGCTAAATAAATAATAATTTGAAGAAAAAAAACGATAAAATGAGCAAAAACAAAAATAATTGTATCTGGTCCCGATCGATTGTTGCGACAGGTGGCGTTACTGGTCAAGATGAAGTATGTGATTGGTCAATGTAGCGGTAAATGCAAAATGCAGATATGCAGTTAAAAACGAAACAAAGTTAAGATTGAATGCATGCTGAATAAGTAGATTATCTTTTCAAATGACACATTAATAAAATTATATTCCTGATTCTAATGCAGTCTTCTTTTTTTGTTGTTGAACACATACTTGCCAACGGTCGATTTCGGTTTCCGGTTTTCTCTGTCGATGGCATGGTCGAGTTTCTCTTCAGTCTGAGCTAATATGTTGGAGTACGTCCTTGCAAATGCCAAACCACCTTCCGCTAACGCCTGTTAACAAAAAATATTCGTCAACATTTATACAAGTGTACACGTGTACACGCGTATCTATCTGTCGTACGGTAAAATAAGGTAGTTCAAGTTCAAGTTTTTTATTTGCCAAAAGCCCTAAGGCATATAGGTATACAAGATATATAACATTAAACATTATATGCAATACAAATTTGTACAGGAGAATGTTACGTACATGTACATGAAAATTGTTCGATATAAAATGATCTACACTAATCAATTTTGTCTTTTAATGAATTTCTCCGCTTGTTACATGTATATGAATTAAATAAATTCAATTATCTTTTTAATGGATTATCTTTTTAATGAATTATCTTTTTAATGAATTATTTTTGTGATATACAAATGCTTTCATATTTTAAACTTCCGATACTTTTTGATATGTCACCCTTCAGAACATGAAGACGATGACAGATAGGATTAGGATGAATTAATAATCCTATAAACAGATTTAAAATCGGCGAAAAATAATTTATTTTTGATGATCTAACTGCTACTGGTGGTCATTTTATCAAATAATTGTACATAAAGGTACAAGATATCACTAGTTTTCAATACAATTTGAGTGTCACATACCCAAAAGAATGAATTAAAAAAACTATAAATGTATATCGGCGAACAAAATGGGTGGGTACACAGGGGTTTGACAAATTTCCAACTCCACTGTTGTAGATGGAGTTACGGACGACAAGTCCCTGTGTGATTGTAAAGTATATCAACTTCACAGTAAGATATCTACATGTAAACGGACAAATGAAATGTGCATCAAGTCCCTGTGCAATTGTTAAGTATATCGACTTCATGGTAAGATATCTATATGTAAATGTTTATAAAATGACAGCTAATTGGATGCAAATTAAAAATTGACACATTCATGACGTCATTGCCAAAATCGATGTAAATTGTGGTTTCAACTCACCCTCAATCCCCGTTCCGGCCGTTTTCTTTTCCAAAACATGATAGATTTTTTCTTCTTCTGGGAAGCTTCAAAACAAACACAAAATAGAATTACATCAAAATAAAATTAGTACCAACTCTAATTAACTAAATTACTTTCACAGATAAATCGGTATATTTATATTAATCATTAATATGACCCTCTGCCTAGATCGCAAAATCACAAATTCGCTCCAGACAGAATTGAATTTATCTATTAATAAACACAGTGTACTCCTACATTTCCTGACCCAAGCTTCATGCACTTTGAAGTCCTGAAATCTGTCTTACCTGCACTGATAGTAAACGTCTGACCTATCGTCATTTTTGTAGGTTTAAACAGAAAATCTTATTTCGCAAAAATCTCGCTACTCGGCGAACTGTTACGTGGTGACTACACCTGGTAAGCTTGAGGTACATAATTTTATAGTGATGTGTTTTTCTACCGGACAAACTGTTTATCCGTGTCGATTTCTCCAGGTAAAATTCGCGATTGCTTATTGATTTCATTGTTTGGGGCCAATTTATTGAAGATACTGTTCGCTACGCGCTAATCGATTGTCTAACGGAACGTAACGCGCTTTCATTCGGACTATTGACCGATGTAATGCCTTCGGGACACATCGCATTCTAGCTATTCACGGCGTTGACTCAAAAGAAATACCTTCCGACAGTATGTAGAATGTCTAGACGTCATTACGGGGCTTTCAAAACAACTGTGTAAACAATGTCACGTGGTTTTCTTTAGTATACCACAGTTTTATCGGGTGTATCTCTGAACGCCAACATTTTGAAATTACCTGTAGGGCAGTTTGTTTTGATAGTGATTATAGTCTATTTCCTAAAAGGAGTCCCAATGCCAACAGGTAAATTTACCTGTAAAAGTTACCTGTTGATACTTATATTTACCTGTAGGTAGAATTAAGCATTTAAAATCAAGTATTTATATTATATTATTTATCATATATATCTAATTTCAAAAATAAAAAACGACAATATAATATCATATGTATGAAAATTGTTTTTACGTCCAAAATTATCATTTATTTAATTATATTTTAGTCTTAAAATTTCATTTACATTTTATTTATTTATTTATATTTTATTTATTTAGATAAATAAAATAGTTAAAAGTAGCTGCCTGTATAAAAAGGGGTGCTCAAACAGCAATATACATGTAAATATAATTTCCCATAACAGGCTTGTTCTATGAAACAACAAGGTACAGATTTAATTACTAGTAATAACTACTGTGATCACGTGTTCACCATCTTCTGGAAAGCTTTGACCAGATTTCATTACAGCAGCTGTTAGAGTGATCATGAGTTCAATATCAATAACAACAGGAGCTGTAATAACTAAGTGAGGTAAGTACCCAAGCTGATAAATAATGTTATATAAAGCAATATCATTTCTCAAAATTCATCATTCAGGTTATTGCTCTCTATCTGATTGCATCTGATTTTTACCTGCTACTATCATAGCAAATGCTCAGTTAAATCTGAAGTTTGTTGATAACAGACTAGGTGGTCAGAACTTAGCACATGATGGTCACCTTTATAGAGTTAAATTCAACCGTGGTGAAAGGTAAATTATAATTATATGTTGATAATTTCTAATTATCATGGTTTTAATATTGTCAGCATTATCTGCATCCATGATTAAGATGAAATAATGTAATCTAAAGTAGCCTTATACAACTAAACAGGTATGATCTGTCATTGAGTTTATATATTGATAACATGTATATTTATTTTCATTTTCAGGACTTATTGGCGTTGTACGATCTCCACTTGTCAAGCCACCGTGAACACCCGGAACCGGATACTTGTAGGATTTGGACGACATCCACACAGCCACCCTGCCAACCATGCCACCATCGTCGCAAAGGAAATTATGTCCTATGTCAAGTCCCGAAGTCAGAGAGAAGTCAGACCCATCCCATCCATATACCAGGAGGAGATAACCAAGCTGCGTGATGGTGTGTAAGTTTCTATTTCAGATATTTTAACTTTCTCTGTGTAAGTTTCTATTTCAGATATTTGATCATTTTCATTTCGATATGAACATGTGATATTGCCTTATCTGTATTTGCATTATTAGTGCTAATAAGATGTCTATGTGTACAATATCAATCAACTGATATAGATATATTAGTGCTGAGATTGCTGTAAAAAACTAAGTAAAATAGTTAATGCTGTAATGGAACTTTAAGTGATACAGTAAATATATTTATTGCTATTTTATTTTTTTAGATATATTCTGTATTACCATGTTAAATGCATGTATGTACTAGAGAAAAAGAAAAAAAAATCTGCTGTATGCTATGTGAAACACAGGTAAATCTCAGGTGACTGTACAGGTAAAAATAAGACAACTTATATGAAGCAGTATATAATTACCTTCCCATTGTTTCCTGAAACAACACCTACCTATTGTTAAAAAAAATGTTGGCGTTCAGAGAACACCCCGTTTTATCCCTTCAACACCTCAATCATTGTCCACGTGATCATGACGTCATGCGGAGAGAGTAGAAATTGTCCTGTTAGGTTTTTTTCGTTGGCATTAAGCCAATCATGTGACACTGTTCACATTCTCACCTATGATCACACAATCGACCTAATTTGTTTTCTTTCGCATTTGCAATACATTTGAATTTTTGCGATTTTGTCCCATCACAGGGACTTTGCATGAATCCCAAACCTTACATGTATATTGTACATGTATTATAGTATCACACATATATGAACCGGGGGTTCAGGATTTGTGCCAACTCCCTGTGAAAAATGAATTGGTCAACCAAAAATGTTGTCAGTGAGCTAAATCAAATCTCTCGAATAGTTATCTTCAAAAAGAAATTAGATTGCAACGGCTAGGTTTCGGAAACAATTAGCTAGCCTGCAGACTGTTTTTGTTAAAATGCAATGACTCTCATATGAGCTTTGCCTGTGGTGCAAATCCCACTGCATGATAATCTACAAAATAAAATATTGTGAAATAAATAATAAAACTTTGAGTTTTTTTTTTTTTTGTTAGATATATTCGAGGATGATTGGATCATGTTGTAAAGTTCAGGTTTTGTTTTTTGTTTTTTTGTTGTTTTTTTTCTCAGATAATTTGAAAAGATTTTTCAACAAGTCTTCTCGAAGTATCAAGCACAATCTTTATCGGGCTGCAGTCCAGATATTTTGAAGAGTAAATTTGAATTCTAACCACTCTATAAGGAAAATAACTAATTCCTGAAATATTTTCATTGTATATTCCTATTTAATAATCTTTGCAAATGAGGCTACTGGAAAATGAAAAATCTGCAGCTGTAGACCTCATCAACTCGCCACAAACATTCTTAAATATTCATATTATTTTCATAGTGGAAAACTGTGTTTTATTTTATATTTGATATCTTGTAATTCAGAAATTGTAAATAATTTTATAAGTTCAGGACAGGGTTGTAAGACTGTAAAACTGGTTTACATATAATCTTATAACACAGCTTATTATCCAGTTCTTGTCATGAAAGATTTTATCAGTCGCTCTAATTAGTGTCTTAAGAAATGGAACAAAGAATAGCTTTCCATGCCACAGATTTTATTGCTCGAACCCCTAATTCAAATCTGTTGAGCTAATGATGTCGGGTCTTTTATCTAATACTCGCCTTTGTCCAAACCGGACACTGGTTTTGGCATCTTTGTACATAATTATCCCAAGGTGACTAATTGCTTTTAACGTAAGCGTGTTATGTAATGTATAAGGGCCCGTCCGCCCTGGTTCATGGATTTGTTTGTTTTACCATTTAATTGTCCATGCGATTGCGCATGCTCACCTGTCCGGAGACGCTGTTTCGGTCAACTGTCTTGGTCACTTTGATTCGGACCAATAAAGAAGACAGACCTCTAAAAGCAGTTGTCTCTACATTATGTTTTACAGGTGAGCACAATATTTTTATATTTTGTATGTTCAATTTGTTATAATTTGCTATATTTCAAATGTTGAATTAATGTACAAATTATTATCAATGATATCCAAAACTATGATTTTTAATAGGAAATTAATTGATATTTCAATTAGTTTGTTTCCTGTAAATCTTGTCTAAATATTATGTGTATTATTTGTTAAATCCTACACTGGAAGCATGTTTGTTATTTAAAATATGAATCTACTATCTTTGGATCATATTCCCAGTAGTTAGTAATTATTGCAAACTTGGCCACTTTGTAATTACTGGCATACAGCCAAATAACTTAGGCGGGTGACGCGAGTTACCCCCCTTTGTTGTTCAGCGCGTTTCCTGCGTTCAAGATAAATGACAGTCTGGGAGAGGAAATCTCAAGTGTTTTCTAAAGTAATAGACATGCTGAAGGTTGGATATATGTTTTATAAAACAGGTAACTGTTGTTATAAATGTCAATATTGTAAACTTGATTAATACAGTTCTTTCTATTGTCGCTGAGAGCACAAGAGGCATCACTGGCTATAGTTTGTACTGTTAATCAAAGTTTATTGTTCAGGTTTATTATCTGCTTATATGCTTTAAATTTTGTTAATCTACTGATGTTATATACAATATGAAATGTATCGAGCATTTAGATTTTGTCTCTGTGGGCAAACATCTCTGTGGATACTATATAAGTAGATTATTAATTGATAATATCTAATTAGGGATAATGAGACAGCTCCTCTGTTAAGAAAAATAAATTAAAGTTGTCTCCCCTGTTATAGAAAATAGATACTTCCAGATAGTTGAATGATTAATATTTATCAGAGATATCTCTGTAGAAAAGGCCTGATTTAGAAATATGGCTACTATTATTATTTGATATATAACATACTGATTGATCTATAATTTAAATTACCACATATTGAAATAAACAGGTTAACTTACTACAGAATACTCTAATTTGTAGATTTTCCTTAGGCGAATTAATTATTTGCTTAACATTTGATTACAACTTTTACGAATAACTATCTTCACTCATAACTATTTTATTCGGTTAACAAATTATCAATTTCTCCTCTGTAATTTCAGTGATTTTCTTATTCATCAATTTTTATATTGATAGCGCAATACATTTGTTTTAAAACTTATTAATTACCAAATGTTTTATAATTCAAGTCTCTATTATTCAGTTATAACACTTAGTATGCTACATATATTATTGTTCCTATTTAATGTGCTAACAGGAATTAAACCTTTATAAACCGGAAGTTACTTTCATAAACCGGAAGTTACTTTTATAAACCGGAAGTTAATTTCATAAACCGGAAGTTGCTTTCATAAACCGGAAATAACTTTTATAAACCGGAAGTTTTCTTGTTTATTGTAATGAAACTTAATTAACTTCAGATAAGTACCTTTTAATGAAATTTAGTAATAAGTGACAATATTCAGCAAGGTTAAATGTTTAAAATATTACAAAACACAGAAACAGATTATACATGTAACTTAAGTTATCATTTTTAAAAGTAAAAATATCCTTCATCACCCCTCTTACTGTCAAACGAGTTCTACCATATATTTGAATGTTTTGCTAATTTTCCCCAAATTGTGAAAGTCAGTTGTGTGTAATCATTCTTATTTCGAATAGTTTTGTAAGTTATTATGTCTGTTGTTTCCCTTCGAATTTGTAAAAATCAATTGAAGCTCATTAGATGTTGAATCTTTATTTGAATTTCCTTTTATGTACATTTGATATGTGTCATTGATTGTAAACACTGAATTTGTGTCACTTTGATTCGGACCAATAAAGAAGACAGACCTCTAAAAGCAGTTGTCTCTACATTATGTTTTACAGCATTCAAAAGAACAAAAGTTCCCGATGAAAACTATCCTCGAGAATATGTGACATGTATTTTAACTTTGAAGACTTAGTGCATTAAGCTTAAAAACTGAAATAACGGGTTATTTGAACAAGTCCGTAAAAAGTTTGTGATAGAAAATAAAATAAAATCTGATTAGTTTGAGTGCAAAATAATACATTATAATAATCAAATATAGGATTTGTGAAATAGGCCCATTCAATGTCTTTGTCAAAACGAACCCTCTTAGCTCGGAACACGATTTTAATTTATATACTAATTTAAAATACCCGTTGCATGTATATATGATGTGAATTCGAAATGTGATCCGTGACATTTCTTAGTCCTGAGAGGATACGACAGCTACATAAATTATGTTTGGGATATTGTTGAAAGTTATAGCGACAAAGTTCAAGGTCATATTTTATTTAGACACATACCACATCTCTGAGGCAGTCATGCGTGGAATTATTGCACCACAGAATGAATATCGGATATCACGCCACATGGGTCAATACTACCGGGCAAAAGACTTTAACTTTATTTAAATATAGCAAATGTTTAGGCTGTGATGTAGCGACGACAACAGGGGCCTGAGAATTTCTTACATGCCATGTGTATTTGAACGTATCATAGCCACAGGGGCCCGATAATTTCTTACATGCCATGTGTATTTGAACGTATCATAGTCACAGGGGCCTGAGAATTTCTTACATGCCATGTGTATCTGAACGTATCATAGTCACAGGGGCCCGATAATTTCTTACATGCCATGTGTATCTGAACGTATCATAGCCACAGGGGCCTGAGGATTTCTTACATGCCATGTGTATTTGAACGTATCATATCCACAGGGGCCCGATAATTTCTTACATGCCATGTGTATTTGAACGTATCATAGTCACAGGGGCCCGATAATTTACTACAGTCCGTGTGTATTTTGATACGTGTCACGTGGACTTTAAAATGTGTCTTGATATCAAATTGTTTTTTTAACAACAATGGCATCGCCCGGATGGTCTTACCGTAGAGGGGGAGGGGCGGAGGGGGCGGAGTACCCGGTATGGTAGATGATTCTATAATGTTCACGTCCAGTCGTGGAATCGAACCCCGGTCGCCTAACTAGGTGAAATGCGAGTGTGTTACGACTCTGCCAGCCGACCACCCATGCAGTCTTAGTTCATATTACAGTGTAGAATTCGGAGAATAATTTACCCAATTTCTTTATTTATTTTTATCTACTTGATTTCGCTGACATAACGCCATACTTACGGAATAAATAAGTGCCCCCCGATGTCATTTTCTATTATGTTCGGTTTCCTCGTCGTATATGTTTCACGCATGCGCAACTCTTTCACAATACAATGGACGTTATCAACGATACGAATTACATCACTACGCGTACGGTAATCAAACTACAATGTTAAGAAGTAGCGAGATATAACGCGCTATTTACAAGCGTCACCGTGCACAATACGTAGTCATTGAAACGCTTGACTTGTCGTTTCCATGGGAAATTTACAATGTGTGCTAGACGAACACGGAAGGTGGTCATCTAAAAGACCGATAACTTCATAATTTCAAAATATTTTTTCAAAAGAGTTACCATGTACATGCAACATTTTCTTTTAAACAAAATTCAGTTTGATATCTAAAAATGAAATTCATTGTTCGCTAGGAGGTGTAAAATCAAAAAAATGCATTTTTTAAGGATTTTTTTATCTGTTAAAGGTACACGGGTTCCAACAACTACACCCAAAATATTGCTCTATTTTGAAGAAAAAAAAAATTGACACTATGACACACTGTAAATTCACCTATCACAATTTGAATGATAAATTTTATCTGTGACTTTATCAACATGTTCTGGATACGTGATAGAAGTGACCTTGACCTTTAACTGGTCGTTTTCAACCTCGATACGTCTTTGTCTATCCCCTTGGGTGAAATCCAAACACCAGTGCTGCTTGTATTATGATAGTAGGACCACCATTCCACGCTGGCCATTTTCGCTATTTCTTTCACACGTAGAGTCCAAAAAGTTGGCTAGACTGGAAGACGTCGTGTGATAAAATCAAAATTTAGTTTTAGTAAACTAAACGTGCAAAAGCAAAATCATACTTGTAGAAATATCGACCACCATCTTACTTTTTCTCGTGACCTAATTCAATAAAGTTACCCTGTCCTCCTACCAGATAGATCTCAAATGTTGAAGGGAAAATTGATTAAATGGAATAAGAAGAAATAGATAAAAAATATTTTACAAGACGCACATCAACGAAAACAAAACTCCTGATTATATAATCGTTCAAATTTGCTTTAACATGCGTACAAACTAGCGACCTTTGACCTTTGTCGATGTTCTGCCTACAGCTAAAACAATGCGGTACACAATGCGGTTGTTTGTCAACAATGAATTATCGATTTTTCAACAATAAACTGTCCACTCAAAGATTAATTTATGGCATGTTATAATAAGGAAATTAAACTCTATTCAAACGGTATAACACCCATTACCGAAGCGTTCGGCAACAAACTACAACATTCCTTGAATATCCATCTACAGAAATACGTGTATCATATTTTTCTTCATTTTCTTAAATTTGGAATTTATGGGTCTGATTACTTACCAGCTTCTATGAACGACAAACCTACAAAATATATTCCCACAGAAAAAAACAACCTCCAGAGTGTTTCAGAGACTCAAGTGATTCCAAACCACAGCGCAAAAGTAACGGTAATTATGTACATAATATTGTATAAACAATGATGTTTCCATACACGTTGTGTTTATATTATATAACCCAGCGCGTGGCCGTGTTCTGTTTGGAGCTAATGTTGTTGTTGTGCAGATGTATCTTCTTTGAAAAAGATGCATTGTCCGAAACTCTTAAGCCAGGAAAAGTATGACAAAAGTTCTCATGTTTTGTTCGAATTAGCGAGCGAAATAGATCGGGTCGCTTTATAGTGATTGTGTCTTTTCGTAATCTTGATTCTGGTGCTTTAAAGAGATGAACGAGTTTTGATATTTTTGAACTTTGAACGGCAAAGGTCTAAAAATCCAAACATCCAAAAACTCAAAATCGCGAAACGATTTTGGATATTTGATATTTTTGGTTTTTAGTCAAAAACTAAAAAAAATCTAAAAACTTTAAATAGTTTTGAAATTTTAGAATTATGGTTAAAGCCTTAAAAATCTAAAAACTCAAAACAATTTTGAAAGTTGAAAATTTAGAATTTTGGTCAAAAATCTAAAACTCTAAAATTCTAAAACATTTTAGAATTTTGAATTATTAAGTGACTAGCAACCGTCCAAAAATATATGTGTATTTTTGGCAATGCCGTTTACAATCTCCCACAGATATTAAAGCTACATGCAGGACAGAACAAAGTGAATTCAGCATCGTGTGTTGGTGAGCACACGTCATATTGTAGCAAGTATATTTGATAATTGGTTAAAATTTGAGTTTGTATTTCAATATCAATTTATTAAAGATGAATAGGCTGTCTGTGTGCCTGCTATATGGTGACCAATATATCCAAATATTGAAAAGAGTCGATGTTTCGTTGCAACATCCTGTTTGGAAAGGAACCTTTATCAGCCAAGGAATGCAACAAATATTGTACATGATTGTAAATATGATGAAATACATGTATGAAAGCAACGTTATTTTCAAAACAGCGATGATGTCCAAGAAACGATGATGATTTAATAGGTTATTCACTCTTTATATTATTAGTTTTAACACATAATAGAATTACATTATTTATTATGTACGTATGGACGTATAACATAAACACATTCATGTAGTTACTAATCGAATTTATGACATCAATATAAATATTTATCATAAATATTGAAAACCGATAAATCAAAAATACTGTATTAAAAAAAATCTTTTTTTTTTTATTGCGGCGGCCGTACATAAAAACATTAAAAATGGTGCTGTTAGGTTTATTACCGTTTATTTATTAAGGAGAGGTTCATCAAATACGTTTTTAAGATTTAAATGAAAATTAGAGTGAATTAGCTTGAGGAATTCTAGCAAGGATTACAATTTCAGTCGCTGACTGTGTTTGTATTCCTTTAATCTGACTAAATTATAACACAGGCGTCCGTCAACTTTACTGGACAAATTAATAAAGCAAGAAAGATAAAAAAAAAAAAAAAAAATTATTGTTTAGGAGTATACATGTGAAATCAGGTAACTGTACGTTTATTACTCTCTGGAGATGTTTCTCTCTCCATCGACGATAACACGAGGATATTCCTTGCTGTGAAAAATGCTAACGTAGCATGTACATATTTTGTACATCTATTATTTTAAATTATTATCACATTTAATATATATTTACAACCAGATGGAAGCAGCAAATCCCACTTTCACATTGTTGTCCCTTTTTCTTAACTACGATATGTATACACGTAATTGATTATTTGATCAAATTCCAACTGATGTTTTCACATGAGACTATAGTGTCATTATGATACGATGTTGTGTTTTATCATGTCTATACTGTAATGTAACGTCAACCTATATATATATATATAGGTGTCAAATTTATTTAAGTACTTGACACTTGTTTCTGATTCCTTTATGTATCATTTATACATGTATGTTGTATATACGTGTATATTGTTACATGGAAATTGACAAATAAAACACAGTTTTAAGAAGTAACTTTTCAGGGGCATTTAAAGGTAATCTGTTAAAACATGACTAAATAAATGAAAAAACAAATAAACTATAGCCTGGTCAAAATGACACAAGTTCAAATTGACGATTACTGAGAACCAGGATATCGACTACACCAGATCTATGTATACAAGTTTATTTGTTTGTTTGCTTGTTTTATTGCCCTAAGAACAGACATGGTCATTTTGAGACGGATCTCGTTGTAGTAGTTGGTGACTACCTTACATGCCATACAGAGCAATCAGGGTTAAGTGTCTTGCACAAGGACACAACTACGCCAGTTTATCAGTTTCCTGAGCTTCCGAGATGTTAGGTACATTTACATGTAGATCTGTGTTCAGATCAAAAGTCAGAAATTTTACCTGGGGACCGTAGCATGTGAGGGCCGTTTTTCTTACACGCGTTTTATTCTAGATTTTTCTCAAAATAAATGTTTACATTAAGATAGACATATATATGTGATACACACCTTGTACAAAGTTAGCAAACCGCTGAAATACGACCTAGTCATATAAAAAAAACCTGTTACAAACATGTATTTGATCAACTTCATTGCGCGGCCGTACATAAAAAGATTTAAAATGGTGCTGTAAGGGTTTATGACCGTTTACAATAGATTTGTTTACACAAATATTTCACCACACGTGTTTATGATGTAAACAACACTACCTGACTGCGTAAATTATATTATACCTACATGTATACTGATATTTCACCGTACCCAGAGACGAATTTAGATACCTACATGTATCTCGAAAGTAAAAAAAATCGACACAGATTCACATGTTGGTTTAGATTAGGATATAGAGTTGCATATTTCAAAGGTAAATTCCCACAAATTTGACGATAAACTGCAACCCTCACTGCATATCAATCTTTTTAAACGGCAATAACGCAACAGGGACTCTTTAGATATGTGACGAATTATAGGTCAATATATTTCTACAGAACTTGTCGTAAAAATTGTAATTGTATATAGCAAATCCCAGTTATGTAGAAATCTGTTTGAACACATAACTCTCAACGGGTTTAAGACTACTTACATATCCCGTAATCGCCGGCTCGGTTTTGCTGTGAAACGTCAAGTCAAGTGTGGCTAAGTTACACGAAACATAGATATGATCCCTTCGTAAACGGAACATTTGACGGTGGACCTTTCTGCTGTTTTTTTTCTTTCTTTTTTTCGGTTTCATATATAATTTGATATGACAAACATGCACAATTGCTTCTTTGTGCATTAGGCTTGCACCGTGATAAGAATAAATAGAGGTCAAGGTCATATAGCTGTCTGAAAGCATGCTATGGGTCTATTTCAACCCGACATCGGTTCGGCAGTTTTATAGAATAAATAAGTTTCAAACCAGTTGAGGGGGTTGAGGGGGTTGAGGGGGTGGGGGTGGGGGTGGGGGGTGGGGGGTTACTTTAGCAATTCTTTACACAAACTTATTACTGGGATGCCTGTTCTGTTTTGGGAAATTTTAAAATTTCACTTTTAGATTATTATATATATATCAAAATTTCTTTTAGAAAATGACAGATTGCCCTGGGAAGCAAACAAATAATTGTAGTAAAAATCTAAGAAACTAATAGTTGTGTGCAAAACATCGTCGACCTGAGACGAAATATTCATGGTGCGGTTTCTTAATAGTGATCAATGAAGATTTCTAAACTTTTAATGACGCAACTCTGTAATAAATCACTTCTACACCTACGTCAAACAAACATTCTGACGGTTCCCTAACGATTTGATGAACGGTTCCTTAGATTTTAATGATACATCATGTATCATTTCTTTATTATTTGTACGTAAACTTATTTATTCTCGAACCTCTAAGCTGGATTTTTTTTTTTTTTTTTGACAAAATCCTCTTTCGATTTCGTGTGGTAACCATATTTACCTTTAATTCAACTACTAGTATTCAATCCTCACGTGACCCGAAGTTGGCCGATTTAAAAAAAGAATTATTTGTTTATTTTTATATACCTCATTTACTTTTCATTTTAGCAATGTTACCCTCTCTTCTGATGGCATGTTCTCCTTTTGTAAATTTTATTTATGTACAGTATTTTACAACAATTGCGAAACAAACGTAAGTTATACCAACTTCTATTATCAACCTTGCTGGTCAGGATAAAGCAAAGCGCGCGAGGGCATACTGCAGGAGGAAAACGGAAAACCACGTGGTCGAGCAGGTGACCACATACCGTTTCACGTCCGATCAGGGAATCGAACCCCGGACGCCTTGGTGAAAGATAAGTGTGTTACAACTGTCACCCGACAACCTGGAAATATTATTTTAACAGGATATGCCCCGATATCCTATGCAAAACGTATTCTATTTTGTAAATAAAATCCGTCTATTAATTACATTGTACATTTGTATCTTCAAGTTTTTACTTTAAAATGTTATATTATACCGTAAAGCCTATATAATGATGTAGTACAGAAATGCTGCAGAATACATAAACATATAAATTACCGAGGAATAAAGTAAAAGAAAATGCCTGTAATTTAATTCCCAGTACCTGAGATTATTCACAAGTTTTGATAGAATAACTCCTGTTTTCTGAGTTTCTTAAAACTGAAAATCGTTAAAGAAAAATTTTATATACATGTAGTATACTTACTTAAATGAACCGGGTAATCCTTCCTGTGATTTTATAATTACTAAAATTATCACTTTTTCACAAAAAAATTACAGTCTTTGGAATGTAATTACTGTTTCCGAAATTTGACTTCTTTAAAATTCTTCATTTAAAGTCAAATATTCTGCGATGTTTTCGAAAACCGTGTGCGTCTACGCTCCTGTACGGTCCATCACAGTAGTGGCAGGTATGTATTTAGTTAAAATTGAATTTCTACTTTCCAGCCAGCCCTCCGATCTATAATAACACTCGGTAAGGAGGCGCTGAAACGTCACCTATATAATTTCCGGACCTTTATTCTCGCTTGGGTGACTTCTCCCTGCTAGTGGCCTATACATGTATAGGGTGTCTTCCCACTCAGCCAACATATCCTATTTTAACATTGGGGGTAGGAACAATAGAGAACAATAGGCACTAATTACAGGTAAGTTATAGCCTGTTTTGGAGAAGTACTTGATTCTCAGGTTACCTGTGTTACCGGTATTACCTGTGCTACATGCTGTTATCAGTTTGTAGATAATGTAAACTAAATGTATATGTATCACAAATACTTTTATTATATTAAAAAATTAAAATAAAATAACTCAAATTTTCATAAATTACTGAAAATAATTCATTTTTCTATATCTTTCATTGTTAAAAATTTAATTTCACACTTTATCATAATTATTGTGTTTTATAAATAAAACAGAAAATACGTTCGTTCAATTTTAACCTTTACATTGAAAGGTCACATTATCAATACGTTTAAGTCAACGTTACCGGTTTCATTGTAATATATAACAGGTATATATAATGTACTTAAGAGAAAACGATTAAAAACAAAACACTTTAAATCACATTTTAATAGTTCAAGTAAAACAAATCATGTATGATAGTGAAACTGATTGAATAATAAAGCACAAATCAGTATAATCCTAGAAAGCACGGATAAAGTTCACAATATCACCAAAGTCAATTAATCATATCGGCGGTTCTCATATATGCAGTCTTCACATACGAAATTATTCACGTAATAAATAGTTCAATCTTATTATTACAAAGAAATACTAGTCTATGCTTTATGAAATTGAATGTTAAATTACGCTTGTATATAATGTTTAGAATACACAAGTTCAATTTCTCAAAGTATATCATAAACACTTAGGTCCCTTTATGAAATTGAATGTTAATGTTCAGGAAACAGTAAGTGTTCAGAGAAAAATAACTAATGGATCTGGTAAAATGATTTGACCAAGGTGTATACTGTTTATTGTAATTTTGAGGGAATAACAATTGGTTGTGTTTGTGTTGGTTACATACACATTCTCTTGTAAACAGTTTTGACTACATATCATTAAGTTTATGCCGTTAACTCTTTATGTGATTTTAACAAAATGCACCTTTATTTTTGTTGAAACAATAATTCCATTTGTAAGAATTAGTTGCTTATTATAAGATAGTAATCATATCTAATTGAAAGGGGGAAAAGAACAAGGGGAAAAATGATTGAAAGTACACTGTATATCATTGTTACCTGTATATGGTGCATTTTTAATTATGAAAGATTTTTCCATTATTTCATATTTGAAGTGTTGTGTACTATCATTATTAATATAAGTAATAAATTATCAGTATATGTATTCTGTTAATACGTACACATGAATGTATATTTTTAAAGGTATTCTTAAACATTTTCATCACTTTTATTGTTAGTCACCTTTGAGTCCCATGTATACGTATACTGAAACAGACTATACCTACATTTTCCACAGGTAAACTCAGGTAATGTTTATATAGCAAAAACAACATGTTGGCTGAGTGGGAATGAACCATGTATAGATGTGAATCAATGTGTCTACCTGTACCTGTAAAGAGAATGGTAGGACTACGTATTGAATTGTATGTTCTTTTGAATTGACATTTCGTCTATTGTTTAGACAAGATGTTTACTCTATATAGTAAGACCTAGCTTATATTACGTAGTCTGGGTCGATGATATTGTGTAATTACGGCAGGCCCAAACACGTTACCTAAACACGTGACAACCCAGACTTTTCTATTTATAGAACCAGGTGTAACTCTTCAGGTGTAACTCTTTCGAGTCACGAGTGGTCCAGATGTATTTACACAAGAAACATTTGGGACAACACGTGGCGGCCGAGACCTTTCTATTTATAAAGCTTCTGTTGGACTACATACCCATGCGTTCATTTATTGGGTTCGTACATAAATGTAGCTGTTGTTCGCATTCATGATTGCTCAAGATGGCGACCGTCTCTTCAAATATAAATATAGATTATTTTTTTCTTTTAACAACGTTCCATCATATATTTACTTAAATAATTATATATTTGATACAGTTTATTAAGTAAATGAAAATACCCCGTATTGTTTTTAACAAAAACTACATTTGAACGACGAATGAGGCATCACAATTCCGCCATCTTGGATCCAGCTTCAATAATCACGCGAACTAGTTCGGTTCTGCTGGTACGGCGCGTTGCATTACGAGTACACCACGTGACGACAAAGATGCTGTTATTGAGCCCCTCCTTTCGTTACCACGTGACGACAGAGATGCTGTTATTGATCCCCTCCTTTCGTTACCACGTGACGACAGAGATGCCGTTATTGAGCCCCTCCTTTCGTTACCACGTGACGACAGAGATGTGTTGATTGAGCCCCTCCTTTCGTTACCACGTGACGACAGCGATACTGTGACTGAGCTCCTCCTTTCGTTACCACGTGACGACAGAGATGCCGTTATTAAGCTCCTCCTTTCGTTACCACGTGACGACAAAGATGCTGTTATTGAGCCCCTCCTTTCGATACCACGTGACGACAGAGATGCTGTTATTGAGCCCCTCCTTTCGATATCACGTGACGACAGAGATCCTGTTATTGAACTTCTCTTTTCGTTATCACGTGACGACAAAGATGCTGTTATTGAGCTCCTCCATTCTTTACCACGTGATGCCCCACGTTTTGCTATTGACCCTGAAAGTTTAAATGTTGTCATTTGATTAAGAATATGTACACATTATCGACAAACATCCTTTATTTCCTAAATTAATTAATGAAACATATACTCGATTTATTATAAAAAAAACACACACAATGAAAACTATTAATTACTAAAGATAAATAGCTAATTGCATTGTGTAATTAGTTTAATAATTGAAATGAAATAAGCATGGACAATTATAATTTGTCGAAAATTTACTACACAATGAAAAACTAACAAGATTCAAACATGCAAATGAATACTCCTAGTACCGTATGTTAATATACATGTACAATTTGTGATCCTGTCAACTTTCTACACTGAAGAAACATCCATTGTTTGTGTGAAGGATGGTGTGCTGCGGTTGGCTCGGGTTGCAGTGTAAACTGCAATGACAATGACAATATTTTATTCTCATAAACATATAAAGTGTAGAGAATTATATACATACAAAATGTGTACAGGACATATGATATAATACATCGATACATTTGTTAAGCAAGAGATTATCTTAAATATTGTTGAGTCGTGTTCTTATTTCTTTAATTAATTTCACAAGTGATTTCAATTCATCGTCTACTACAAAATTAAAGAGTGTATTAAATTTGAATTACTTGGTCTTTCCTAATAGTAACTATATATAGATTTTTTCTGTTTAATGCTATTTGATGATCGCTACAATTAAATAGATAATGGAATTCGTCTCCTATTTCAGATTCTATTTTCTCTTGGGATGTTATTCCATCTTCCGTATTCGATTGGTAATTTAATGTTACAAGTTCGAAATTTACAATAGGAATTAGCTAGCTTAGGAGGGAGGTCAAGTAGATATTTTTCTAAACTTAAATCATGTTCATAAATTCTGTAATTGGTCCCTTTCGGAGAATTGAAAACATCATTTTTCCAATTACCTATGAACAAATTTCTTAGGGTATGAAAAACAGTATTTTTAAGCAGCGTATACTAGTAAATTCATGGTTTTCAAAAACATCTATTAAATTACATTTTTCAAAAATATTTTTAATATAGTTAGACCATTGAGAATTATAATGTCTTAAAATTTGGAAAAATTTGTTGCTCAATTTATTATGAGTTGAAACCATCATTTTGGCCCAAAATCCAATCATACGAACTTTTATATTTATACTTAATGGAAACCTTCCCAATTCTCCATATATCATAAAGTTTGGTGTAGATGTTTTCAATTTAAGGATATGTTTACAGAATTTCATATGTAGACGTTCTAAGAGTTTGGTGTCACAAAACCCCCTAACCTCACAGCCATATAGTATAATCGGTTTGATTGCATGACTGGTATTATAAACGATATCACTTACTTTTACAGGTCCAGGTGTAACAATAATGCAGCGGATTAAAAATCTTCATATATTGTATCTGACGTTTATTGTCCGACCATCGTTATGTGTTTTGTATGATCGTACGTGTGTTGATATTGATTATGACAGTAATGATGAGGCAATGATTGATGATGTAGAAATGAAATGACGACGACGATGATGACGACGATGATGACGATTACATGAAATGTCATGATGACGACGACGATGATTACATGAAGTTTCATGACGACCACGACGACGACGACGACGACGACGACGACGATGATGATGATGATGATGATGATGATGATGATGATGATGATGATGATGATGAAATGATAGTTTAGTATTGTAGTGATGAAATGATGATTTGCAGAGATTGAATGGTGATGTCATCATGAAATGACGATGAAATAACCAAACGATGTAGAGATGCTCTATCTCCCGACATGTCGTAAGAGGCGACTAATTGTGAATTAGATTGGACAAACCGAGTATGTCCTGCTGTATTTCACCGAATGCCATAAGAGGCGACTAAATGTGAGAACCCTAACCAACAACACCCTGGCTGTTGGTGTCTCCTTTACAACCGTCCTCACAGGACCCTGACTGTTGGTGTCTCCTTGACAACGGTGCTCACAGGACCCTGACTGTTGGTGTCTACTTGACAACCGTCCTCACAAGACCCTGGATGCTAGTGTCTCCTTGACAACCGTCCTCACAAGACCCTGGATGCTAGTGTCTCCTTGACAACCGTCTTTACAAGACCTTTGCTGTTGGTGTCTCCTTGACAACTTCCTCACAAGACCCTGGCTGCTGGTGTCTCCTTGACAACCGTCATCACAAGACCTTCGCTGCTGGTGTCTCCGTTACAACCGTCTTCACAAGACCCTGGCTGTTGGTGTCTCCTTGACAACCGTCTTCACAAGACCCTGGCTGTTGGTGTCTCCGTGACAATCGTCTTCACAAGACCCTGGCTGTTGGTGTCTCCTTGACAACCGTCGTCACAAGACCCTGGCTGTTGGTGTCTCCTTGACAACCGACCTCACAAGACCCTGGCTGTTGGTGTCTCCGTGACAATCGTCCTCATAGGACCCTGGCTGTTGGTTTCTCCATGGCAACCGTCCTCACAAGACCCTGGCTGTTGGTGTCTCCATGACAACCATCCTCACTGTACCCTAGCTGCTCGTGTCTCCTTGACAACCGTCCTCACAAGACCCTGGCTGTTGGTGTCTCCTTGATATCCGTCCTCATTTGACCACGACTGTTTCGAAGACGTTAAAATAACTTAGAAACGAAACTTTTCAGACTTTCATAATACATGCAGCTTAAATCATATCAAATGCAGGATTCATCATAGCAAATTTCAATTCCGTTGGTAGTTAATTAAATTCAGAGAATTGCTTCACAGAAAATTCACAGTAATAAAAAAAGGATCCTGTTTCAAAAGGAGTATAATCGGGGACAAAAAAAGCATTTCACTTTTTAAGATACAATAACGCGTGACTTTCTAAAGCTACACGATATGACGAGGGTTGTTAAACACGTGATGTCCCAGTTTCTCAGTCCGATTTCCTTACACATTTTATATCTTAAGGGCACGGTATACATTTATCTTATCCAATTGTTCCCGTTTTGATCCATGATTGCTGTTAAATTATGGGATCGCTTTTAGTTCTGGATTTTCAACCGTGACGCGATAGTTAAATCCGAGGATTTATTTAAAGGATCGGTTACCTAATCCTGCCAGTCACAATTACACGACAAATATTACTTCACACTTCAAAGGTTTAGATGTCATTTTATCCCCAGGGTCAGCAACCCCCCCCCCCCCCCCCCCCCCCCCCCCCCCCCCCCCCCCTTTCTGTATTGGTATCCAGTTTCCGTATAAAAAAATCGAAAGTGATATTTTCTATGCAAGCGCCTGTGTAGTAACACACTCACGTTTTAACCCAAAAAATGGTTATAAAGTTGTTATAAGAACATCTGCAATAAAACATCACCTTGTCGACCTCCCAAAATGTCTTTAAATTCATATTTTGATTGCACTAATATATAAATTAACTTGCTTTGAAAACAGAGAATGAATCGAAGGAGACAAAAAAACATGTGTTGTTGATGAACAAAAAATTGTATTTCATTTTAAAATTTGCTGAAGCCTTAAAGGTCGTATGAAACCGGAGCCGGATCATAACATTTGCATTCTTCAGATTTATGTAAATTACAAACATTTTTTCGACAATAAAAAGAGCATGAATTTGTTCTTTCTTTAGAACACGCTGACGATAAAATTCATCTCGTTACGTTTCTGTCTTTGGCAAATATCTGATAATATGAATGCCAGGTCTCAATACATGTATTTACTATAGGACGGTACCGTCATTGATGAAAATTTCAGATAATGTTGATTTTAATGTGAATATTACTTTTCTGTGAACAAACGAGAACTCCTCGTACGTGTAAAATATAAAAGACTTACTATCTACCTACCCTACATAATCTGATATTCAAACTTTATATTTAACATCATGATTTGTTTATTTCTCAAATCTCAAAAGCCTATGTTTAACATGACCTCTGATAAGATCCGCTTATGACCAAGTGACTTTGGCGTCAGGATCATTCCTATGTTAATGGTTTTGTTGCTTAAGATGTAAATTTGAAACACGATTTAATGTAAATTGCAACCATTGATGGTTGTAATAAATATTTATATCCGCGACCGTAGTTTTGGTGAATACCGTAAAATGTTTTTTTTTCTATCAGCAGACTTTACCTGCCGAAATCAAGTACATAATTTCAGTAAAGCAAGGGTTATTCCGTAAAATGAAACATGATGGACAATCCGAAGGAATGCCATGTTCATGAAACCATGAATGTCATGACGTCATTGCAGGCGTCATAATTGGCACCCTCTGATACCACTGCATGACTGGACCTTTCCAAAAGATTATTTTGTTATCTATTCAAAACTAAAACGATAAATTGAATGATTGCTGAATAAAGTTTGTTTTCTTAGTGGCTACAATCATTGAATAGCATTCATTGTCATTATAAATGCCATATGAAAATCTATGAGACCTGAAATCGTCCCATTACATACAAAGAAAACTGACATAATAACGAAACCGTAATTCTGACTCAAAATCCATCAGAAAGGGAAAAAACATTATATTTAGACATTAAAAAGTACACGGAGAAAAATATCAGGTGTTTAGGAAGGGTAATTTAAGATTCAATTTCGTGTAGTAATTAACTTAAACCAGTACTTAATTATCCTGAGTTTCCTGTGATATTGAAGTGGAAAACGACCTAGTTCACAACATTGTTTCAATATATAATTTCATGTGTTTACATTTTGTAAAAAGTGCAAGCATTGCTTTCCGACCCTGATTTGATAGACTATTTGAATATACAATGTAGTATATTTTTGTCTATGACCCTCGAATTCATCAATTGTTCATTTCATAATTTCACATCCGGCTATCTTTAATTTCTCGCCAACATGAGATTTGTGACGAATAGAATCTTACATTCGTGCGAATGCAGTATAGATTTTTTACCTCGTTGAATTATCCCTCCAGTATAATTCTTAACAGAGATTTTTTCACTAGGAGTTTAAAATTCCTCATTTCAATTTGGATTTGACTTAAAAGTACCCGGTGTCTAGTTCATTTGCTCTGAGCAAGTTACATTATTACGGTAGACACTCCATGAATACCTCTCGTCTTCCCTCTGAAGTCAGTGCGCATTATTAATGTCAGTTTCGTAAAATCAGCTGTTTGTTAGTAAATGTGAGTGACGAGAGACAGAAATGAACACCTCTGACGTCATTCCCACACGATGTGTTGTTAATTTCAAACAGGTTTCCTTTAACGATGCTTTTTGATCCATTGTCAACATGTGTTTAATTCTTTATTTCGCCTAGGATAAAATTACAGTAATATTATCCCCATAAGTTATCGCCTTTAATATAAATATGAGACTTTGATCATAGTTTTGATTATCTCATAAATAATTCAAGATGTTTTGTGTTATCACAAACTTAATTTTTATTTGTCTCGTTTACGATTCCGTTAATGGCAAAAAAATCTTTAATCTAAATGCTGTGATGTCATACGAGAAAGCCATGAAGCATGTCCCGGGTAGAATTCCTATTTGTGGATCTACCTCATAAGCAGTTTAGTAATTTTATATATTCCTGTTTCATAGTTGTACAAAGTAAACACAAACAAATAATAGTAATTTAATTTCATTACATTTTCTTTGATTACGAATTCAAAATGTGTCGACGTTTATAATTATAAAGCATTGACATACTTAAGGCCTATTTAGTTACCTGTTATTTGTAACCTCACCAGTTGGGGGTCAAAGTTGGATTAGTTTATGGTTTTCAGCACGGTAGCATGGACACACTGAGCAAGTAAAGTGTAGACATACTAATTTAAATATATGATACATGGAATAAGAGTCAGTTTAGGACATTTCCTTGGTGCAAACCCCTAAAAAAATTTTAACACTCTTTGGATATATCGTTCGTTAGTTCGTTAGCGTGGTCGGATGGTACCCTTGACTTTCATATAGGCGGCCGGGGTTCGATTCCCCGATCGGAAGTGAAAAGGTATGGGGTCACCTGCCTGGCCACGTGGGTTTTCCCGGGTTCTATGATTTTCGCCCGCAGTAAGACCCTTTGCACACTTCAATCTGTGCCAACAAGCGTAATTAACACCATTAGATAATGACACATCAAACTGACAATCATGGACTTCTGTCCTCAAAGTATGACGTCACAGGAGTTTTTAATATTTGTTGATATAACTTGTTTCGCATTTTTTGTAGATTAAATAAAGTTTACGCTAGTTCGTTAGCAATTTAATGATCAAATCATAATCGAACACATATTTCCCACCGTAGGCACCACTTTTAACTCATTCAGCCGGATAAGAAAATGTCTATGTACAAATCTTAAAAGGAAAACGCACAGGTCATTAATATATTGAAGTAGTGTAATAAAAATTATGTTAGAATGACTCTTCTTCAACGACAAGTCTAGGGTGTCATATAGCATTTCCTCTCTTGATAACCACCCATCTAGTACACGAGGACACAGACTTCAAAACGACGACATACTTTAACGCAGTCGAAGGATTTCTCGCAGGAAATGAAAACATTCATCTACTCCGTCAACTTTCTTATCTTTGACACCACATCTACTTTAAATATTTCATTCCTTATGATATTTTGGCAAAATAACAACATGGGGTATTGTCGGGAGAAAACGACATTTTTTACTTTTTGGGATGATTTCATTCTTAATTAGCATGATATGCAACTGCGAACAAAATTCTTCTTGGGAAAAAATGTAGATGAAAATGGAACGTGTAAGTATGCGTGAGGCGTAGAGGCAGAATGGTCACGAAGACACAATACATGGTTGGCGTAACTGAGTCAAAAACGAAAGCTGGAATCGCAGATCCATTTACAGAATTAGACAAACAAATCTCCCGCAAAGATTGGAAGGACAAGAGACAAACAAATATATTAGCTTCATACTTCTAAAGTGTGTTTTTTTCTCACTAATTAGGCGATTTTTTCGTTTTCTAATGAATATTACCTTCTGAGTACATCTTAAGCACGTGAGTGCTGTATGGTATCCGTAAAAGATTTTGATAGAGGCTGTGGAGGGCAACTAAGCAGTACCTTGAATTCGAGGACAAGTCATACACTGTCCTACAGAAGAGTCAGGGGAGACAATAAAGAGGTTTTTAAAATAACGAACGATATCTGCAATCGCATGGTAGTGTTTGTCTTCGAATATCGAGCGACAAGGCCTAAAGAAAGGGGACAAGATGCCACTGAAAAAAAATCCACAACACAGTAAACTGATATCAGAAAGATCTGTTTTGCTTTACGTGTAGTTAAAATATGTAATAATCAACCAGTATCAGAAACAGTGAATTTCTTTTAAAATGAATTAGATAGGTATTAGGCTGATCCAGATCTTGACCGACCATGACAACGTTACAAATCACGGACTATATAAACGCTTGAATGCCGACATATGGTATACCACTAGGAACTTGCGTCTTGGATTTTGTGGTATTAAGTTTATCTGGTGAAAATATTCGCGTGTCAATATTTTCACGTGTTATTGTGTTCGCGTGTGGATAATTTCGCGGAGATTTAATGATCGCGAAATATGCGAAAATGTCCACGCCGCGAACAATTCCACTTTTATAGGCCATGAATCATGTAGAAAATGGAACTGTCGTCACAGTTAATTTATTTCAAAATTGTTTTTATTGTGTATTTGATTCCGGTGTAAAGGATCTTAATTGATCCTGTACTTGTAATTAACTTATTTCTATATTCTAGGTTTTAAGGACTAGCATCTTCCTTTTTCTTGTATGTAAGATATAAAACAACCGTGTCTTGTCAACTGTTGGACAGGTCGGCTGGTCCCGGGCAGCTGAACA
Source organism: Pecten maximus (assembly GCF_902652985.1). Classification (NCBI taxonomy): domain Eukaryota; kingdom Metazoa; phylum Mollusca; class Bivalvia; order Pectinida; family Pectinidae; genus Pecten; species Pecten maximus. The sequence continues at coordinate 40,519,336 of NC_047024.1, forward strand.
CTGCATCCCACTTGTCAGGCCACCGTCTATGAGCGCAAAGTCGGAAGACATCCTCCATCGGTAGTTTTTAGTCTGATAAGACTATGATATTGCGTTGAGAAAACCATTAGGGAAAGGGTACTAAAATGAAATCACTAAAATTCGATTTTCAGCTCACGATTTAAAGGTTGTTATCAAAATTTCCAGCGACATTTGAGAATGTGTTCTGTATGTAATTCAATTGACGTCGTGGATGAATTTCATTTTATTCTAAAATGCCCATGCTATTCTGATATGCGTAAGATATATTTGAAAAGGTACTACTAAAAACAAGTATGTTTAAATTGATACAGTTATCTAACGGACAAAATACCAACGAATTAGAAACATTGGCCAAATGTGTCAAAGCGGCAAATGTCAAAAGAACTTAGTTATGCTCTCCGAGTATATTGTCTCTGGCACGTATTTGTTATTTTATGTTGTCAATGTTATGTAAATTTGTATATTGTGTGTGTGTATGATACTGATGAGTCGGAAGACTCAAAGTCAATAAAGAACTTGAACTTGAACCTAGATAGAATGATGTTCAAAATATGTTTATTTTCCTCTACCCTGAAAGAAAGGGGCGGTCAAGAAAAAATAATCTATGCAAACGTTTCTTGTCCAGTTCAGCTAAATCAGGCCTACTAGGCAATGTTACAAATCTGGCGGACAAGATTTTCGAGCTGCCAATGGGACCTGTTCTAGTGACGTCACGACTTCAGGCGATCGATCCCTTGGTTTGGTTTATTTTGTTTAACGTCCAGGTTTGGAGGTGGCGGAAAGCCGGAGTACCCGGAGAAAAACCACCGGCCTACGGTCAGTACCTGGCAACTGCCCCACGTAGGTTTCGAACTCGCAACCCAGAGGCGGGGGGCTAGTGTTAAAGTGTCGGGACACCTCAACCACTCGGCCAGCAAAAAAATATAGTTCGTGGACATCAACACAAAATCGTTTTTTTTTTTAAATTTTGATCAATATATTCCATCGTACGGATATTCACCTTTTATAAATCATAACTATACAATTTTTGCAAGTTTCGTTTTTTTTACTCCGCAAATTTTCGCGACGTCAAATACATTTGATATTATGACGTCAGACAAAACCACGTCATTTAGAACATAGTTCTTCATATCACTACACCAATTGGAGTTATGTGAGTAATTCACGCATTTCTAAGATATCTCGGTTTCCATTTCTGGGGATAGTTGCGTCCTCAGCAAAATGTCCAAAACGTTCGGATAAATGAAACTAGGAGGATATCCATGATACCATAAACAGTAGAAAGATCGGTCTGTTTTTTCAGATGTTGCATACAATGGTAAAAACATTTCTACAAATGAGAAAATAAGAGAAAAGAATCCCATCTTTATGACGTCATCTAATGATGTAATCGTATTGATCCTTGTGACGTCATTGTTTGTTCTCACCTATGTGGTTTATACGAAATATTACATGTGATCTTATGGATGTTCATATTCTGTTCAACATAATAAAATCCTGTTTTCACTAACTTCGCATTTCCGGACTGGCAAAGTCCGGGATAAGCAAAGTTCGCCTGCATTCCTGAGCAATTACTTTACCACTAGAATCCTTCACATATATTGTCAGAATGCGCATGCGTGTATTCTTTGTCATCGTTGTCGACACCAATCAAAAACGTCGTTACATACACTGTAGGTGACATGGCACATATACAATTATCATTATACCTGTACATTACGTGACATTTATCTTCAGTTTTAGATATCACACGACGATTGTCTTCAACATCAATTCACTTGTCACACAAACTTCATTCACAAGTTTACGACACTATCAACATTGTCATGGAGAATCACGGTTTTCACTTTTGTTCATGAGTTCCGTCGATTCATTTGATTCCTCTATATTTAGCAGTATAACACTAGAGTTGTTCAGAGTGATGTGATCCTTTGCTTGCTGTCCGAGACTACCCGAGACATCACTCTTTGACGAGGTTGTAGAGGTTGTGGACAGGCGGCCGCCCTTACCATTAACTTCCGGTTTCGGATCACTCCCGTGACGCTTCATGGGCGACTTAGAGCTGAAGAAAGCGAGTGTTGAATGAGGTTTGGACGAATGTTGATTGTTGTTTTCCCCAACTGGAACATAATAATAAACAAACAATGTTACTGGTTTTTATTTGTCTATTTGAACATTTAACAATGTTCTTGAGATTGAAATATATATATATGTATGTGTTAAAATGACATAAATTGCAAGTTGCACTTATTTCTTTATTTCTTTTCACAAAGCATTCACAGTGCCATGAATACCAACTTGTTATGATGCCTGTTTCATGTTTTATAATTTCAAAATGATTTATCTATGAATGCACTTTATTTGAATATTTTGTATCTCAAGCTTTAATCCTTCAACAAACTAACTGCATAGATTATCAGCCATGCTTGTTTAACATGACTGTCTATCCGTCATTACACGCATGACGTCAGAGTGACGATGACGTAAATGATGAGATTGCATGTCCTAAATGTATGCGACGAAACGTAAACTAATCAGGATTTTCGAGTAATTTAGAGAAGGCTGTAAGGATATACACGTATTTTATTGTAAAAAGACTCAAATGCTAAAAATAATAATTGTTTACACAAAAACTCAAAACAACAAAAGAAAGCCGTCGTATATTACCAAGGCATTGTTGTAGCTTCCATTCCGGAATTCCCGCTTCCGTACACAACTTCCGGACGCCTTCCATACCCACCTGTGGTGCCAAGGAGACGTATCATTCACATTGGTTAACAAACAAAAATAGTTCATGTTTTGTAAAATAAAGGTCGTTTTGCAAAAACGCATGGTATCGACATTTCTTTAACTACCAACCTAATTTTCATGCCGACACTCTCAATACTGTTGGAGACTCGTCACCTTTGGCCTCAAGGTTAGGCATACTGATTAGCTTTTAATTCTTTAAGTTCTTACTAACTCAAAAACGCAATCTTACTATATTTAAGACATCAGTTTGTTTTAAAAGGAATAGTTCTTTAATGTAATTTAAGCTAATTTTTTGGGGGAATTCGAAAATTTACATTTCAAACATTTAGCCATGACGATTTACTGTGATAACAAATATATCGAAAGACATTTACCATTATTAGAACGATGAAAATTAGGTATTTAACTCAAATTAACTAATTAACAGAATAAAAATGGACCCGAGTTACTGTTGACGTATGTTAGAGTGGGTACTAAACGGGGCTGTATTGAAAGGAGAGTGACGAAATAGGAATGCCGGTATTAAATGATTGAATGGTTTCAGCAGGAAAATCTTGGGACTCTGCAATGTCCCATTCTCAGGGAAAAACAATCCCTCGTTTATTCAGAAAAATAAACATGAAATTCGACTTCATTCGCAGATTCTCTGAGGTGTAGTGCTTTAATTTCTTTCCCGAACCTACAGATGGCGCAATAGGGATCAACACTGAACCTGCAGAGGTCATTAGGGGTCATGTCCGAAACTAAAGAGGCGAAACAGGTATCATAACCGAAGCTGAATATGGGTAACAGGTATTTCTCCAAACCTACAGAGGGCGCGACCGATTCCAAGAGCTGACGGATACGCTACAGAGATTCCCCGAACGTGCAGCGGGCGCAATTGAGATTTTTTCAAACGAAGCACGTGGTGCAATAGTGAATCTCCGAACTTGTAGAGGGTTCATAGAAACTCCAAAAACTCGCGAAGGACCGCCTAGGAGAGACGCCCAATCACACAGGGGTAATAGCAGGGACCTTGTTGGCCCGAGTTTCCTCTGGCCCTGACACCATGTCTGGTGGCCAGATGAAACTTGGGCCAGGACCTTGTCTGAGCATTTAATGTTGTCATGTTTAATTGGAAATGTACACGCCTGTCATTCAATTTGTTTTCTCGTCTTACACTTCATAAAATCACGATATATACAAAAGTACACAGAACTGGTTTGTCAGCCTTTGATAAAATTTTAAATGTGTCCCTAAACACATTTGTTGCTGACCGCGGTCAGCGCCTGTTAGGTGTTATGTGTCCGCCTAAGGTCCAATGGTCATTTTGATACTGGCACGAGATCGGGTGTATAGATACGGTCACAGGTCGTCACTTTCAGATAAAAGGGACAGGTCTTTCATCTAGATAATCATTCCAGTACCGCCAGGCATAATTATAGACACATAGGCCGGTTGATAAATTCTCCTTTAGATCGAGATCCTGAGTTCAGAACGAATGCACTTGAATATTTGATATCGGTCTAAATTGAACTTGTGAACATGTTTACCGAGAAAACCGTATTACCACTCGCGTTCATCACACTCATATGAAGTTAAATTGACATCCACTTGCCGATTAAAAACAATAACTACATGATATATGCAAATATTATTCATATTTTGGATTGTATGAAAGACAGATTATTATATAAAACCTTTTTCAATACAAGTTTAAAGTTAGATACAGTAGCCCAAAATCTGCAACCTAGCGCTGTTCTGCCCTCTAGGAATTTATGGGGATGCTATAGGACTTAGTTTTTATGCCTTGAAAGTGACGTGGGAAACTAGAAATGGTTGGGAAGAAATGTCAAAATCTGGATATAGTTGATGAACCAGCCCCGATCATTCAATAGAATTCTTATTTGGATTTCAAATAAAAACTTCGAGTACATGTATATTACTAGTATTGTGTATATGCCTTTGTGGACATACTTCGACGAGCATTTGATGATTTCTCGCTCCATTTAAAGGGAAGTTTCAGAAAAAAATGTATTGTTTTCTAAAGTAATGTGTGCATCTCCGATCACTCATATATAACATAGTAAAACAAATAACGAAGGAAGACAACTTTTTGACTCGTGCCCTGACCGGGCCTCGAACTCACGATCTACGTCACCCAATCGCCTAGCCAGAAATACCCACAGCTTATTTTTTTTCCCAGATAAAAATCTTTTCGTGAAACATACATTTCGTTTTTGTCATTATTTGTTTATTATGTTTTCATCGCTACATTATTCGTTCTATTATATTGACAGAGGCGTTAAACAATTAACATATTGTGATAATGATGTTTCTCATTTTTTATCGTAATGAGTCGCGCTGTGACCCTAGAAACTGTTACTCCCGGCCATAAACAAACAAATATAAACATTGTCAACTTCGCTTGACCGCTTACCTGGAGGGCCTTCAACTCGTTTTTCGTCGACTTCAGAGAGGCGCTTATCTTTTTCTTTTGGGAGTATAATAACTTTAACCGGAAGTGGCCGTGATCCATTACGGCTACAATAAGACCTTCGGGGAGAAAACAAACAAATATGAAAACTTCAAAAGAGTGGAGGAATAAAATAGATATTTATTGTTTGGACTGGTTGAATAGTTGTTTTAGTCCATCTACCTTGTCATCTTTGTCAATAACAACAACAAAAAAGTTGAATTTCGCGAGATCTTTATAATTTAAGATACAATGTGTCGATTTAAATTGCTACGTCATACTGGACCCCTAAGGATAACCCCGGCCAACCAATCTTCATGTTTTTGTCAACTAACGCCTTTCAATTGCGAAGGAACTTATGCACGAGTCTTAACGTCGAGATATTTCTTTTTCAAGCAACAGACATGATGAGGCATATTCCTTTGACCAGTACGGACATTTCAGTTACTGCCATTTCCCTTAGCTTCCTTACACGTCAAAGTAAATTATTTGTCATAGAGTTATCTCCCGTGTGGGTTACACGAGATGCAGTTTCCTTAAGGAGATATGCTACTGTTAGAATTAAGGGCGTATGCTACCTAGTGTTAGACATATGTTTTCAATATATACCAGAATATACATATGCATATTATGGTAATTGTACCTCACAATCTATACCAATATTTTGTGTTATAAGGAAAATGCTTCCGCACACAATTACATATATGTTGAAAGTTGACTTAATGCTATATGCTACATTTACCAGATACATACACGACCTTCTCTAAACTATGACCATGAGAAGTAAAAATCAAGTTATACATTACAAAAATCGTCACATTTACGATCACAACCTCACGTACTGTTGACAACTCGGATGACACGCCACGGGACCAAAAACGCCAGAATGAAGACATATTTCTGGATTGGGAACATGGTCAGTCCTTTGATGAACACCAGATCCAACGTAATTGAGACAACCACAATAATGCTGTCAAAAACCTGAAAGATTAAACGAAAATAAAGTTTATCGTGTTAGTGATTCCGGACCAAGAGAATCGAATCTCCGTTAATCCGAAGTATCGGATATGTTTTAAAGAAACCGTGCTGCATGGTCATCATGAATCATAAAATACGTGCATTTTAATTGATATATTTTCTATGGGCTTCTGTAGAACAAATTTCACTTGGCACGGTATTTACTTTAATAAAATATCCTATTTTAGATACACAAACTGTAGTATATCCTTTTCCATGTACATAATTCGGTCAAAATTGCGTCAAAACTATGTGGATTAAATTTTGTTTAAATTTTCACTTTTACTTTTGTTTCGACAGAATTACCTCCCTTATTTGGTTATGCGTCAGAATGGTACTAATAATTTAACATGACGTCATTTTAATTATGATGTATGACTGTTACAAATGAAGTATTAAAAACTGGGCGTGACAAAACAAATCTAATCCAGCGTTGGAGTAGATTTATATGCGACATATACATGAATACGATATCCGGGTTATAGTTCAGATTAGCGTGATCGATGTCTGGTTATTTACGAAGTTTGAGGTAAGATATCAGGAATGATATATCTATACAGATTATTCCATTCTGGGGAAAGTTAAAAGGGATAGTATAAGAATGTTTAAAAGAGCTTTTTTCTTTGTGTTTCGCCCACCGCTGATAGGACCCCTGACGAACGTTTTTATAGTGATGTCACACGGAAACGCTATACGTGTACCTATAGATTTTACAGTGACTTAAGGCTATTGGGTCCTTACCGCAAACTTACAGTTTAAAATCAGTGAGAGACTAGTAAGTATTAATTATCTACCTTGATGACCCTTTAATGATATATGGAGGATAAGTCATATATATGAAACTTTTTAAATACAAATCGTATTAGATATTTATAGGGTCCTTAGAAAGGATACTTTTTTCATTCGCTTTAAAAATATTATATTTTGGCTTTGTTTGATTTTTTTTTTCAATAGCCATAAGTCGACCACAATAATGAATTTCCCACGATACTCGAAGGTGTTTCGATCACTTTCGCTGAAATATCGAGGATGTTTCACAGAGGTCATCTCTATTTTTCTTTCAAAAATAGACAGGTAATGTTTTAGAAAACAATAGAAAGTCAACTACATATTGTTTTATATAAGCTTTCATAAAGGCCTCTTACATAAACTCGAAAATTATGGTATCTCTGGACCTCTTCTTCGTTGGGTGGCTAGTTATCTTTCAAAAAGAAAACAAACTGTATTTATCAATGATTCACTTTCCTCTCTTAAGCCTATAAATGCTGGTGTTCCCCAAGGGTCAGTTCCTGGTCCACTTTTCTTTCTACCAGACATAAATGATATCTCCTGCAATCTTTCATCTCTATCTAGGCTCTTCGCTGACGATACATCTCTATCCTACTCGTCATATGACTTCAACCTTATTGAGACGGAGGCTAAAAGCGACTTACTAAAACTTGAAATTTGGTCCAATGGCTAATGTCCTTTAATCCTAATAAAACCGAGGCCCTCGTAATATCAACTAGACAACTTCCCTTTGCTCCGTCCTTTACATTCGACAATACCCCGATTAAAATAACAAACCACCATAAACACCTTGGAGTCATTCTCTCCGATGGTTGTAAGTGGAACATACATGTAGAATCTATAGTAAATAAAGTAACTAAATATATAGCCACCCTCCGTAAATTAAAACTTATTTTAAACAGGAACACATTAGAAAAAATGTACCTTACCTATATACGACCATTACTTGAATATGCATGTGAAGTATGGGACAACTGTGGTACAACAAATTCATTGTCATTAGAAAAGATAAATATAGAGGCCGCAAGAATAGTCACAGGGCTGCCCATATTCACAAAACAGAGTTCTTATATCTAGAAACCGGTTGGTTACCCCTTTCGAAGAGAGGAGATGCTCGAAAACTCTCCTTATTCTATTCCATAGTCAATAATCTGGCACCTAGTTTTCTTATCGACCTACTACCAATGTGTATTGGCAACATAGCTCCTTATAATTTACGAAATGCAGATTTATTTAGGGAACAACGCTTTCGTCTTCAACTATCAAAAAACTCTTTCTTTCGTTCTACTTCAAAACTGTGGAATGACTTAAACAACACTATCAGAAACTCGCCTACTTTGAGTTCCTTCAAATCTAATCTAAAAAAATCAAAAATGACAGTAAATATTATATATGACAAGCATTTCATCAGCTATGGTCCTCGAAAACTAAATATTCTACACAACAGAATAAGAAATCGAGCAAGTGCACTGAGCTATGATCTTTTTAGAGCCAATCTCGTTGATTCACCTGCTTGTCAATGTGGACATCCCTGTGAAGATTCCCATCATTTTTTCCTTAACTGTCCCCTGTACAATAACTTAAGAGGAACTCTTATTGCTGATTTAACCTGGTACGGTCCTGTTAATGTAAATGTACTTTGCAATGGTGACACGAATATTTCCTCAGCTGACAATATAAAAATCGCCAAAGCTGTGCAAAACTTCTTGAGAAAGTCGGGAAGATTCGAGTAATTATCACTTCCTAACCACCCCCCCCCCCCCCCCCCCCACCCCACCCATCTCTCTCTCTCTCTCTCTCTCTCTCTCTCTCTCTCTCTCTCTCTCTCTCTCTCTCTCTCTCTCCTCTTCCTCTTTTTTCATGCCACTTTCCTATAATTAAAAAACAACTTAATCCAAAAATCTCCATATTTTTTTCTACTCTCTTCTTTATCACATTTTTGAATTGAATATTCTTGTATATACCATCATGTGACTATGTTATTGTTTATTATTTTGTTAATTTTTACGGGAGAAGTCGTTTATAAGTTGGTAAAACTTGCTGACTAATCCCTTTGTCATTTTTGTATGTCAATAAAATATGTTTAAACTAAAATAAGCTGTCATTTTCACCTGTGATTTTTACCTGTCATTTTCACCTGTCATTTTTACAGGATATTTACCTGCACATTTCCAAACTGATGTAAATAAGACTTTGGTCTAAATTGGCCATTTATAGCTCTTTTCCGTAGTAACATCTTCAAAACAATAAACATATTTCCTTCTATTTAACAAAGGAGGGCTGTGTGGGTGGTAAGAATCATGTATATCTGTATGAAAAATTGGGGAAATTAAAGGATTTTACTGAAATATTGTTTTTATACCCAATATTAACAGTCAGAGGTACCTCGGTATGGACATATCTATTTTGATGCCCCACGTTAATCTATTTGCTAGTTTCCACTACCTTAAATAGTAATACCTTGTCATCAACATTTATTATATATGTATAATAGTATTCAGAAGTACAACTGAAGGATACTCACCTCGACTTTCCTCTCCAATATTCGCCTGCCTTCACAAAATACTTTAATCCCTGTCTGCAAGAAAATATTGGCAAAACCTTTATTATGTTATAACTACCTTTTTCATTCACAGTAATTCATATGCGCGATGCAATGGAAAATCCGTCAAAAGTATGGTGGCATATTTCTGCTATCGACACATTTAAGTCGTAAGGCGGCAACTCGATGGCATAAATATGCCACCTTACAAATTAGATCACATACATGTATAATTTCGCTTTTTCCAAAAATAATATCTAAACATGGTTTGACCTCTAAATATTATTTATCATATTCGACTTAAGGATGCATGCTTGCTTTTGTTACACGAACCTCCTTTTATTGAAGATTTCCAGAATATCGAGAGATATTATAACAATTCTTGTCTAAATGGTACATTTTTTTTATGACAAAATGAAATATTTCTAAATTTCATCACGTATATATGTCATATTCAACATCATTCATTAAAAGCTCACATTTACCTCAAAAACTAAAATAGCCAGGATCGTAATGCTTGCTTTGTGCAGGCCATGCGCAATCTCTTCCTCTAAACTGTGCGCGTGGAGATCCACGTGACCATGACCGTGCGGGTAAGTGTCATTTCCGAGGTCATTAGTAGTGGTCTGTATTGCGTATCCTTGCGCATGCTTGATTGGTTTAAATGAAGTATTTCCTAAATTAGCAATATCTTTCAGACTATGTGCATGTTTTTCAAAATCGTTTGAATTTTGCGTATTTTGTGGCTCGCTAATTTGTTCTTTATTTGTGTATGTTAAATCCCTCTTCTTGTGATGGCGTATTGCGGCGTAGGAATTGTCACCAACCGATTTACTTCTCCAGGATATATTGGCTAGAAGTAGTTCGCTGTACAACCCGTCGATATCCTGTACGGGAGGAACATCCGGGTACTTCTCCTCAATGGTGTTCAGAAAGTGTTGTGATTGTCTGTCGGCCGTGTCCAGTAGATCTGAAATGATTTCAGATAGAGGCTAAATAACAACAATTAGACGTGTTTGACCACTCGTCACATCTCGGCCGATTCCGTACCTACATCTAAGGGTACCGGAATCGGCCGAGGTTAGCCGAATGCGGGTTTGACATCGGGAATATTGGGAAACGTCCAATTATTTCAAGCTACAATTTAATGGTCAGATGGATGAATGGGCGAGGACCATTTATAACTGGCAATAACTTGTCCCCGATCCAATTGCCTATTTATCTGATAATAAAATATGTTAAAACTAAAATTAAATTAATTTAGGTGTCAGCAAAACACCAGAAAATCGTTTAGTTGACGACAAAACATCAATTTAAACAACTGAAAGTAAATTATTAACCTTGTTGGAATGGTAGTGACACACTTAGGCCATTTCAGTATTACTACACCAAGCAATGGATGACCTACCTAAGGCCAAGTAAAAGCCAAATACTTTGTACCTTGAATGATATTTCGTTGTTTTCTTGTTTTGTGTTTTGTGTTGTTGTTGTTTGTTTGTTTGTTTGTTTTTTGTTGTTGTTTAAAAAAAATATAAATCAATGTTCTGTGTGTGATATTGGTGTAGCGAAAACATGTATGTAATGAAAACTGACACGTATTTTATAGTTATTCTGACTATGAATAACAACACTGTGAGAAAATATTGATAAAATAAATTTACATAGAACCCATTGGAATGTGTAAGGACCTGTGTTTCTGATGATTAAACGTCCTGAAAGCTATTACGTAATAGAAATGAAACACGCACATTTCTTAACAACAACAACAACAACAACAACAACAAATAAATAAAATAAATAAATAAAAACACAATGCGACGGTCTTCTGTATTTTAAGAAGAACAATGACCCTCCTTTAAACAAATCGCTTTCCCCATTGGTTGTCTTTTCAGAACATGTGAGTTTATAGTGAGCATGCCTTTCGGAGCGTCTCGTGGCCATTTTGTGTACTTTTCCACATTTGTATCACATGCGTTTTACATGTTATTTAGATTTCTCGGGATTTCCATAAATAAGACAATAAATAAGATGTGTCTGTTTGCAATGAAAACCTAATACATTTTCTTCTGAAAAAAAAAAAGTTAGCAAGACAATTTCTGTTTACTTGATTGTATCATAATAAGTTTAACTTATGGCTAAAATTTGATATAAACTACACATATTGCTTTAACAAGAAACGAAACTATAAATAGCTAAAATATGTAAACAAAAAAAAAAAAAAAAACAAACATTAATGCTTGTCCTTGACTTACCAGTGTTAATATTTACGATTAAAACCTATCTCGAGTAGCAGTACGCACAGGGGCGTGAGAATCCTACGTGGATACCTGCTTGCTTATTGCCAATGAATTGATGTCTATACCAGGAGGGGCCCAAGTCTAGACACTATACGAATCGTATAATTAAACTACTGGGTTAAAATTAGCTAGAGTTTATTCCATAAGTCTAATAATTTCCTTACGTACATTCTTTAGAGTCCAAATCATAACCTTGCGCTCAAATCGCATGTCCCTGTACTAGTAAGTATGCTTCTCTTCCTAAATTTCATTAAGGTATCCGATGACGTTGCCATGGTTACAGACAGATAATGACGTACATTCATTGTTCAGAATTTAAGTGTTTAACATTTTTTAGCAGTATATACATATAAATTTCGTAGGCCGGACCATTAGTGTAGCTTTCATTTCAGCTGATGTACATTTCTTTTGTCAAAAATGTCAATCAAAGAGGGCGCACTCCTGACGGCATATCAGATGCATGTCAATTACATCGTGCACGTCACGGCTCTGTGAAAAATTTCCTCCATTTAATCTTAATTAATTATTGTATGATTGTAAATTAGTTAACGTTATTCATAATTGATAATTAAACGAACATCCTGAAATATCGTTTTTCTGCGATTCAAAATAACAATACTTTCATAAAACAAAATGTGTATATATAAAATGTCAACAAGACTAGATAAAAAAAAATACAATGAAAATTTATTAATTCTATGAATGACTTTAGTACACTTACACTAACACCAATGACGCACCTGTGTTTTGAACGGCAGTATTAGTCATCATTGCGGCGTATGGAATATTGAATTTCTCTCGCCAGGCCCGAAATCACACAATTAACATGCATGAAATGCGACATTTCCTGTGACTTTCACGTGATCAAGATTTTTTATTTCTTTTTTTTTTTTTGGAATGATATTTTAGTAACAACTGGGTAAAAATGTCTTAATTATAAATATTTACTGGCTTTTAAGAGAGCAAATTCACTGGGTAACAGGTCGAGAATTTAATAAAAATATGTAACACTTTGATGATTAATGAAAACATCATCTCAAACTTATTAAAAATAGGACCAACTGAATCCCGCCTGTCACACTCATTTTTGTTTTTCGTAATTTTATTGTGTGGAAATGCATCTTAGAAATTGATATCAAGTCTAATATCTAAGGATTAAATTTGATCATCACTTTGCCAATCGTTGTATATAGACCGAATGCCGAAATGTACTCTGAATAAACCACAGCGATCATATAATGATGACAAAGCGTAATGCATTATTACTTATTATACTTATACACAGACATAAATGTGGACTTGGAATTTGTACAAAGTCCATGTGCATTGATACTATGTCTTCTCGAGAGCAACCTGAAACAGTTTCTGTTTTAAGCAATAGAGGAAGAAATCGTTTAAGGTTAATTAATTGATTAATAATGCGTAATTGGCTACATATAAATTTTAAAAAAATGTAATAGGTTCACTTGAAAAAAAAAGTAGGAAATTCATATCTTTTAAACGTCTTGAAAGATTCATGAAAGTGAAATTTTTTTCACAAATGACCCAAATTTTTATTTGGACCGTGGGTTACCAAGTCCTTGTGAGATGTTCATACTTTATAAGTCTGATGGAGTTGCCTCCCTTCCACTACGTTAGATAATTTGTCAAGAATATGTAAGTGCCTTTATACTTGGAGAATGAGAAAGTGGTACAACTCTAGCGAGCTTTCAGCATCTAAATATACTTCATGTCTAACAAGTTCTTAAACATCTACATATCTTCCAGGTAAAGAAATGTGTATCTCATTCAGAAGATTAGGACTTTATTCTCTCAATTTTAATCTATTACATGATGCGCTGTTATTTGTGAAGAGAGTTTCTGTGTGTGGCGCGCGGTATATGGTCTACTGTACATGTGTCAGATAGTTATCATCATACTAATTGATATACTGATTATTTCTGTAATAATTGTTACTAATGAACACGTGTACAGTACTTATATTCCCTATGCTATAAACAGAAAATCATTTTATTTATACAATAAATGTATATATAAACACTACTGCATATGAACAGTCAATACATACATAATACGATATATATACAATGTATATTTTCTAAATTTTATCATAAAGGTAAATTTTGAATTTTTTCATCATCATTGTCTTTTCTCTAAAAATTGCGTTCATATATATACTTCAACATTTCTCTTTTATGGGGGAAAACGGACAATAAGTTTCTTAATGTTTGTCTGATCGCATTTGTATATTTACAAAATAAAATAAGTTTAAATTCACTCAGATTGTTAAGCCTGCATTTAAAAGCAATAATCAAAGATAATTTAAGTTGAGCTACGCCATCCTATTATTGCCTCGAGATAAACACGACTACTTAGGGAGTGTATTGTATAAACAAGATTATTAGCGTGTTAAACTTAATGGAATATTCATTAACAAAGAGATGTGTTTTTTTGTGATTTTCCATAAATAGCTACAAGCTCATACATAAAATGTCAAAAAGGCATGAAACTTGGTGTGAATGAACTTTGGGTCACATCTAGAATATTTTGATAAAATTAAAAATCTACTCCGGTTTTTTTTTTTTTTTTCAAAGAAAATGCTGTATTAAAAATACTTTGAACATTAATTTGCGATTGAATAAGCCATAAAGATGTATACACCTTTCTTGCACTAATTTGGCATTAAGCTATTCGTCAGGCATACTTGCCAACTTATCATCTAGGCTTTAAGCCCTAATTTTAGACATAAATTTTCAGTAAAACTACATTTTTGTTAATTTTTGTCAAAATTCTAAAAAGTCACTTTAGTTTAAACATTATTTTATTCAACAAGACACAATAACATTACATTTACAGAAAATTGCAAATGGGATGGGAAAACAAGCTTAAAGCTTGTATTAATTCCTTTCCCAATCACACAGAAAAGCAAATACATCTTCGGAACTAGGACACCTTAATTTTGATAACTAAGAACAAAATAACATTTTACATAGTTTTATAAATATACATGTGGTGAATAGAATTGACAGACATGATTTATGACGCCATTATATTGTTAGACTATAGATAAATGAGTTACCTTTTAGTACGAAGTACAAATGTAACATTTTACATAATTTTGTGAAAGTACATGTGTTGAATAGAATTGATCATAGATGATTCATGACACCATTATATTGTATGACAGTGGATATATAAATTTACCCTACAGTACGAAGTACAAATATGTATACGATACCTTACAAAACATAAATATTAACTAAAGCGTTTACTTAGATGAATAAATTTTTGTACTGCTAAAAATATTTCCTCGTTTTTCTGCTTTGTATAAACAGCATTACCCCATAAAAGTGTTTTTTCAGTAAGAATAATATCTAACTGTAATAAAGTATTTTGTCTGATCGTGGTGTATTTTTCACATGAGAGCAAATAATGATGAGTACTCTCAACTGATCCACAGGTACATAATGGACTATCTTCCAGATTTCTAATGTACAAATGTTGATTTAGATTACTACATTTTAGTCTTAAACGTGTATGTAAAATTTGAAGATGTCTACTTCCAATGTTAAAGTATTTAGGAATGATTACTTTGTCTTTTTGTAAAAAAAACTTTAATTATATTGGCCGAGGGATTTTCGCGAATATCTAAAGATAACAGATTCCATAAATGTACTGACGAGGATAAAAAAGAGTCTTTATAATACTGAGTTCTACAATTAATTGAAAGTAAATTATTTGAATTTCTGGTATTATGTCTGTGACTTTCTGACACTCGGCATGGGATTAATTCAGAAAGACATGATGGAGTTTTTTTATGATACATTTTGTGAAACTGTAAAATTTTATGATTTTCCCGTCTTTTAGATAGCTTTTCCCACCCAACATCTTCATATAATAAACTTACACTTGATAATTTTGTAGCACCCGTAACTATTCTCTCAGCTTCTATCTGTATGTTTTCTAAGTTTTGACTTAAATAATTTGGTAAATTATCCCAGACAAAATCAGAATACTCCAATATAGGTCTTATAAAAGAGAGATAAATTGTTTCAAGAGAATTTCTATCGAGGATGTTTTTTAAATTTCTAAATACAGCCAGTCTTGGTGAAACTTTCTTCAATATATAATCAATATGGTTAAAAGTCACTTAGAAAGAGAAACACTGTTTAAAAGTTCAGGCAAAATGGAGGTCTTTGTCTATGTACTTTTATTCTTGAAATGTTGAATGCACACAATCTCCCCTCCCCATGGAAATTTAATGGTGTATAAAACGCTCATAAAATTCTATCTCACAAGGAAAATACTTCCAATTGAAAGTCAGACCTACAGCTTGTAAGAGTTATCTCCCGTGATCACTGACAAATATCGGATGATTTCGTGAAATCAAAATACTCCCAAAAATAAATTCTTACTTGCAGGTTAACCTTATAAAATAAATTCATGATTCTCCTTGTAAAAATGAATATTTACAGAGAATTTTGGCCTTTTTCATCCTCTGAATTAATCTCTTTTCACAAATTTTTTTTCCAGATATCGAGAAAAATAGCGTGGAAAGTTCTATAGTATATTTTTGCTACTAAGTAAATGGTAGTGCTCATTATTTCCTTAGCCTGTCGTTTCCCCTTAAAACAATTTGCGAATGCTTAGCTTCAATCTGATAGTGTAACGGTATGCCCTGTATCGTAAAGGACGTGACCCGGAATCATGTAAATCCAAGTAGATTTTTTTTCTAGAAGAGAAGCATTATTAGGTGGATTTTGGTAGACGTTTTTTTTTTTTTTCTTCTTCTTTCTTTCTGTCTTTTTTTTTGACACAGAGCTACTTTCTGGTCCCATTAACACGCTCTATCACAAGTTCAGGTATATAAAAACACAAATATTTCAATCATTTGAATAACTTGGTAACTTTTGCTCTCTAGAAAGATGGAAACTGTTCTAGTCAGATATTGGTGGGATCTCCATTTCTACTCCAAAGTTCTTCTGGTCAGGGAAAGAAATTTCTTTCTTATTATAGGCAGTAATAGGCACGAACACTAGCCCATACTAAACAGGTTTGATTTGAACGTATTTTTTTTTTAGACACAATTGGATTGGGCACAAGTTTTTTCAACAATTTATAAAAGTAATATATATTACAAAGAATGTGATAGCGACACAGTATACCTATAATGATTATAAAAAAGAACAGCAAAGAGGAATGAAAGGAAGAAAGACAGATCTAGAGATGTAAGAGTAAGATGAATGTTGCTACATTAGGATATACTACAAATTAGAGTTCACAAACGATCTACACAATATTCCTTAAAAACACTCAATTAAAAATAATTAAAAATTAATGCATGGCACATTCTAGCTACACATCCAATACACGTCACTTATCCATTGTCCACAAAAACATTCTCCTTAAATCCTTCATCGGGTCACTCCTGAACTTTATAGGGTTCTTATTCATTAGCCCGAGTTTCCTCTGGCCCTGACACCATGTCTGGTGTAGGCAGACATGGTGTCAGGGCCAGAGGAAACTCGGGCGACTTATTCATAAACTGTAAATGATGTACGTAATATTTGAACCAAGTGTATGACAGATCTATATAACACACTAACGTTGTCTGTTATTGTAGAGCGTGCGAGACAGGAAGTAAAAATGTTGTTTTATATGATGTAACCTTTATTTCTTTTTGAGTGAAGTGCAATTTGACAATAATTTAACATGTTAAAACATGATGAAAAAATCATCATTAATTTCCATACTTCTTACTTTTGGTATCTTTTTTATTATATGAGAGAAAAGACCAATGAATTAGTGTCTATGTAGGACAGAGAAATCTCCAAAATCGAAGGAGAACTATTGTAATTTTTGGTAAAGCCAAACTGTCGGATGGATTTTTCAGTCATAGTCGCCCATGTCATATATTTCATTTTTACTGATGAATTAAGGGACTGTTTCACAACCAGTATGGAATAACTCGCAATCACTCACTCACTCACTCTCTCTCCACCCAGCCACCCACCCAGCCATCCACCCAGCCACCCATGGATGAGATTTTACTTACCGACGATGAAGTGAACATCGAGTATGAGTTCCCCCAGAACGAGGATACAATCCAGGACGTTGAGTCCGACGATGACCAGCAGCACGTGTTTACTGTGTAAGAATTTCTGTCCTTTATGGCGAACTCTGTCGTAAAGGAAATATTCATTAGAAAAAATCTCTGGGAAAATGAACATTGTTGATTTAGGTTGACTGTTTAGTGACATTTTATTATCGCATTTTCGCGTTTTCAATCGCGAAAAAGCGAAATCAGCCGCCATATTTGATGGTACATGCTTAGAGTACTTAAACAAAATAAACGGAAGGCTGTGTGATCTGAGGGTAAGGATGAGGAGGTGGCGATTATGGGTTTTGGAGGGAACAAGGTGCAATACCGCAAAGGGGGGGGGGGGGGGGGGGGGGGGGGGGGAGACCCCTTTTGACCTTTACCATATTTTCCTATTTCCACGTGATCGTTACCGGATCAGACCCCTGAGTCCTAAGCATCAATTACCGTATTTGACCCTGTCGTTTGCATGGTTTACAATATTTGAATTCTGAACTTTACAACAAATATGACTCAAGACTTACGGTGCATGCAACAATGACAAGATTTTGAACTCTGTTCTATGCGAAATGTGACATATTTGACCCCTGACCTATGACCTCATTTATTATATATGATTCTGGCATTTGAAAGGTTCACAACATTTTAACTCGATTCTATGTGGCCTCCGACAGATTTTACCATTGGTTTATTTTTTCTTCATCAATTATAAGATTTGACCACGCCATTTGCAAAGTTATCAGTATGCCCTCTCTGTTCTATGTGACCTTGCAGGGCGGATATGACCCCTGACCTAAGACCTTTACCTGGCTAATGGCTTAACTGATTTCGATGCTGCTTCTTCCTGTATGAGCTCTTTCTCCAGTTGATCTTCAATATTATGCAGCACTTCCTCAGTGGCATGTGTACGGGCGAGGGCCAGTGACCCTTGGGCCAACGTCTGATGAGGAGTAGAATAGATTTGAATAAATTGGAACATTGTATAGTAAGCTACAGTCAAACCTGACCATCTAAAAGCCACCTCTTTTTAAAGGCCACCTGTCTATTAAGGCCAATACATGTGTATTGGCTTCCAATGTAACAATTCTATATATGAACAGATACATTTCTGCTATATACAGTGGTCGTTATAGACAGGTTTGCTTGTTTTTATTTATTTATTTATTTATTTTTTTTTTTTTTTAAACTTCACTTTTAACAATTCTAAAGCTTTGTCTTAAACAAACACTTTATGCAGGGATGCTGGTCTGTACCGGAGATAAAGCTGTTCTCACTATGTAAAACCGAATACCTGTCTATATCGACATTTACCTATGAAGAAGCGGGAAAGAATACATATCTCACTGTAGATCCATGTCAGGTAACCCCAGTTTCCTCTGGCCCTTACACCGTTTCATGGCCGGCTGAGATAGTCCTATGATTTAAGACTTCGAAGGATCATATCGTGATTTTTTACGTTTATTATCGGATAATTTACATTTTTGTTATTTGTCGAAACCTCGTATAACCAGGTTCGATAAATAACAAAAGTGTAAATATCCGATAATATAGGTAAAAAATCACGATATAAACCTTCGAAATCTGATATTATAGGACGAGGCCAGAGGAAACTCGGGCTACATGTCAGAGTGCTCTCTTGTCAGGGGACATTATAAAACCCTGGAATAAGGTCTGTTGTACATGCGCAACCCACTGCTTGTTGGTTTCATTTGGCGATTAAGAGACGGCCCTTTTGAGAATCGAGTTTGTTTTTTGTGCAGGTGTCGTCTGAGGGACATAGAAAATACCAAAACTGGTCTGCAACCCCTATTGCAACCTTTTAGATATCAATCTTCCATTTTTTTGTTAACTCTTTCCTGTCTTCCTTCCTTTCCCAATCGTTCTTCCTTTCTCTGCATTTTCCCCTCTCTTTGAGGTGTTTCTTTGACTTGCCCGTCCTCATATTAACGTTACCGTTGCGAGGATGTCAAACTTCCCATTTTTTGTACAAATGAGAACTTCGGCTTACAGAGGTTTCGACGATGATGAAAACACTTACCTGAAGGCCGCTCTGATTCCTCCGTTTCCCAGTCATATTAAACAATCAACCTGGGAATACAATAGAACAATGATGTCACTAAATCTAACGAATATAAAACAATTCGGAATTTCCCTAAAATTTAGCCTTAACACTCAATATATATACAACTTATATAGCAGCCAAATTCTGTGACACACTGTACGCTCCCACCGTCCGAGCGGAAATGTTTCCGAGATCTGATCAATTATTTACCTGATTACAGGTACACACATGTAATATAAATCAATTAACGTGTTGACAAGACTGGCTCTGATCGCACGTGCTGACCAGACAGGTAAACGACCTTTACAGCCATCCCTAGTCCAAACAAACCCTCATGTCTTACGAAAGCCGTCCCGGTCGGTGGCGATCCCTTTGACCAACGATACAAGTCCATTTTAAAAGAATTATTGCGCGAGGGGATGTTCCCAAGTCTGTAATTCCCAGAAATCTGTTTTTGTGTATACAGTCATATCAAATATTCTTGTTAACTTAAAATATTGATGATTTCATGCCTCCTGTGTAAATAAACTTCTTTGACCCATTTAAGAGTGCGATGTTAAAAAATCGTTAAAATCTGTTTTTCTTTCATATAAAAAAAAATCCCACTTAGCTTCTGTAATATTCTCAAATATATAGATAAGATGGAGGAATGCTACTTATAAGATCCACCTCTACAATCCAAGGGTTTTATTCTCAATATTGTAACCTTTGGGATTTGAAGATGCCATGAGGATTCGTAACCAGATTTTTTAAGTTTACAGCTTGTTAGTTCGTTGTTGAAGATATTCTCTGACATTTTGTATTCCAAATGTATAGAAATGTTGCATGAATCATTTGAGCCTATATTGTTACACCACTGTACGTTGACATTCCATAGTAAAAAAATGTACATGTTTATGCAAAATAGTACACACGATATCAAATCTGAAAAAAGAACATAAGAAAAAGAAATAAATAATCGTTAAACAACTTTTTTTCTAGTACTTACATGTCAGCTGTTTCAAGGAAATAGAACAAGCGGTGTGACCTCGTTAAGTTGAAATCTTATTATTATTAATATTTTTATATGTTTGATAATCTAATATACATCGCTGGAATGAATTTACAATTTTATAGATATTTTCCTCGTAGTATGACTGATTACTTGTGATACTTCTTATTATATTAGCGGCAATGAGGTCGACCAGTCTCGGTCTTCAAAACAGCGCTAAATCGAGTTGTTACATAATCTACGGAACTTTTATTTTCACATAAATGAGTTGGATGACGATATGTCAAAATGCAATTATCAAAGATGAATTGTTTAATCTAAATTTATTGACGTAATAGATCTGTTAAAATACAGTAATATTCTAAATTAAGCTGAATTTTGAGGAAATATCAACATATTGATTTGAACCTAAGGACCCACAAGTTATAGGTCGGGCGTAACCTCGGTATACAGACATGAACTTTGACCTCAATATTTACAAACGTGAACTTTGACCTTAATGTCTACAAACATGAACTTTGACTCCCATAAAAAGCTGAACATCTATGCTGTTATGTAACGTCAACCTATATACATACTATATATATAGGTGTCTTGACACTTGTTTTTTATTCCTTTTTGTATCATTATGTATATACAGTCAAACTTCGATGTTTCGAAGTTCAAGGGACTAACAGAAAAACTTCGATACAGCGGGACTTCGAATTATTCATGGTTGACAATAGATCGATATTTTCTTGATAATGACCATATCTGTTAACGTTACATGTCCTCAGTTAGCTGCGATAACGTAGCTCTAGACGACGGACGGACAATTTCTGACAGCCGGAGAGCAGTGTAGGCAGGGTATGAATATTCGTTCTAGTCCTCAGTGTCTTCGTGTTGATCGTCGCCTGTCAGGCTCACATCGAAAAGTTTAGTTAATTTATACCACAAACACAACAAAATAAACATTCTTTTCATTAATTATACATAAGCATTTTATTAATTAAACAAAATATGTATCGGTTACAAAACACTCCTATATCGCGTTTAACAGATAAAACAAAAGAAGTACAATGCACACTTACGTAAGTCGTTAGGCTTTTCTGCTAAAGACACGTGCGTTTACGTTATGTGCATATAAAATACGGAATGCCGATCGGTTGGAGAATGCATGATTGAATGACAAATAATCGATTTACTTGGATATTTATGTATAAGTTTGAAACGTGACACTTTGAATATGAGTGAAGCCATCGCTAATTGTTTGTGTTTAAAATTGGTCCGGTTGTTTTACAGTTCCGTAAAATTTACTCACCGACCGCTGATTTCAATGGCGGCGGAGATTATCAGAGACGACTACCGAAATGTTTAACCGGAGTGATTAAATGTCATGGCTTCTAAATACACTTTTTATCTATCAATTTGGTCTGATTATTAATAAACCCCATGACCGGGAGTGGCAACACACGCTATCGTTATCCCTATTGTCAGTCAGGGCATTTGGGGGAGAGGTGTGAAATCTTGCCGCAGGGGTCACGACAAACACCTGTCCAGTGGTCAGTACAGGTAAATTTTTTGTTCGAATCATGAGATGTCAATTACCTATAATATCATAGCTAACGGGTCATGAAAAAAGTTCGATACATCGAAAACTTCGATTTATAAAAATTCGAATCATACATAGTTTCGTTAGTAGTGTTATATAGTGAGAAAATTCGGGACCAAGCAAAAAGTTCGATACAGCGAGAAATTCGAATCAACGAAGTTCGAATCATCGAGGTTTGACTGTATGTTGTATAGGTGTCATCCTGGTTCTCCCAAAAACTTATGTAAACAATGTTAACTTGCTACCTGTACAGGTAAATCAACGTTCCGGTTACATGTACAAGTAAATTGACAAATAAAACACAGTTTAAACTAAAGAGCTGAACTCCAATGATCAACATCTACAACATTGAACCGTGGACTCCATACCCACAAACACGAACTTTGACCTCCAATATCTACAAACATTCATTTGGGCGTTAGCAACCAATTTTTTGGGATTTTTACAAACAGAAATTCACCAATGAATAGACCAATTATTCGGAACCGGTAATTTGAAGACATCACCCCTTCCCCATGTGAAGTACATTGCTGACTTCTAAATAAACGAGCATGAACATGTTAACACGTAAGCTGTCGTCACCATGACAACAACAATTTGTAATCTGCAGCAGAGTAACTTCAGTTGTAAACGACATTAACACATTTTCTTGACAGAAATCTGATGTCTGACACGAGACTCATTTCACGGCGTCCCGACAAGCGTTTTATTTATTAGTCTGAAAGGTCAAGGGTTTTTTGTGTGTAATATTTTAAAATGAAATATTTCCAAGAAAAGGAAGATTTTCTTTCTTTAAGATAAAAAATGAAATTTGTGTCACGAACTACTCGATATCTTCAGTATAACTGAGGTTAGAAATAAATAAATAAAAACATAATAAGAATTTATCAACAGCAGATTAATCGTAATGCAAATAAAATATCAATGTCTGTCAATCATAAATGCTGTACAGACGTTCCCACATAAAGCCCGGTTCCAAAACCATGTACGTCCTTAAATGACCCTTGCTGTTAAAAGGACGTTAAACAAAACAAACCTATAAACCAATTCCCACATAAACATATAATATTATAAAACAATAGATTGATATATCTATCATTCAATCACATTTATCATATTTTTTCAAAAGATTTTGACCAATTGTTAAAAAAATTAACATGGTTTATTCATTTATTGATCAAATTTTGTTTCTTTTTTTTTTCAAGACCATGGCATTAGACAAGCAAATGCAGATGTTTGATCCAAAAAAGTTCTTAACAAGATGGAAGCTACAAGTGAATATTTGAGAAACAACTAGTACGGGCCTTTGGATTCCAGTCAAACGCTTCCAAAACGTAAATCACCTCAGATGATGTTGTCATTGCTCATTCTCGACAAAAGATGGGACAACAGTGTGTCCAGTGATAATTTATGACTGATGTTCCGGAAAATTAAAAATGGTTTATACTGTATAAAGTAGAATGACAAGCGGTTTTTTATGACGAAAACAATATTAGCATTTGACTGTCACTATTAGTTATATGTGTGTGGCCTAATTAAGTCTGTCTTAATTAGTATTTATGATCTACGTCCAGCCGACCTTCCGTCTGAATAATCAATCTTACGCTTTTGTAAAAGCAAAAACAGGTCTCGATTCTCGGTTAAAAAATGTGATACCTAATAAGTTACGTGAAATCGAATTTCAAATTTGAATATGTTTCCTTCTACAGGGACATATACATTTGTTAAAGTGATTCATCATCATCAGATAGGATGACGATATATTTCATTTTATGCAAGTTTGACGCGTCCGATGCTCCTTGATATACCCTATGATCCGTGACAATGTACCCCGTGATTCGTGATACAAGCAATGATCTACCCCGTGATCCGCGGTAAACCCTCGTGATCCGTGATATACCCCCATTATCCGTGATATACTCCCATTATCCGTGATATACTCCAGTGATTCATCACCCGCTTCTCATTTTTAGGACGTGATATTACCGCTTTTCCCCCCTTTTTATTAACGAGATATGACCGATGTTAAAGATGAAATAAGACATTTATCCTTCACAAACACGACAGTCGAGTAAATAGAAAAGTGATATTAGCCAAAAGCCTGAACATATACTTTCATTGTTGTAGCAACAGACTAATTTACAAATGTATGTCAATAAAAACAAACAAACAACAATAATAGGAGAAGACAAATATTCAAAATAGTTTACAGATTACAAAATCAACCTCAAACTTACCTAGCATCAATCTTTCGGATTAAAGTATAAATAAATATATTTAAGACAATGCCAGTTAGAAATTGCAAAGTGATATATCAACAATTCATTTGCAAGTATAAATATTAGATGTGGGTTCACGTGACGAGGTCTACAAGTTTAGTTTAAACATGCATATTTTATTGACATATAATAATGACAAAGGGATTAGTCAGCAAGTTTTTCCAACTTATAGACGACTTCTCCCATAATAATAACAAAATAATTAACAATAACATAGTCACATGATGGCATATACAAATATTCAGAAATTCGATAAAGAAACGAAAATATAATGAGAGAGAGAGAGAGAGAGAGAGAGAGAGAGAGAGAGAGAGAGAGAGGTCTACAAGATGATCTAAAGCATTTAAACATCCACATGTTAGGTGGTGGGGATTGCAGTTTATTTTTTAAAATTTTGTTGATATTTCCAGTGACGACAATTTGTTACATAACGCGATAACATGGCCTGTATGATTGATGTAATTTTTGAGACGAAGTAATTTATTCCACATAACTTACCAGAGTGTTGAAATATACACCTGTAATACATTTCACTTGTGCTAAATTACCGTCGTTATACAACACACCAGTATGTCAGAATTTAAAATGTGGAACGTTAGCATATAAAACAACCAAATCCACAGGGAAAATGTCAACACAAAAGTACAATATTCTACATATGATTTACACCATGAACAGAAAACAGCATTTAAATGATCGCTTCTAAGACCGAAAGTTACAGAGAAAATATATAGCCGGAGCGCGATAAATAAATTTCAACGAATTATTTGTTTTGGAGGGTATATGCAGTATCTAACATTCAATATTGCATACAATATACAACAGTCCATTTTCTTAATCGATCATAATAAATATTCTTTATTATTATTTATTTATTTATTTATTTGTTTATTTATTTATTTTATTTATATATTTATTTTATTTATTTAATTTATATATTTATTTATTTGTTCATTTTTATTAACCAATAGCATTCCATCACTTGACAACCCTTCCATGTTAATGTTCTATACAAACGTGATGATCATCAACTTCCCTTTCCTCAGCAGCAACATTCCCCCTCCCTTGCCTTTTTCATGATTGATTCGCTTTTCCAGAGCATGTTAACGTAAATGGATGTAATAGCTACCAATTTTCACGACAATGAGTCAATGCAAACACAGCCATAGTTCGTTTTCTGCATAACAGACTTCCATCTACACTGCGCTGTTTAACACGGAGATTGTTTATCAGATATTCACAGATGTCTTCCCGGATATTTCCTACTGTTTAATCTTATCACGTACATACAAACAAACAAAACAAAACAAACAAACTAACTAACTAACTGTAAATAAAGGAATAAATACATTTCACCAGTTGTGTGGATTCGCTTAATTGTTTAAACAAAAAAATGAAACCCCCACACCTCATGCCCCTCTCGGTCTCTATATTCATTAACTGTATCTTTTTTTTTAATTTCCACATCTGCATTACCTAATCTTAGTCAGAGTTTGTAAAATCCCAATAATTAATGAATAAGAAATGCTTATAAAAATGTAACTATCTGGAAATCATAATAAAGAACCTCTTATGTTACGCTGTCAAAGAGACAAACGGCCACTTCTTAGTAAAAAGTCATGTTTCTAAAATAAAAATAAATGTAAACAAACGAAAATAAACAAACAACAAACACATGGAGTATTGGTATTTATCATGTAATCAATTCATTTTCACGTCAACGTTATATTTCAAAATAAAAAAGGTATAACTTATCTTTTATGAAATATTTTACAGACAGAACTTATAAGTGAAATATATTAAATTGTTATAATATCAAATCTTACCTTGTCTTTTCGCTCAGCGTTCTAAATATGACATGAGTTCTGCGTCAGTCGTTACACATGGGTGATCTCATTTACTTCACGTGGACATTTAGTTAAGTAACTTGTGACCTCAGGGTCTTCGTTCCTTGTTTGTTTCTTTCAGAATACATGTTCTCGGCCATACATGCATCTCAAGTCAAAGCCGTGGGACGTTTGATTTTTATGATCGTTCTCTTTTTAAAAGATGAAACAAATGAATGTTTGTAGTAGTAGCGGCTTAGTTTTATTACAGTGATACTCCAAGATAAAAAAAAAAACCTAGTTAATGTTGTTTTCCATCTGTATACATTTTTTTTCACGAAGTTTACATGAATAATACAATTGGCATGCATTTGAAGTGATTATACGCAAGGGCAATCAGAAAACCACTCGTGCCTCTCCGTCATACTTCGGAAAAGCATACTTTTTGCTTTTCCGAGTTTTTCCGAAGTATGACGGAAAGTCCCGAGTGGTTTTTCGATTGTACCCAATTCAAGTGTTTGCTCGATGTGTTCAGTGAAAACGTCCAAATAAAGTCCTCAACTAATAATTAGACTTCCCGTATAGATGTCGTGTAATTTAATTTACCTTACTTTAATTTGAAACAAATCGTCGCTGAATAAAAGCACGTGAAGCATAACATTATTGTTGTAATATTTTATAAACATCCATCTTTCACCGCATATTCAACATTCAATCTTACGTTACAATCTGAACAAATCAGCATACCGTACATGATGCATAATGAGTTGTAAAGTATGTCGACGGGAGTAAATCGAGTACGCCCATTATCTAACTGGGATAATTAGTCTATACATCACCGGGGTTTTACATACTAGTAAATTATACGTCAGCATGTGATTTCGTAAATTATTGCTTAAAATACTACTTATCTGCATAAAATATGCATTGTAAGCACTCGGAAGATTAATTGTATTCTAATTCCTTTTTCATAACATAACACAATCTATGTCGCGGTGACCGAGTGGTTAAGGTGTTCCGACACTTTATCAATAGCCCTCCACCTCTGGGTTGCGAGTTCCAAACCTACGTGGGGCAGTTGCCAGGTACTGACCGTAGGCCTGTGTTTTTTCTCCGGGTACTCCGGCTTTCCTCCGCCTCCCAGTCCTGGCACGTCCTTAAATGACCCTGGCTGTTGATAGGACGTTAAACAAAATAAACCAAAGTATGTGGTACTTTATAGAACATCCGGATAGCACAAACACATTGTAATATTAGAACAACGCCTTTTCACTCACGAAAGAAAGCGTTCGATCTCTTTAATGAAACTTTCCTTTTCATGAAAGGCGAACGGCGTTATAATTAATGAAAAGTATGTGTATGATTATGTAAAATATATTGGAGCAGATTTTTTTTATGCAAAGTTGAATTCATCGACGTAAACAAGTAACACTGTCCTTGCCAAGCGATTCTTCTCCCCTTGTATATCATTGTTGTGTTGTGTCGTGAACATCTGTATTATGCACACTTAATGTAGCTAAAACAAAGGATTTCCTACTGCGCATTTTCCCTTTGTGGTTAGTAACATGCCTGCTTCCTTATTAGAAACACCGCTGTTGATTCAGTGTTCAAAGGATGGTTTGTTCCTGATGGAAATCTTACAACACACGGTAAAATGAGTTTCAGAATGACGAGAATAATGGGTTTTATGGTCGACAACACGATAATTTTCATTAAAAAAAAAATTATTTGTATGATATGAAGTTTGAAGTTCTCGGTGATGATAGTTTGTCTAGTCGGTTAATTATGGCTACCTCGATTTTCCTTTTGAGAACGTGATGTAGCTTGATATCTATATGACGAATGTCGTTTATGAAGAAGCGGTCGCTTACGCTTCCGGAACACCTGGTCTTGTCGTATTTCTGTTCATACTTTACTTCTGTTTTGTCGACTTTGAATGTGTCAGTGTTCTGTTGTTGTTGTTGTTGTTGTTGTTGTTGTTGTTGTTGTTGTTTTGTCAATTATTCAGCTCATGAGCAAGAGAACCTTTCGGATGGTAATTTCAAGATCGTTTCGATGCATAGAAAATGATACAGAGTTCCAACCTGTCTCTCCTGACTTAGAAATTGACTTTTACTAACATTGTTATTATTTCTCGACCCATCAACCTTACGCTTTCCCTGAAATTAGACTTGACAACATGCCAACAAAACTGAGACATTATTTATAACGGGGTCTTATATAATAATCAACAATATGTTTTCTTCACTTAATTATCCTGGCGAGTGTCGGTGGGTTATACGTAATCTGGAGTGAGGTGACGCGTCAGCTGTCTCGGAATGCCATCACATCTGCTATCTCACTTCATAATTCATAACCTGGCAGTGAAGCTCGTTACGTGTGAAATATGCAAATCAAATAAACGCCGGTGAAACGTCAGTTCGGCAGCCACGAGTGTTATCAAGATATAAATACCGTGACCCGCTCACTGAAGGTCATTGAAACAGAGTATACAGATCCCAAAAAAAGAATTAGATTCACAACGTAGAATACCACATTGTTCCATTTCATTTTACATTATGGACAGATTTTTTGAGAATTTCTCAATTCAGCGAGCCTCTAAAGATATGGAATTAACAAATTAAAAACCCTTTCCATTGAAAGACAAATGTATTTTATATAGCAAACATGCTTTTTTTTTCCCGCGTCATGATTGCTCTAGCATATAACTATTGTCATTATGACGTCATAAATCATTACCTGCTCCATCCGCCAATCAAAAGCGGCGTTACAAGCGGCGACGTCATTTTTTTACGTTATGGACTGATAACAAATTTCTAAGCCAATGAAAACGCTTGTTACAAACAAGATTAAATTATATATATATTGTAATTTCAATTCTCTATGTTTGTAAAGACAATGACATAAGACTGTTAAGTCAAATTATATTGTTACTTGCTGTCAAGTGAATCTAGCGATACATGTTCGAGGAAAAAAATAAATACAAAAAAAACCCCCAAAAAAACAACAAAAAACAAACAAAAACAAACAAACGCATAATCACAGAAAAGCTTCGTTTTACCAGAAAGGGCCAGTTGGATCTTACAGGTTACCTCGCTGAGTTTAACTATGAAATATAGTTCCACGTTTTTATGGTACAACAGAAGTATAATCAAATAATAATAAAAAAAAAAAAGACCCGTGATTTTGATTTATCTTAATGAAAAACTTGTATTTCGACGACAAAGGAAAGTCCTAAATGCGGTTCAATTAAGTAAAGATGAATCGGATACTATGGGATAAGTACTGTGTACACATAACAATTTAGTGAGTGATGCCCCAGAGGTAGCGGGCACACCTCACTAATGGACCTCGAGAGGAAATCCGAAGGTTGTTGTTCGAATCCTACTTAGGCGGGGTTTTTTTTTCATTCTCGGATAATGCGATAATGAGTCGTTCTGTGCTGTCGGGGCTGTGTCCGTATACAACACACTTCACCCTAATGGTCGCTGATAGCATACGACGAGCCTCTCGTGTGTTGTTAAGTGAGGTAGTCACCAGCTACTACAAGGAAATTTTCCCTTAGAATGACAAACCCAGCAAACAAACTTCAGAATGACGCGCGAATCGGTACAGAAACGATAGGCCGATCTTATATGTAATCCACATAATAATTGTAAAACACAATGTCCTTGATAAAAAAATATTGCTATTATTATGTTTTTGTCAATTCTTATAGAATGAGGTAGAACTGATGAATACCTATTTTATTGGCAACACATGTGTTTAAGCTAACGTGAAAATGACAGAGAAACGGACGTTTACAGAATGCCGACATATTCTATGTTCGTTTAAATATTTGCTTAATTTCATTTTATGGTTTCATTATCTTTGAGGTGCTTTCACATTTTCTAGAATCATTGTCAAGACATGACTCTAGTTTTACACAGCTCTATAATTTCTGAATCTTTATTGGGATTCTTGTCTTAATTCCAACAGTAAATTTTTCCTTTGCTGTTTTCAATAAAATTAATAGAATTGTAAGGCACTAAACAGTGATAATGTATTTGGGAATTTGTATTAAAGATATCTAATTTGTGCCACATCTAGAATTAAATCACCACTACATACTTAGAATTTTCAAAATTAAATGGAATTAAACTTAACTGAACCGAAATTTAACTGAGCTGTTGTTGGCCACGAGACCATCACCCCTCCCCATTACAACTTTACGTAGGGCACTTATCAAATCGTACTATATCAGAAACACAAGTAGGTACAAATTTATCCAATTATTATGCACAGAAAATCAAAAAGATCTATATAATTTGGCCAAATATATAAAAACTACTAATAGAAGACGTGATATTGCATTAAATTAAGCTAACGTCTTGAGAGTTTATTAACCACAAAATAGATATTATTATATGCAGTGCTAGATATCTCTCTACACTTCTAGGCG
The DNA here is from genome assembly GCF_902652985.1 of Pecten maximus. Classification (NCBI taxonomy): domain Eukaryota; kingdom Metazoa; phylum Mollusca; class Bivalvia; order Pectinida; family Pectinidae; genus Pecten; species Pecten maximus. Next base: position 40,550,498 of record NC_047024.1, read on the forward strand.
TACTGTAGGTGTGATAGTGGCGCGTGTGTGTTGTTGTTTATATGTTAAATGTTATATTGCACTGTATATATGCACAACTGATGAGCGGTATAGCTCAAAGTAATAAATGAACTTGAACTCTATAACTATTGTCGTAAAACAAAGGACAAAAATCACATCCTGTTCCTTTCAGCAGACCCTACCAACATCTGCACTCATCTAAAGATATAGCAAATCTTTGTCGTCTGTTTTATGATGCGGTAAATGTGACAAAGTAGTGGTGGGGTTGGTATTATGGGAATATTCTTAAAACCGTAGTACATGTAGGAAAGTTTAAACGGGTCGAGGATTTTTTGCTCTTTCCTTGTTTTTGTTTGTTGTTGTTTATTATTATTATTATTATTTAAACGTAAACTGTCGTACTTGTGACATTTGTGTATGATCTCAACGCCACAAAAAGTAACACAAAAAAAGTTGTTGATGAAATCAATTTCAGTTTCAAGTCGATGTTGTGCAGTCTGATGGAATATATTTCATGCCTTCACTTCAGCTCCAATGATACAATGCATCTCGGGTATGCCACGCCCCGAAATGGATATTACCTGTCAATTAAAATGACGTGACACTGCTCACGAGATTTAAATGTGCATTAAGCATGCGTCAAATTGTAAAGTTTGGTTTCAAAATAGTGTCGTGTGCATAAAAAGGTAGCCATGTTTGAACGTTTTGATTTTTCAAAACTTTTAATAAGAAGATGGACAAAATTTGCCTCGCTGAAGATACCAAGCGACGTTCTGGCAATGGAAAAACGGTTGTATACATTTTCTAAAAATATGTTTAATAAGGAAAGAAGATATTTTTATCAATTTAAGCAAGACATGTAGAAATCCAAACGATTCTATCTTTTTTCCAAACGAGTTTGTTTCACAAGACTTTTATCCCGCCAATATCCAGCATGTCGACACATTGGGTTGGTATCCAATCACGATGTCGTTTTACAATAGGGATACATGTCTTGGTACTCAAACTTTAATTTGGTAATGTTTATTTACAACGATTTATAATTACGTTTCGGCATTTCATTTTTTTCAAACGGGCTGTTCTCCTTTTAGCTGGAATGGAAAATGGTTGTGTAGACATTTTGAACAGATTGTATTCGCTAGTGTCTAAATACATGTTTAAGTATGTAAGGAAAGGCAATTCTTGACGGCGAAAGAAACATGAATTAGCGAATAATCTTCAATTTCTGTTGCCGCGAAGCGTTGAAGTCCATTTGGTGTGTCTCGATGCTCTAAAACTAATACCTAATAATTGAACAGCACGTTGGGTAAACTTTTAAATGTATTGAATGATTATAAATCTAAATAATTATATAAGCTTCAAAGTTGAAAAAACTGTATTCCCTATCTTATTTAAAGTACAAATGTCATTAGGTGCATGTCAAGTTGTCAACTTTTATCGTCACAGGAAATCCATTTCCTGAAACCGATTTCAGCGCCGTCAGTGCGTGCGTTTCATTCTGCATTACCCAGGGAAAGTTTACTGTCAGGAGAGCGCAGACAAAATGAGGATGCCTAAGAATACGGATGTTAGCGCTGAAAAAATGTGGTGGAATATATCATGAACCATTATCTTCGTGTTGGTAAGTATCTCGAAACCAGTCTGGTATGTTACGCATGATGTTTTCGAATACCAAGCTGCACACTGTTGCAAAATGAGGCTTATGTACAATTTGGTGTGAAAGTGTACAGAAATGTATACAACCATTTTGTAATCACTTCGTTTTTTAATTTTGTATAATAATGAAAATAATCAAGCTGGGAAAAGGCGAGTTGAAATACCTAAAAGTCGTAGAGAACTTGGTCTAAATTACCAATTCAATCGTCAGAATTGACTGAAACGTGACATAGATAATGGCTATATATTCCAAACGAGTTTGTTTCGCAAGATTTTCATCCCGTCAATATCCAACATAACGACACATTGGGTTTGTATCCAATGTATTTATAATAGGGATGTACGTCTTGGGACTCAAACTTTACATTGGATATAAGTGGCAATTACAGGCAAATATATAATCTTATATCTACTTGTCAGGTTGCTGGGTTTTTATTCAAATATTAAACAACCTACTCATCTGTTTTCTAAAAAAAAAATGGATTCCGATAGGCCTATATACAAAATGGACATATGGGATTGAAAGAAGCGCGTTTATAGAAAGAGTAATAACAGGCAACCATCATCAGGTGACTGGCTGTTTAAATTGCCCTTAGTCCGTAATAAAAGTAATAATGTTTAAATTTATTTTCTTCTGTACTTTCTTTGATCTTAAATCTTCGGAGAAGACAGACAAGGCCAGTACCTGTGATCAACGTCTCCAAATTCTATTAATTGTCTTCTTTTTTTTTATCTTCGACAAGTGTTTCCAGATTTATGTACATTGTATGTGTTTGGTTACCACAAAAATTTGATGATAGTATATATTTTAATGTTTGATCATGCTACCCGGTAGGTGACTTTCTGCTGAAAGGCTCATTACCTCAAGAATAACACCATCATAGAATTTAGATCAGTTTTCGTATTGTTTTCAGCCAACCATCATCATACCCTGCGTCTGTCCGTCTGTAAACAATCCTTGTTTTTGCTATTTCTTGAAAAACACTAAAGGCATATTCCTCAAACTGTATGTCCCCTTGGTCCCTAGTTGTGCCACGTCAGTTTAGATTTTTGATCAGAAAAACAAAATGGCCGAAATGCAGACATCTTGAATTTTGAGAATTGAAGGTTTTTATCGCTATTTTTTTAAAGTACTGGAGAGATACTTGTCAAATTTCATCTTGGATTTTGATAATTAAAGTTTGTTACCCCTATTTCTTGGTTCCCCTTGGCCCTTAGCTGTACCAATTCAATTTAGATTATTGATGTTGAGGTAGCCATCTTGGGTTTTGAGAATTGAAGTTTGTTATACTTTTATTTTTGAAAAAAAACTGAAGGGATGTTTCTCAAACTTCACACATAGGTTCCAATTGTTCTTGTTATCAGATTATTAAAAGGAAAAGAAGAAAAGGAAAAGTAGAGAGGTCAGTGGACGTCTGACATAAAACCAATGAGGATCATTCAATGGTGGGTGCCAAGATCTCTCTTTGATCTATTGTTCATTATTATCATTTGTTTTTGTTTTGATTTTGCAACAAAATAAAATTTAAAACTCCCAACTTATATGTATAGGACCCTAACCCAAAATGCAAAACTATTTGTGAAGATTCACAAAATTAATTTTATAGCTGAGAGAGAGACTTGAGCATAATTATGATATCTTTGGTCAGAAATGACAATTAATTCCAATAGTTTCATAGTTTTGATATTTATTTACACAACACATAATCAATTCATAATAAATAAAACAAAATGCTTGCATATGTAAAACAACTCCTTGTATAGTGTATATGACACTGTCAGTGACATTAAAACAGCATCATAATGTATGAATAAAAAGTATCAGGTTGGTGACACTTTTCTATTATTTACAAAACAGATTCACTGTCATGAATCAAAGATGTATTTGATGTGCAATATAGTCATTTTCAGGGATATCAGTTTTCCAGTTTGGAGTACAGCTTAAAGAAACAACAGTTTTCCTTGGAGAATTCCTTCATGGTGCGATGCAGGAGCTCAAAATAAATCGCATCACATACACATATGTAGATATTCCTCCATACCCCTCACCAGTAAATAGTGTATGTGTGAAACAACCTGAATTTTTTCCCCAGAAGAAATCAAGTGTGACCTAGGGCACTTTGATATTAGCTGATGACTACCAGACTTGATTTTACTATACTATAGAGCTGATATCTAAATCTGTTCTGGGATTTATCAGAATCCTTGGACACGGATGTTGAATTATGATTGGAAGGTCATGTGCACTGACAAAGTTATTTTTAATAAATGTACTCACATAAAGAGTCCCTTTAAAATATGTGTGGACCACATCAAAACAGTCGGGCTTATCTGTGATACTAATTAAAACCTTATGTTTATACATGAGTGTATGTATACACTTACATAAAAGATAAAAATTTACAGAATAAGTACTATCCATGACAAAGTGGCTTCCATACGACTGTACAATGGAGTACAGCTTCTATGTCAGTGTTGAACTTTGAACCCTGAATGAAGAGGTTTTACACTCTGATGCCGCGAGAGTCCTAGTCGTAATCCCGATAGTGGAGATTTGATATTAACGCCACCTAGTGAGGTTGACGGTGATTTTATCCTTCCCACGCCTAGAGAGACACTTGGAGACTTTGTACCAGCGCCACCTAGTGAAGAACCTGGAGATCTGATACCAGCGCCACCTAGTGATGATTTTCCATTGCTTGCACTGCCTGAAAAGAGAAAGTCATTGGAGTAATCACATCTACAACAGTTTGACTCCAACATGTTCCATGACGCAGGGAAGCATTCTTGATGTTTAAAGAGAACTGTATATCGTAATAGTAAATTTTAAAAGGTGCTTTAAAGATCAAATTTTTAATTTACATGCTACATTTTACAGTTGGTTCATAGTACTAATGTATGAATACATATGTATCACTCATATGATCAGGCAGGAAAGCTTGATGAGCCTAAATATTGAAAATTCATTTTCTGTGGTTCAATAAAATGACTGATATTTTATACCTATAACCGGTTCTTACCGCATTAGAGAAGACATCATATTAAAACTCCTCCACGACAGTTTTGTAGTTTTTTTATGTGACATTTAAGTAGATTTGTATAAGCAAGCATTACTTGTAGCCGAACCTGACAAACTGTTATTATATAATAATATTCATGATTCTGTCTAAAAGAAAAGTCATAACAGAATTATGAAGAAATAAATAATGTCCATTAAGCTGACATGAGTGATGACTTCTGCAGTATGCTGCACTACTTAAACATATATCTATCACAAAAAATCTGAACAGCAGCCATCAGACATAAAACAAGAGAGGACATGGAAGGGTCCCACGCTGCACTGAATATATAAACATATTTACCACAAAAACACATTCAGATTGGACACATGCAACCTATTTGTAAAGCTCTTTACAAACATAAGGTAATTTAACATATGTATATGTTATATAGGATTTATATCTGGCTAATTACATGCAAACCAACATAATCACAAGATATTTAAAAATTAAATAGACAAAACACCTGTTAAATAGGCCAGAAAATCTAAGGTCTACATCAGGTAATTATTCCTAGATCTACACTCTAACCTTGGGATATTAACTAAACAAGGCATAGCTGATGATATGGACACTCGCCATTTAAAATGAAATAATAAAGTAAATATGTGACTGAAGTTAAAAGAAATGTTGACATATGAAATAATGTGTCCTGCAATAAGGAGCCAATCTTTGATTCAAGGGGGCGGGGTTTTTACTAATCAAAATCTGTTATGGGTTATACTGCTGAACAGGAATAGATATGGGTTGATTACCATGACAAGAAGTACAATAAAGTCCTCCTTTCAAACCTCACTCAGGGACTAAGATATCGGTTTCTACTGAGACAATCTTAAATTCTTATATAATATATATAGATACACAAGGTATTACCACTTTTTGATTAAAGTAATTTTATAATAATTCAAACCTCATCCAATGAGAAAAATCTGTTACTCCCACCTACGAGGGCACATTAAAGTACCGGTAATGTTGATCCGAGTCCAGCCCTTTACGCTTAAACAATTTTGAAAGGCAGCTGCTCTATCTCTTCACCATTATACATGAGAACATTAGGAGAAACAAGAGAGGAACTGACATTAAATGGAAAGTCCCATGCTGAATAATTCACCAAGGCAGAAAACATTTTGAATAATTCTGTAATTTAGACTCTGAGAAATTAACATGTTAATGATGTGTTTTTTTTTTCTTTCTTTTTTTTTTAAATTGATCTGTATTGCAGGTGTGTATAACTCATCTATATTTTACATAAAAATGTTTTGATGAGATTTGTCTATCAAATATTTAATTGAAATTTGAAATCCATTACTTTGATAAAAAAGTAAAATCTATTGAATCTCTATCTAAGGATTATAATTATTAGGATTTCTTTGATAAATATATAGGCAGGAAAAACAATGGAAAATCAAACTTCTGTTACTGTTTGATAATATACCACAGCCGCCTCTTCATCGATCACAATTACTGTTTGTCAGTAATGCAGCTCCTTAACTTTTACTGTGGTTGGAAATTTCTGTGATATACACTGTTAGAAGCATGGATATACTCCAATCAATTATAAAAAGTTTGAGGTTTGAAAACTTATCTTTATCATTCTGAAAATCAGGCATAAAACCGCTGATGCTATCAGGCATGTTGATTTCAATATTAGAGACAAGTGGATGGCTGTTTATGCAGAAATGAAAGGGATCACAAAAAATCATTGCTGTAAGCATGAATGATCACATTGTGATGATGATGACGCCAAAAAGCAGGTTGTTTAGATTTTTGTTTACTACCTCTAGGTATTTTTCTATACAATTTAACAATAGCTTGGGGAATTGTATTTCAAACAAAGGTCTGGTGATTAAAAAATGGCTTTCATACAAATGATAACATTAATGCTAATGTATGTACTGGTTAACCTTTCTGTATGTTTTGATCAGATTTACAAATGCATATTCATTACGTCCTGTAGGGGAGATAACAAGAGGCCCATTGGACCTTTATCACTCACCTAATCTTCATAATGGCCATGAAGTAAACTCTCTATTGTAGAGTTAGTTCATTCATGTTAATTTTGAGGATGATACAGGCTATGGATATAAAACTCAAATTCATAACTTTTATTTAGTAACTACAACATGTCTTTTATCATAACCTGGAAATTTAGGAACATACTTTTTGAAGATGTTAACATTTTCGAGCCAGGTGACCTTGAAAGTAGTCAAAGAAATACATTTGAAAAAATTTGGTAGTCCTTCATCCCAGCATGCTACAGACTGAAAATCCTAACCACTGGGTTAATGAGAAGAAGTTGTTGAAAGAAATCAAAACATTAAACCAATGTGACGCTGAACATAAGTCAATGTTATTCATTCAGCTGAGTAGTAAATAGCCTTCTTCATTCCAACATGCTGCTAGTGAATGAGAAGAAAATTCTCCCTACATTTCACTCCAGTAACCTTGAAAAGCAGTTGAGGTCATTCATTTGAATAAACATTGGAGCTCCTGGTTTAATATCATGATCAGGGAGACAATTCATGGTCATGGTATAGAGTCAATGAGAAAGCTCAGTCACAGATCAGGGGAGACAATTTATTGACATGGTATACAGTCAGTGAGATAGCTCAGTTACAGATCAGGGGAGACAATTTATTGACATGGTTTACAGTCCGGGAGATAACTCAGTCACAGATCAGGGGAGACAATCCATCGCCTTGGTTTACAGTCAGGGGGATAGCTCAGTTACAGATCAGGGGAGACAATTTATTGACATGGTTTACAGTCAGGGGGAGAGCTCAGTTACAGATAAGGGGAGACAATTTATTGACATGGTATACAGTCAGTGAGATAGCTCAGTTACAGATCAGGGGAGACAATTTATTGACATGGTTTACAGTCAGGGGGAGAGCTCAGTTACAGATCAGGGGAGACAATTTATTGACATGGTTTACAGTCAGGGGGATAGCTCAGTTACAGATCAGGGGAGACAATCCATCGCCATGGTTTACAGTCAGGGGGAGAGCTCAGTTACAGATCAGGGGAGACAATTTATTGACATGGTTTACAGTCAGTGAGATAGCTCAGTTACAGATCAGGGGAGACAATTTATTGACATGGTATACAGTCAGTGAGATACTTCAGCCACAGATCAGGGGAGACAATTTATTGACATGGTTTACAGTCAGGGGGATAGCTCAGTTACAGATCAGGGGAGACAATTTATTGACATGGTTTACAGTCAGGGGGAGAGCTCAGTCACAGATCAGGGGAGACAATTTATTGACATGGTATACAATCAGGGAGATAGTTCAGTTACAGATCAGGGGAGACAATTTATTGACATGGTTTACTGTCAGGGGATAGCTCAGTTACAGATCAGGGGAGACAATTTATTGACATGGTTTACTGTCAAGGGGATAGCTCAGTCACAGATCAGGGGAGACAATTTATTGACATGGTTTACAGTCGGTGAGATAACTCAGTTACAGATCAGGGGAGACAATTTATTGACATGGTTTACAGTCGGTGAGATAACTCAGTCACAGATCAGGGGAGACAACTTATTGACATGGTTTACAGTCAGTAAGATAGCTCAGTTACAGATCAGGGGAGACAATTTATTGACATGGTTTACAGTCAGGGGGAGAGCTCAGTCACAGATCAGGGGAGACAATTTATTGACATGGTATACAATCAGGGAGATAGTTCAGTTACAGATCAGGGGAGACAATTTATTGACATGGTATACAATCAGGGAGATAGTTCAGTTACAGATCAGGGGAGACAATTTATTGACATGGTTTACAGTCAGTAAGATAATTCAGTCACAGATTTAAGTTAATTTATACACTAATGTAGAAAAATTTTCTATATAGAGTAGGGGAAATTATTCACAAGCATCATATATCAATGAAGATATGTCACAACAGGACTGATATTGAAGCGGAAATTGAGTCTTACTGATGTGAGCAGGTTAAGAAAGAAGCAGTTACATCCCTTTCATATATAAACCTATCGCACATATTTTCAATAATTTTAGGAAAATATTTTTATTGTACATCCATTGCTATGATAAACTGATAGGAGTTATGCCCCCTAATGCACAGCAACTATACAAGTACAACTGTAGTAATATACTGATATTTATGAATATCTTCATACTGAGTGAAATTTAAATCGTTCAAATGTATATATATGATAAAACCTCATGTACATTTGTAACTTGCCCAACAAGGATGCACCTCTCTAGCAAACCAAATTAACTGTAATTTAAATAAAATGTATTGTAGACAGGCCTTGACTTGTGGTAGGAAGAAATCTCCACATATACAGTAAGGGAGATAATTCATAGATATTTACAGGAACTAGAACACAGAAAAGTCATTTTCAAAGGGATTGTAAATTTGACTATATAATTCAACATACTTCACCCCAGTTATGCCACTGTTCTAGAAACGAAAATGTCAGCACTTCCTTATATACAATATGACCAGAACATACTGCAGTCATAGGGGTATCTCAGAAATAATTTCTGAATATTGAAAAAATATTCTTTTACACTCAATTGGAAGCTTTTTCACTTTCACTTAGATTTAATACTCAATTATAAAACAGGTCATTTTCTATGAAATCAACGTTTTTCTAAAATTTGTTTATCTCAAACAGGCTTCTACAACCATATAAAAGCATGAATCATATCAGGAAATTAACAACAAATACTTCGCGGAGGGAGATAGTGTGTTGTTTTGGTTTTTTGTGTATTCAGTCCCATGCTAAACTCATCAGGATTTATCGTAGAAATAGCAGCAGTTGATTCCCTCAGGAGTTCAGAATGATTCCGTCCTCACCTAACTCTACGAGGACCTTTAGTGCTAAAACATTACATTAATAAAATCAACTTAACCAAAACTTGTTTCAAAGAAAAAGTGATGCCTTTTTCTTTATTGCTGAATTGTGGAAAGACAAAAATCACCGTGTGAGTTTACTCTCCTGGCTGTGTTGGCAGGGTAAACAAAGACGAGAATACCTACCAGGAGGCGTCCACTTGGGAGTACTTCTCACCAAACTCCGGCCAACTGGACTGGACATGGTCTGACCAACTGATGGAGAAACAGACTTCCTCACAGCCGTCACTTTACTTCTGGGGGCAACAGATTTAGGGGCTGCTGTAAGGAGACATTCATCAGTATAATAATATTATTATCAATGATGAATAAAATTATTGCAATATTACCTTTAAGTGTAGAGCCACCTGTTTGTTACCGGATTATAATAAACCTTCTCTGCTTCTGTCATTGATAGTCACCTGTACAATTGTTCTTTTGCTGATTGTAACACAAAGACATACTGTATTTATCTGCAAATAAACTCATGCCCACAAATAAGCCCCTTTCTTCATTTTTTGCAGAACCATCCATTTAAAAATATGGTAAGCTTAAAGTTGTTCACAAATAAGCCCTCCACAAACTTAGATACTGAACATTTGCACTACGGATGGGGTCTTATTTGAAGTTAAATATGGTAAACTTTTACACTAGCAGGGCTTTTTCTGATGCCACAATTGATGGCCGTTAATGGACCCCATTCCCAATTAAAATTATTTCATATTTAAGTAAAATTCCCAAATTTTTCAGTTTACTCCTTAAAAAGTCTTTCCCAATTCACAAATTACCTTCCCAAAATGAGACAAAAAGACCCATTCCCAAACCAGTGAAAAAAAAACCTGACCTATTTGACGTTTAATATAGTAAACTTGTGCACTAGCGGAGGAGGCTTATTTGAAGATAAATATGGTAAACTTTTACACTAGGGGAGGGGTTTTATTTGAAGTTAAATATAGCAAACTTTTACACTAAGGGAGGGGTCTTATTTGAAGATAAATACGGTGAACATTTTCACTGGAGGGAGAACATTTTTGAAGACATACTTTTGGTCTTTGATTTAGTTGTAGATTTTGATTTCGGTGTTGCTTGTTTCTTAGTCGTTTTCTGTTTCTTTCCTTTTGCTGTTTTCTTTTTACTGAATCCTTCAAAATCACTATCATTGTCCTCCTCATAATCATCATCACTTTCTTCACTCACATCATTAGCTTCATCTGGGTCAAATGTACTTTCTAAAAAAAATTAACACAAAGAAGAATTATAGAAGACTTTAATTTCTAGTGAGAAAATATGTAAATCAAATGAAACACTATCATTACAATAAAGAAAAGGCATTTCTGGTTATAATGTAGTAGTCTGATTAACTCGAGACATTACCTCTATAATAGATCTGTTACATTACTTTCTGTTATGACAAACTTTAAATTTGTCTACCACATGGTAACAAATATAAGCAATACTACATACCACTATCGCTGTCGACCACAGGTTTTTTGGTTGTGGCCCTACGTCTTGTCTTGGGTTCGTCTTCAGACACGGAGCCTATCACTTCAATGTTGTCATCAAACACCTTGCCTAAAATGACAAATATTCATAATATAGAAAACAGTTCTGTACAGTATATAGTGAGTGTTCATTCAAAACCCTGGCCTGGAGGATCGAACAACTGTTTTCTATATTATATCTCATATTGATTTTAAAAAAAGTTGTCAAATGTTTCTAAAACGTTTCCATGGTGTTTGTTTGAAATTGTCAATTGTATATATATCTAGGATTGGCAGGAACAATGTACCTGGTAATAATAACAAAAGATTTTATTTCAAATTTAGGGAATTGCCCTTTGTCCCACCAAGTTGTGGTGATAACAAAATGATTAACAGAATGTTTCCCTACGTTGTGGGTGTGACAAGGAAGCTCAATCCAAGGGGTGAATTCATTAACGTCCAACCCGAGGTTTGCTGAAGGTTGGACATTTATGAGTTCCCAGGTTCTGCCCTGCAGGTAGGGCGTAAGAATTGTACCTGCTGCCCCCACTGCATGATCGTAAGAGGCGACTAAATTTGGGATCTTATCTTTTCTCTTCTTTCTGAATAACTTTCTTCTTCCTAATATCTCCCTTGACAATGCCTCACTTTTGGTCTTCAGGTGAGCGTTCGCCCCTGTGAGGAAGGCTTTGGGTTCTGTCCCCTGGCCGAGACATACCAGTGTCTTTAAAAATGGTAGTTGCTACTCCTGCTTAGCGCTCAGCATTTTGGGAGTGGGACGACTGGTTGGTCCGTTGTCAGTATCATGTGACCGGGTGGGGTGTCCTGCTGGGTGTCTTCGGCAGTATGCTTCAGTGAGGTAGCACTAACACAAACATACCACAGTACAACGTACCCAACAAACCTGGGTTGATTTGCAGGTCAAGAAGGGTGCAGTTTGACACACACACTGGGCCCCTTGAGCTCCTGTTACCGTACAATACCAACTTTTATTACAACATGGCCAGGGATATACTCACCATTGCCCACCGATGATTTAGCTGTAGACACTTTTTTAGGTTCCTCTTCATCCAAAACTACCACCTCAGGATTTGGTAGATCTACATAATAAGCAACATGTAAGTAATGTTATGGATGAGACACAATTGCCTCTATATATATATGTTCAAATCTAAATTGCATTATGACAGATTGATTATCAAACAGGGTTTAAGTTAAATTCTACATTAAATGTTTTAATGTACAAAATTTTACAACTTAATATCATTAACCTTTCTTTTTATATAACAATAATCACTCATTTGATTGGCTGTAGGATGGGTGCGTAACTAGTTATACCTTCTGTTATTGGCTGTAGGACAGGGTGTGTGACTAGTTATAGCTTTCGTAATTGGCCGTAGGACAGGAGTGACCAGTTTTACCTTCTGTGATTGGCTGTACGATGGGTGTGTGACTAGCTATAGCTTCGATTCTGTGATTGGCTGTAGGACGGGTGTGCGACTAGTTTTACCTTCTGTGATTGGCTGTAGGACGGGTGTGTGACTAGTTATACCTTCTGTGATTGGCTGTAGGACAGGGGGTGTGGCCTCTACAGTGAGTTTGTTTAGTCCCTCCATAGCCTCAACACTTGCTGTTATACTGAAAGGCTCAGTAGCTTCATTGGAGAGTGGAGGGGGTGTATCCTTCCCTTCTGTTGACTCTTGGGATTCATGTATGGACATTTCAAGGGCCAGCTGTAGCTCCCTATCAAAGTACCGATCAGCAGGAGGTTTCCTTAAAGAACAGAAAACAAATGGTTACCAAACCAAGCTTCCGAGTCTGGCTAAAGGGCAATAACTCTGTCAGCCGTTAAAGTCACACAGTAAAGTGTTGAAACATGCCGTGACCTCAGTGATATGGATGTTTATTATATAACTAATTAAAACAGAGAAATTATTTTTGAAGGACTTTTTCAACATGATAAATCAATCTTCAATTACATAATTTCATCTTGTATTTTTCAATTTTACTGTTTTCTAAATTAAAATACATTTTCCAATTGCATATTAAAAAAAAAAAGTTTTAAAAACACTGCCACGACAAGTTAAGTCAAGTGATGGAAATATTCATATTCTTGTACATGTGTCATGCTCTGAAAACAACATAATGTGTACACTTATATTTACATACATCTAAAAGTTTTGTTGACAAAGATTTTACACAAACCTCTTACTGGACTCCTCATTGTTTTTTATTGCCTGTTTCTTCAAATTATTTTCTTTGTTTGATGTTTTCACCTTAGATGTTTTGGCTTTCTTGGCTGGAGGTGGGGTGACATCTTTGAAGTCTTCTGATGAATATAGAAATAAATATTGAACGAAATATATCCTAGGCCTGTAGATAAAATTCTGTATTTTTTTTATCTAAAAATGCATTTACTGTGATTTGGAATAAAACACTTTCACATCCTGGAAATTTTACATTTATGTACTGTGTATACAATATTATGTTTGCATCTTTTTTCTTATATCACTGGACTATCAATTTTGAACCATTATACATGTATAAGCTATATTTAATTCCAGGAATAGTTTGAGAAAAAAATGTAAAACATTTACATAAAAAACAATTTATTATTGTTTTTTTCTAAAGACCATGTCTACATTGTTAACTTGCAAAACATTATTTATTCTATATATAGGCAAAAATATAGAGCTAACACATGTACAAGTACGTACACAATACAATTGATTGACCCGAATCAGCAAAATATGTCTACCAATTACTAATATATTCTCTTCACTTCTATACATATATGATCATTGTACCTTGTAAATAAACTTGATTCTTCGATCATGATCAGTTGTCACTTACCATCAAAATCATCATCATCTCCTGTGCTAAAAGCAGCATAGTTGACCTTTTTAGAAGATCTATGTAAAAAAAAAAAAAAAAAGCAGATTATTGGAGCTTTTCAGGGACAGAATTGCTAGTATTTGCTCTTTCCATATTTTTTTTCAAATGAGGATTGGTAATATGGGCTGTTTGGTGGCTGTCACTGATAAGTTTTACTTTTTGTATATAAATCCCTCAAGGTAAGGTGGTCATGATATGACTTGAAATTAAGGTCAGGTCAGGTCAGAGGCTATTCAAGTTATGAGGGGATAAAGTGGAGGGGCAATTTCCTGATTTTGACGAAACTTAATATTTTTGCGTTTCTCGTTTTCTAGAGAGTAATTTAAGTTGCACAAATTCATCGATGCATTCAAAGTTATATCTGACGTGACTTTCATATGCGAGAATAATATCGAAAGTTTGTAACTTGCTAACGGATCAGAAATCAGGAGATCGCAGTGTGTTACGTACGTGAGCTTAAACTTTCGGCCATATTATTTTTCAATTTGATTAAAACATGTTTTATTTGCATCAATATATATATACAAAAGGATTGGGCAAAAGCTTTCAAACTTATATGAAGACATTTCCCAATTATATGTATGTTTTTAGATCTATCCACAAATGACAATCACAACATGGGATCATCGCGAGCATACAGGGAAAATTAATTTCGTTACTTTCTGTGAAATTAAGATATGAACAGCATCCATTTTCTCTGTTTGTTCTTGTTTAGGCAGCTGCAGAGATATTCTCAAGAAATATGACAAAACCATCTTTCCCAGGTGCGCATTCAGGATTTTCGATAGGGGGGGGGGTGTCCAGTAATTTAGTGATAATGCCGCGCGAGCACCATACTGGCATATAGGCACGAGCCAAATTTTTTTTGCCAATGCATCTGGGTCTGGGGGCCGCCAATTGCAAGGCATTTTTAAGGCTATGAAAAAATTTCCACCTCCGAAAAAGGGACCCCCCCCCCCCCCCTGGATCCGCTAGTGGGTGGAGGGCTAGTGATAAAGTGTCAGGACACCTTAAAAATATGACCACTTGCGATCGGTCACTGTGGTCCGTCTAGTGGAGAATCGAACACGATCAGGAATTATAACCGTGAAAAAAACTCGGGTATTTTGACAGTCAAAACTGGTATCTGGCTCAAATTCGGTACATAATTGAATAATATATCTCAAATCACACATATAAGGTGTTAAGATAACATGAAACGCAATATAAACACTGTATTTTGTAAATTGTATGCGAAAAACAGTTTCAGAAACACGTACACACACGTTCGATTTCTGACATTTTTGGCACAACTTCGGCCTAATAAGCAGATTTTATGTAATTACATAGATAAATGTGGGGAAAAAATATTGAAACTTCGAATTCCTTTAGGCCTGATTTTTAATTTTTTTTTTGGGGGGGGGGGGTGAGATTCGAGGAGATAACATCAGATCTTATCACAATAGGAAACAACACACTTGAGGTGTCAAAAGTAATAAAAAAAAATCGAAACCTTCCAGATCTCCTGTCTGACATGTTTTTCAAACTTTTCCCATTGATGATTCGCTTGTTAACTAAAATAGCAAAGCACCATCCTCGAATTTCCCTCCATAAGAAGACCGGAAGTTGACATGCATTTAACACATTGTTTCGTATTTTTTGTACTTTCACTCTCAAAGAATTTAGTGGATGATTTTGAAGACAATGTTAAAAATGTTTTTGATAAAAAATACGTTCTTATTTTTTGGTGTTCTGTCTATTTCAGATTTTTCTAATTAAAAAAAAATAATAATATTATCTAAGGCTCCTACTTTTGTTTACTGTTGTTAATAATGGACTTCCGGTTACGTGTTCATGGAGTGGGTGAGAGTTGGTGATTTTGGGACGATAGGTAAGGCTTTAGTTACTGTTTAAACATGACATAACATTGTTAAGTCAAGCCTCTTCTCAGTTAAATCACACTCGATATTTTATGAGTCTGGTGAGAACAACACACCATCAAATTACAGTCAATGTAGAACCACCCTCTTTTCTTATGAACCACAGGGGTTCATTGTACTCCAATAATATTAGAGGTTTACACGACAGGAAACTTTTGACAGGCTGTCATGTAACAATATCCACCAATGTAATCAGGTGGAATAAGACCTCATATACGTATAGGAGTAGGGTTCATTGATGATTGAGCCATTACCAGTTTATATTGCCTATACTGACACATTTCTCTGTATCCAAACAATTGATTTTGACTAAACTTCATAAACGAGATTAATCTGTAGGCGGCTACAGGTAAATTGGGGAAAATGGACATAATGGTTAAAGTAGGCACAAATATGGATCTATGCTATATTTATTTAGACTAGAGCATTGACTCCCTGTATCAGACCAGAATAACCAATAAAACTGGTCGGATTGGGAAAAATATCCAATTTTGCTGTGGTGAATGGGGCCGAAATTAACAAATCAGCGCCCCAAAAAGCCCTGAGATAGTCCCCACCACTCCACAAACATTGTTATTTGCCCTGGTGTGTTGCTTCAGTAAAAAGCGAATTATAGCATGATCTACATCAGTTGTAATATTGCCTCATATGTAGAATGAATGTATGTATGTGTGTCAATAAAACGTTGGGAACTGTCTTGAGTTTCCGGGACAGTCTTGGTAATGTGAGACACTCACATGTACACATTACTCTAGATCTGAAATTAAGGGATTTTTTTAAACGAACGTACATAAACTGTTTTTGAAAATTATTTAGAAATTATCTCACAAACTCGGTGGAATTCCCAACGAGTATGAGGCTGGGCTTGGGTGTCGAACACATCCCAGTGGCATGACGATTTAGCCCAAAACACCCAAAATTACCTCCACACACTTCTCTGTTTTAAAGTATTGTTGAGAACATGTGAAATACAGCTGTTTTCACATATAAATATCATTATATATACATTGTATTTATATCGTGGACTTGTAATCATACTGTGGATGTTATCCACGTGTAAAGGGGCACAACTCCAACAGTCGCCAGGTCTTATCCCAGCATACTTTGCATATTTGAGTGTGCAAGGGTTATTATTGCAACCTAACATGAAGTGTAATCTTGTGAAATATTTTTCTGTAATGAGTTAGTATCAAACTTATTTATAGATTTATAATACCTCCATAAATAAGCAGATAAACCAACTTTGTTATGGATCACCTTTGTTCATCTTTAAATTTCAAAGAATGCAGAAAAGGGAGATATGTCCAGTGCAAGACTATAGTAATTAGCTATAGGCCAGGTGGCTTTCCCAAATCTAGCAAAATATGATTTTAAGGTTTTCAAGTTTTTTTTTTTTTTTTTTTTTACATTTTCATTATACATGTTCCAGGTATGTATAGAATTTTACCCTTTTTACCAGCTTGTATTTTTGCTAGCTTGTTATAGATTGGTAAAGAAATGGGGCTACATGAAGATTCACCCCAGATTATATATTATCGCAGGAGGCCAGAACCTATGGTTATTTTCACAAGTTGATTCAGATGTCAGAGTTTAATTAAAGATATATTTAAGACATATTTATATACCATATTTGACCTAATAAGGGCGCAGGGCGCGGGTAAATGACAGTGGGGGCGCCCTTATTAAGATTAGTTATTCTGAAGTTTTATGAAACAGACTATACCTTATAGCAGAATACCCAAGGTTGTGGAAACGGTAAAATATTCAGTCATAAAAATATTCCAGATGAAGATATCTATTCATTATCATATATTAAGCTTAAACATCACTTGAATACTCCTGTAAACTTGTAAACCATGCCAGCTGATCTTTAGACCAGAGAACGTGTGTTCCACCATTTATGTTCAAATGGAACTCTTTTGTGTTCTATTTATAGAAACAGGTGATTTCCCAGATCATATCAGACATCGTTTTCTTTGACCTAATAATTGATTTACAATGTCTTTTACTAGCTTTCTGTTCTGAACAAAAGTTATTTATCAACAAGAATGAAGTCTTTACTTTATCTTCAAATAAAGATGGTAAGTTATTATTTGTATGTGTGTTTAGTTTTGGGTGCTGAGAACTTTGCACTGACATGTCATCTGTAGCCTGTAGGAATACACAAAATGTGGCGAAAACATGTGTTCCAGTTACTTAATTTGCTGAAGAAAATTGAACACATAAGTTGTAAAATATTTCACATGAATTATTACTTTTTAACACCATTTTGACACTCAGTCATAGATTTATTTCCTTGAAAAAAGGTAGGGGCGCCCTTATTAGGGTAGGCGCCCTTATTAGGTCAAATACGGTACATGTATTACAATCATAAAGTATTTGACATGAATTATCCCAAAGTAACTTATAAAAGATTTAACTCTATACATCAACTCAGGTTGAACAAGTATACCAGTTTATAGCTGAGCTCTTAAAACCTGCATTATCCCATATTTATTTGCTTAAATATTTATGACCCATGATGTAAGATATGCCCTTATATCAGTAAACACTACAGGGCTTTCAGTAGACCATTTCCATTTAGAGCATGTTTTTTTACCCCCCCCCCCCCCCCATAAAAAAGGGGGAAATGGAATTGATGGGACATGTTCTATTTGAACCTTCAGATTTTTGAGAAATTATTATTTGACATCTGAAATAGGTAAAAAATTTAAGGTTCAATTTATTTTCCTGTGTACTGATTGGAGACTTCAGGAGTTGCTTCCCTTCTTTTTATTTCATTTCTGCATTAACAGAAGGCCAGGCAACATCTGTAGGGAAATCTTCGACAAGTTTAATGGTTTACATGTTTCTGCAAACCAGGACTATTCTGGATACTTCAATTTTAGATGTTGGACTGATTGATAACCTCAACTATCACATGATGTTTTGAAGAAAAGAAGTTAATTTTAAAAAAAAGTCATAAAACATTGAAAAATGTATAAATAATATAAATATAATGTCAACTTCGAATTCTTAATGGTGGCCAGTTTGATGATTCAAATGGGAATATCTGAATAGGGTCAAATATGTTTATAATTGTAAATAGATTTCTTTTTTTAAAATAATGCACCACAGGAAATCATTATATTATTCAATGAAGTAATATATTGCTGGTCTGGATTGTGATCATGCATTAACTCATTAATATTGTCAATATAGCAAATGTTTAATAATAATCAAAGTTTTGTTGGCAAGAATTTACCCTTATGATTATAAAGACTTAAAGTCCAACAACAACGTCTTAACTCAAGGTCATACTGATTTAATAGTCATTCCTTTCATGTTAATATCCAAGAAAGTTATTAACATTACTGTGACAATTAGTTTTGAGGATGGCAGATAATTATCCTTCTGTAATTTACTCCAGTGACCTCAGACTGTGGACTCCCTGACAATCTGTCTGGAATTCTCCTATAATGCATAAGTTATGTCCTACACATGTATATATACATATTGTACACGGCTGTTATTAGGAGAAAATGGCCAGTGAACAGAAAATATGCGTCATCTTGTGATAGCTATAAAGCAAAATGATTTATCTTATACATGCAAAAGTCTGAGGAAACAAAACCTTACAGCTGGTGTGATCTCTATTAATCATTGCTAGCTCAGGTAAAATACAGACTTTATATTTTTGACTATCCTGTTTTGATCTTAACAAATTTTCTTTTGTGCTCTATCTAAGAGTGACAAGTTTAAAAAAAAAAGAGTACATGTATATATCTCACCACCTGAATTTTATGATTTTCACCTAAAAGCATTTTTATAATATTAAATATAATGCTATTTTGGTCATTTTATTTCTTTAACGCAAAGGTCTTAAAAATTTAGTTTGGGGATTTTGAAAATATTCAGATGAAATCCATAAATAACATCAGCTATATAAATTTTAGCTATGTATTCCATATATAATTTATAGCTTTATGTAATCTGTATATAATTTATAACTTTGTGTAATCCATATATAATCTTTTATATAAATTTATAAGCTATATGTAATCCATTTATAATTTACAATCTATTTATAAGTCTGTAAGCAACTGATCATGGTTTTCAATAGTGATGCTGTGAGGTAGTATTATAAACCAGCTACACTTTTAGGGTCATATAAATATTCTGGATGAAGACTGAGTGTATTATTTTGTCTTCAGTCCCCTTCAAGAGATTAATGTCACATATATCAATGTATATACATGTAGTGTGTTTGTGTCTTTTTAAAAGCTTTCAATTTCCATCTGAATTATTAAACATCATATCAGCTTATCAAGCTTTATATATTTAATTTAAATTAGCTGTCAAAAAAAAAACCCAAAAATGTTTAAATGGATAATCTGAAAACAGCCTTAACAGAAAACACTATAAATGTTTAGCCTTGATTACAGTAAGGCAGATTAAATCTCTCCAAAAAAGGTCTGTGAAGGAAAGATAAACTAAGATTGAATCTACTGGAAAATGGAAATAATAATGCTTTAACTGGCTTGTTGTATTACCATGTCCTTTTCAATAAGCTCATGCACCCATGTTATATTCAGTAAAATACCAAAATAATGCTATTAATTATACCCCCGCAACGAAGTTAGGGGGGGTATACTGGAATCACCTTGTCCGTCCGTCCGGTCGTCTGTCACAAAATTTGTCCGGCTATGCATTCACTCATTTCTTTATGGATTTCACTCAAATTTGGTATATAGTTAGAAGACCATATGAACTTGTGTCCCCTGCAGTTATTTTGCAATTTAGCTCTTTTTAACAGAGTTATGCCCCTTTTTCATACAAAATGTGTCCGGCTATGCATTTACTTATATATATATAATTAGTTTTTGATGGATTTTCTTGAATCTTTATACAGAGTTGAAGGATGGCATGAAGTTGTGTCTCCAGTAACGGCTTCTTCCGAAAAAAACCTTTTTACAGAGTTAAGCCCCTTTATATAAAAAAAATGGTTACTAGCTTGTCCGGCTATGCATTTGCTTTGTTTTCAATGGATTTTCTTGAAACTGTTTACACAGTTGAAGGACTGCATGCACTTGTTCCTCCAGTAAATGCTTTTTCCCAAAAAAATGCTTTTTACATAGTTATGCCCCTTTATTTGAAAAATGGTTATAATTTTGTCCAGTTATGTATTTCCTCAGTTTTCACAAAATTGGTGTATAGTTAAAAGACCATATGGTGTTGTGATTTTCCCCAAGTTGTCCTTTTAAACAAATTATGCCACTTTAGCCCTTTTTAACTGAGTTATGCCCCTTTTTCATACAAAATGTGTCATAATTTTGTCCGGCTATGCATTCACTTAGTTTATGATGGATTTTCTTGAAACTTTATACAGATTTGAAGGATGGCATGAAGTTGTGTCTCCAGTAATGGCTTCTTCCGAAAAAAAACTTTTTACAGAGTTATGCCCCTTTATGTAAAAAATGGTTACTAGCTTGTCCGGCTATGCATTTGCTTTAATTTGTTTTCAATGGATTTTACTAAAATTTGGTATGTAGTTAGAGGACCCTATGAGGCTTAGCTCTATGCAAAGATTTTGCCGAATTACCTGTTTTAATAGAGTAAGGCCCCTTTTTTTTTAAAACGAGCAAAATTTTGTTCAGCTATGCATTCACTTAGTTCTAGTTACCTAAACATAGAACATGTTTGATTTGGTTAAAGTACCATAAATAGGCAGCTTCACAAAGTATCCAAACCAATCATGGAAAAGCGGGGGGTATACTTGTCACCCCCTCGGTGACAGCTCTAGTTTTTTCTGTAGTAAGTCCACTTTTTATTTTGAGAAAATATTTTCAGCTTTAAGATCTGCTTGTAAGCCCACCCAGGAGTTATTCAGTAAAATCCAAAGAAAATCCTGTTTAAGTTTTTTGAGTAAAAATGTATGTGTTAACTTCAAACTGTCTTATTGCATAACAAATATGTAAGATAAGATACACATGAAAGATCTGTTAAGCATGTAAATAAGGGTGGGTACATTTTCAGAATAGTGTATAATTGAATGTTTTGTGAATTTTCACATTAAATTTTTAGTGACATAGAAAATTACTGGCCTGTGTCATTTATAAGTTTTATATTACTCCATAGAGCTGTCACGCTGTTAAGTTTCTGGATCTCACAGGGTATATGGGACCAGTAAGTTAACTTTCACCCTTGTTGCTATGTATTCATATTTATTAAATCCATATCTATAAAAATTTCTTGCTACAAAGAAAAGAGGCGAACATTTTGCATGTATGTTTTACAAAAAAAATTCTTATTGCATAATTACAAAATGTACCTCAAAATATATGTTTTGTGTCGACTTTGAGATTTCATTAGCTACCTAGGCCTGGCCCAAAGGACCAAATGAGCTTAATCCATTCTCTGTCCGCCATCATCTGTTGTCGGTCATCCGGAGTCAACTTTTCCATTTAAACAGCATCTCACTAACCAAGAGTCCCATTGTCATGATATTTGGCTGATATTAAAGTTCTCTGTATGTTCTGAACAGGGGCCGTGTGGTTAAGGTGTCCCAACACTTTAACACTAGCCCTCCACCTCTGGGTTGCGAGTTCGAAACCTACGTATACATGGGGCAGTTGCCAGGTACTGACCGTAGGCCGGTGGTTTTTCTCCGGGTACTCCGGCTTCCCTCCATCTCCAAAACCTGACACGTCCTTAAATGACCCTGGCTGTTAATAGGACGTTAAACAAAAACAAACAGTATGTTTTGAAACAGTGCTTTGTATCGACTACGAACACTACAATAATTCATTAATTAATTGCGTGTTATGTATTATATTGTAAATATGCTTTCTTTTTACATCATGTGAAAATAAAATATAAAGAATTTGAATTTGAAAAAAGCCCACTAAAGTTTGTAAAAAGAAATGACCTTGACCCATATTCAAGGTCACAGGGGTCAAATATCTTAAAATCTTTAAATTACTTCTTCTCACTAACCAAGACTTCCAGATATATTTGGTTGATAAGGTCCTTGTTTCCAATTGGATTGATGAAATTCATTTCAGTAAAATTCATTCATAAATCTTATAAGAAACTGGGAAACAAAATATGTATCGGTAATATATTTATCTATTACAGAGAATTTTAGTGAGGACTGGGGAATAAATTTAACCATTCAATAAATGTTTGGGTTCATTTTGGTATTGAACATTCATGTAGAAATCTTGTGATAAATTAATAGTTTAATAAAACGATGCTATTTTTAATTTAGTTTCAGACAAGTAATTATACCTACAAGACAGATGTGACCATGGGTGGGTCGTGCAACCAAGCATGCATCAATTCATCTACGTATACGTAACCAGGATATACAGTATTGTCATGGTGACCACTTCACAACCTCGGACCACCAGATGGCCTTCCTCTTCAATGAAGGTATATATATTGTATCTGTATTACGTAAATGTGATATGATCAAAATTGATTTTCATACTTGAAAGCACATACATATGATATATATATATATAGGTACATTGATTATCAATTTGGGAGGATTTTTTTGTGGGTTTGAAATGAAAGGACATGTCGCATTCATACAGCAATGTGTTACATGATAGATGTGTCCATTTTATCATTCTGTCAAAATGAGATTTTTCTTCCTGTGAATATTAATAATTTAAAGCTATTAGAGTGTTATTTATATGTCCTCGTGTTCAGACAGTGCTGTAAAAAATCACAAACAGGCAATATATCATAAAATACTTCCCAACAATAATTAATTTGTTTGGGTGAATTAAAATATTTCTGTAACTTTTAACATCCTTTTATCCGGTAATGCGCCAAGGGGATCAACACATCGGACATAAGTAAGAGGTTGGCTTATCGTTATTATGCAGTAAAATCATAAAACATTTTATTTGGCATGGGTGGACTTATTACGATTGTACCATGTATGGACTTATTATAATTACTTGACAAAGGCTTGTTAACCAGAGAGGAATGTGGACTTGTGTTAGGACACTGGGCTACATGACCAAAGGATTGCTAGTTTGCACTGATACTGTGTTTTATTATTGAACAAGATACTTCACTTCATTGTGTTCAAGTCAACTGTTATTATTAACTAAGTGATAGGGATAAGAAATTTTGTTTTTAAGCTGTTTGCCCAAAAATGGCAGCTCTGACTGTATGTTCCGAAGCGAGTTGAGAAGGACATTGTCTGGAAGCTAAAGGCCTAATAACCCCTGATAATAATTTGTGAATCGCTATAAGACGGCTATATTGAATTATTATTGTTGTATGATTATTATTACTTGGCATATTAAATTATTATTATGGTTGTATAATTATTATTACTTGGCATGGCCTTCTTGCTAGATATTTAGTTCACTTTCTGTTCTATATTAAATGTCAGCAATTGCATTTTGAAAATTAACTTTGTTATTCTATATGAGAAGTCAATATTTGTTGATGTATTAAAGCTACGAGTCTTGATATTTTTTCGTCGTCTCAGCATAACAGCTGGCTCACGTTGTTTTGTCATACAAATTATGCACCTTTGATCAGGTAAACTTACATGTAAAAATGATCAATGGCCGTTTGATTGATTTCTGGTTTGTAAATGCGGGACAATTATAACTCAGTTTGGTGTTAAATAGTATCCGTGTAACGTAGAACCCAGTATCTATGGTATCACAAGTTAGATGATGGCTGATTCTGGTCAGACATTGGAGTGTGGGCCAAGTCTATCTGACACCTGTGTAAGGTAGGCGGGATTTGCCATTGTGATGTAGGATTTTGTCAATACAAATCTGTATCCGAGTAAATAATATGACAACTTAATTCTTGGTTATAAATGATCACAATTTGTGTAAATCATTTCACAAAAAACAACCATTTTTGTGAATGTGTTACTTGAAGATGCTGCAAATAGAATAATTTTGTAAGTGTAATTTGTTGAATTAAGTCACCTACATACACAAAGATTCTTGTTAAATACTAAAATTGCAAATAAGTTTGTGTGAACTTGACCAGTAAGACTCATAGACTGCTTCCAATTCAAAGTCTTTTCTTGGGAATTGCTTATCATGCAGGTCTGAAGGTCAAAGGTGAAGGCCACTCTTACTACAAATAGAATATTGCATATAAATAGAAATAATGTATAAATACAAAATGTTGAACATTGTATTTTTGGAATTGGTTGCAGTAATCTAAGTATGGTCGACAGTTGTTGATTTATAGCCGTGAGGGGCTTTAAAATTATTTGAAGTTGAATGTTTCGGATGATGTAGTTTAAGTTAACAAACAGAGACATGTATAATGTCTCATTATAAATGTTCTGTTATTTGTGATAGGACGATTGTGTTACTATAGAGTCAATATTAATGCTGACCTGTACTGTCTCAGGTAAAGGCCGTACAAAGACGACATCATTCACCTACCGGGCGGTATTAGAAATATCAGTCTCGGTCGTGACATCTTATAACATTAAATGTCTAAGAATTACTGACTGTGGATTTAAACGTCAGATTTCACCTGTCATAAGTGGATTCTAATTTTTTGTTCCTCTGTTAAATTTATGTAAATTCTTATCAAAGTGTATTAGTATTACCATATTATATGATGTTCCATGTAATTTATCAGGAAATTGTGTACATGTTATATATATGGGCTGTGATGAGGCTTTTTTGCCTCATTTTGCGATGAAAATTGTTGAATTGGGAATAAAATTTCAGTAGTCAACTGCAAACTTTGGGAATTTGGCTTCAGAATGAAATAGTTATAATTTGAAATGGGAATAGGGAAATCTCTGATTTAATTGCAACAGAAAACAATATATATTATAAACTTGATGTTAGCATAATCATAATTTCTCAGTGTTTAAGGCTAAAACTTTTGTTACAATTATATCATCACGTTGAAATGACCGATATATAGGTTTGTATTCACAGAGGGCTGTTTTCCCAATATGACAATAATAAAATAAAAATCATGAACAAGAAAAATAACTCTTGAAACAGCATAATATTTCCCAGAAGGACACACTAAATCATATCATAAACAAATTTTATTAAATCATAATATTCAAAAACAAAACCATGGGCAATACTTTTGTACTTGAAACACAATGCTTTTTTAAATAAAAATCTAGATTAACCTTTAACCCCCGAGGATATATGATCGTTATAAGACTGAGAAATTGAGTGATAAAATATGAAATTACCAGTACTTGTATGATGGTTGGCATATTTAGACATAATGATATTGTAACTTTATGTCACAGGGGAGGTAAGCATGGGCAGATTAGTTACAACAGGGGAGGTAATCCAGCCAATCACATTCTGATTTTGATACTACTATTCATCTGAAAATGTTCCATTTGTGAACTCGCTGATCGTGACCAATGTGACCTATTGTGGTGCTATATATAGAACCATATAAGTATGTATTGGTGTTGTCTGTTGATTGATGTTTACAATTCGATGTATTATTCTCGGTTGAATTGGCTTTTTAAAGTCCTAAGGTACACATTGATTTCAATCACAATCAGACATGGTTTCTCTACTTAACTATACCCCTGAGTTTAACACTATCATAGTGTATATACCTAAGATTAAACGTGGTCAGAATTGAAATTATAGATAGTTATAACAACAGACATATAATTATAATCTATATTGTTTGGAGTTCTGAGATGGAAATACAAAAATGTTAACAGGATTGGAATTATAAACAGTTAATATGACAATAGACCTGTTCTACATTTGTATGATGTTCTGAGTTCAGAGATGGATATATAACAACATGGGCCTTCGTTTAAAGAAAGTCAGATGGCATTAAAACGGATGTTTCACACGATCTTCTGGAATGAGGTTTGATTCCCCGATCAGGCATGAGAAGGTACTACATTGGTTAATCCGTTTTCCTCAAGTTTTCTGCTTTCCTCGCACATTCAGACCCCTTTCACAGTTCTGACGAGGATGAATATTATCATTTGATCTAATCTCTGTATAATCAATCGATTATACAATATATCCAATTTGAAATGGTCCTTTTCTTTAAGCCTAAAAATTTTGATTTTGAAGAGATATTTCTGATTCAAAATATGATTTCTTGGTGTAGTATACATTTTGTATGTGTATGTACATGTAACTAATATACATTGTATATGGTGATTCTAATTATACAATTTCACCAGTAAAACATTTACATTTCTGTGTCTTAAAGTCACAAAGATGTCTAACTTTGTAACAGTGATTTCTATCAAGAATTGGTCACTTTTAAGGAATCTAATCTGAGAGCCTTAATAAAGCCAATACAACAACTCAGTCACTATAGATATATTGGACAGTTTGAGATTCAACCTCTGGAACCAGGGCTGATATTAAGGCATGATGTCCTCTTTAACTGGTGGCAGCAGATTGTGTAACACATCTTCCAATGATATAAAAGAATTTTTTTACCAAAGTAGGGTTTTCATACATTCACATAAACATTTCTGTATATAATATAAGTTAAAACTTACATGTTCAATTCTAGTATAATGTGCTTTTACTAGCTCACATGGCCCGAATGGCCACTGCTGAGCTTATAATTATGCCATGGCGTGGAGTATGATCTGTTGTCAGTCCGTCAAAACGGAGGGTGTTGCTCCCTTAGGGTCAGAGCGACACTAGGACCAAATATGGGAAATCGAATAAAATCCTTTAAATCACTACTTGTCCTAAATGAGTGAATGGATTCTAATGAAATTTGGTCTGGAGCAATTTTGGGCAAAGGCCAGAGAGAAGAGGCCTAATAGTGGAAAAAAAAAATCTGAACTCCTTCTTCTTGAAGAATGACAGGATTTGGTCCAGATTCAGCAAAAAATCTAGAAAAAAAAATTGTAATATTATATACAGCTTAAAAGCATTTTACCATGATTGCCGAAATATCTTGGTGAGCTATGCAGGCCTTATGGGCCTCTTATTAGTGATTTTATATGTGAAGAAAGAGTGTGACTATGTTGGTATTAATATACTACAGAAAATCATGTTATAGTTTACATTATTGCAAAAGGTAAATTATCACACATGCACTCATGAATGAAATTAATGTTCATTGATAAAAAAATGGGTGGTACACCGATCAGATTACTGCATACTATGGTATATATGTAAAGAAAGCACATTGTAATATAAATGAATATTCATGATGTTTATAGATGTCACAGATTGTTTTGTAGAATTCGAACTTCTTGACTTCTGACCATATACATAATGTCTTTGTATTTAGATCTTAATATACATGTATACGTATACACAAATGTATATGTATTCAACACAATGTATCATATGCACTATGTGTTGTTGATCAGAAGGTAAAGATGTATATAATTATATATATACTATTAGAGTATTAATGATAAGTACAGAAGACCAGGTAATATCCATAGGTAGATCTTCAACAGGTTTAATTATTTTTCCTGTATATACGGTGAAACCTGTCTAATCTGACACCTGAATTTTCCGACATCCTGTCAAATCGGACACTGTACTGTATTACTGTGATGCTAAGTGTAGTCAACAAGAAATACCTGACTTTTCCGACATCTTGTCAAATCTGACACTGTACCGTATTACTGTGATGCTAAGTGTAGTCGACAATAAATACCCGACTCTGACATCCAGTATAATCCGACCAAAAGTGTCACTCCCACATGGTGTCGGATTAGACAGGTTTCACTGTATATACTATAAAGTATAAGTTACTTTCTATGCGATAAATCTTTGGCTTTGGTAGTGATTTCCTCAGCTGTCATTAAACTAAAATTAAAAGGCATTTATATTACTATATTAATTTTATACATGCATACAAATTAAGCATTAAGTTTACCAAGCCTTATGCACATCTTTGAAAACTTGTTAAGCTGATTAAGTTATTCTCATAATCAAATTTAGTGACGATGTTGAAAGTTATGTAACTCAATCACAAAACAGAATGACACTTTATAAATCATTGCTGGTAAAAGTTGTATTGTAGTATGAATGAACGGCTGATCAGGGGAGGGTAGAGAGTGTTATTTATCATCTTTATTTTGGACTGTTTGCTGGACCAGGAAATGGAAAATGTGATCCGCAGGTATGGATGTATGTAAACAAACTGTTTAACAAACCTTTTACCTGTATATGGTGTAGATCTGGTCCTCCTTATCATGACAAGGATGACCTTGTCAGGGTTTTGTTAGTCATCATGATGATGATGACCTTGACATGTTATTGTCATCATGACTGTGACCTTGACATGTTTATTGTCATTATGGCAGTGACCTTGACATGCTTATTGGCATTATGGCAGTGACCTTGACATGCTTATTGACATTATGGCAGTGACCTTGACATGCTTATTGGCATTATGGCAGTTACCTTGACATGCTTATTGGCATTATGGCAGTGACCTTGACATGCTTATTGACATTATGGCAGTGACCTTGACATGCTTATTGGCATTATGGCAGTGACCTTGACATGCTAATTGTCGTCATGACTGTGACCTTGACCTGTTTATTGTCATCATGGTGATGACATTGATATGTTTATTGTCATCATGATAATGACCTTGACATGTTTATTGTCATCATGGAGATGACCTTGACCTGTTTATTGTCATCATGATGGTGACCTTGACATTTTTATTGTCATCATGGCAATGACCTTGACATGTTTATTGTCATCATGGAGATGACCTTGACCTGTTTATTGTCATCATGACAGTGACCTTGACATTTTTATTGTCATCATGGCAATGACCCAACCTTGACACTCTTGTGGCTACACATTTGCTCTCTGACACCCCTGGAATATATCACAGCATATTTGATATGCCAGGAAAACAATACTGTCCAGTTACTATAGTGATAAGCTGATGCATTTTGATGATCAGTCAGATCAGTATCTATAGCTATCTGTCAGTGATAAGATTGTGTACAAGATATCACTTGAACCCCTGGGATTAAGTTCATATATATACACCATAATATCACACCATCAATATCTATACCTGATTACATTTTGGTGGTCAGCAGTCAAGGTTAAAGGTCAAAGGTCATTTGACCACTTTTGGAATAAAAAGCTTGTGTACAAAATATCTCAAGAGCTGAATATTTATTTTGATGAAGGGGTGCTGGGATACATGTAAATGTATAAGTTTTTATTACAATTGGAATAAGCTGGTATATGGTCCGATTTATGTCATAGTCTTTATTAATAGATTTAATGTTGCCTGGTACTGACCGTAGGCTGGTTAAAGTTTTCTCCGGATACTCCGGCTTTCCTCCACATCCAAAACCTGGCACATCCTTAAATAACCCTGGCTGTTAATTATATAATAGAACGTTAAGAAAGATAAACCTGAACCTAAACCTAATGTGGCATGATCTTTAATAAATTCATGTTGTGTTGAAGTGAAATTGTACGGTGGAGATTTCATGTGTTCAGATTTTCAAGTTTTGTCATGTCTCAGAAGGTTGCATTATTGATCTCATACCTGGTATTGCCAAAAGAAAGTATTTTTTAAATAAGTTGCTCTTTCTTGTGACTAATTGGATTTTTAAAATTATGTATTAGCTTAACTTCCAAAAATGGGAGACTGCTTCCTTAATAGATCCCCTGCTGGTTGACAATTTAGTAAATGTCGGCCCTTTATTGTGAGTTTTTTCACTGTCTCAGGTGGAGATCCAGATAATCACTAAATCTCTGTCAGATTTTTGTTGACATTGAAAAGTTCTTCGTCTCTCTATATTTTCTGTCACTCACTGCTACTATCACCCTATTAGGTGTAACTCAAGTATTTATATACAAGCGGAACCAAGCAACGCCTAAAGTTGGCGTATTCTTGTTTGATCTGAGAGCGATTGTCACAATTGGTAGGTTTTATGTAATAAGGTATAATCATGTAAATTTTTGTGGTGTTTACTACTTCGCCAGACTTTCAGAAGACGTGTACATGCAGTGTATAGGTATAGATAAGATTTTATATACAGTATTGATCCTGTCAGCTAGATTGATATTGAGGAGGCTGGTTTAAACTGCAGTCCCATGAAATACTAGATATATTATGACATCTTGATGGATAGTTGTACAACTAGATTGCTGGTGACTGGATAGTAGGACAACTGGATTAGTGGTGACTGGATATTGGGACAACTGGATTAGTGGTGACTGGATATTGGGACAACTGGATTAGTGGTGACTGGATATTGGGACAACTGGATTAGTGGTGACTCAGGATATTGGGACAACAGGATTAGTGGTGACTGGATTATTAAAGTAGTACAACTGGATTAGTGGTGACTGGATAAAGTTGTACAATTGGATTAGTGGTGACTGGATAGTGGGACAACTGGATTAGCGGTGACTGGATTATTAAAGTAGTACAACTGGATTAGTGGTGACTGGATAAAGTTGTACAATTGGATTAGTGGTGACTGGATAGTGGGACAACTGGATTAGCGGTGACTGGATTATTAAAGTAGTACAACTGGATTAGTGATGGCTGGATAAAGTTGTACAATTGGATTAGTGGTGACTGGATATTGGGACAACAGGATTAGTGGTGACTGGATATTGGGACAACTGGATTAGTGGTGACTCAGGATATTGGGACAACAGGATTAGTGGTGACTGGATTATTAAAGTAGTACAACTGGATTAGTGGTGACTGGATAAAGTTGTACAATTGGATTAGTGGTGACTGGATAGTGGGACAACTGGATTAGCGGTGACTGGATTATTAAAGTAGTACAACTGGATTAGTGATGGCTGGATAAAGTGGTGCAACATTGGATGTGTTGGCCGGTTAATTACCCGGGGTAATTTGCTCTGAACCATTTATGTATAGATGACCTAGGGTTACCTGCTCATGAACGCTGGCCTGGACAGAGATCTTCCAAACATGGATGTAAAGATGACTTCAGTCATCCACGATGATAAAGCTACTGAAACCAGCGACCGCATCAAAGTACATAACCAAAAACTGTTCCAGAATTGGAAGTTAACAGTTGGTAGTAGGTAAACATCAATGTCCCCACCCTTTTTAGTTTTGACCTCTGACCTTTGTGATGAGTTGAGTATGTGTATTACCAACTTGTTATTGAAATATGTCAGGTTGTTGTCATATCAGTGAAAATATTAAAAATATTTTATAATTAAATTATAATGTATAGAGTGTTTAGGTTCAGAGTTGTCACACTTAAGTGTATTTTGAAGACACACCATTATGATAAAATCTTTCTATAATCATAGCTAAACAATTAAATGTACATGTTTAAACTTGAGTGTTTATAGGTTCAAAGGTTAAAATGATATTAATACAAATTGTATTAGTAAAAAACAGACAAAACTTACTTAGGCTCCAAATTACTGCAAAGTCTATTTGTTGAATGAGAAGTTCGAGAAGACAGATGATGTGAGATACAGTAGATTATTACTGTGCTAATTAAAGCTCTATGTTTTTCTTTGTAAATATATAACTTTATCAAGCTTAACTTCATTATTCCTTATGGGCTTATCTTCCTTTAATTTCCATAAAATCTGCTCAGTTACATCACAATTCATAAGTAAATTATGTAATAAACACCTAAAATAGAACACAAACCGACCCTGCGAGCCAAGATTCATCCCTGGATGATATAAACAGAAAAGCATGGATTTGTTTATCAAATGTCGAGGAGTTTCACTGTTGGTTTATGGTGGGTTAATTTTCACGTTTTACTCATCTTTAATTTTAACTAACGGACTCGCGTTGACTAAGTAAGTCGTAGATGGTGTTGTAATTTTACCCAATTCTTTTCTTAGCCTTCACAGCACCAGCCAGTGTATCAAATAGCCTTCCGCCATTGTTCAAAACAAAATAGTTTGTGCATCCATATATTTGACATTATATTTTCTGTGGCTCATTTACAAATTGAAAGTGGAGCACTGCATTTGAGATTGGCTGTAATCAACGTGGAGTTTCTGGACTTTAATTGAAATAATGAAAATCTACGATATATCATCAAAGATAGATTTGTAATTTTGTCAAGATTTATATGTTAGTAGGAAAACATAGAGGCTGTTTTCCTATTTGTTAATGTAGTTTTTTTTATGAGTTTTCTTTTGAAAGATGAAACATAGAGATTGCACATAAATAAGTGTGATCAATAAACTGTTCAGTCCTTTGAAGTAGCCAGGACAAATACAAAACATCAAACATTATATTTAATCCCCCCCCCCCCCCTCTTTAACAGAAGCTGCAGATTTCACATATTTAACCAACAAGTGACTTATATAATTACTCAGGGATCGGCTATAAGTCTTTCTAGTCCGTCTGCTTGGCCGATATAGGAATAAATTACAGCTGGGGAAATAAATTGTTATAATGGGTTTTTTCATTCCTTGTGTATATAATTGTCCACGTGTCACAGAAGAATGACTTAGGTTTGAGACTGGTATTTCTAGGTGTTTTCTGATATGCTATATGTATATACATATATATATACACAGCTGTTCTAAAAACATGTATTTGGCCAGAAACTCTGACAGTGTATGCTTTCAGGCTATAAATTTTACTGTTGGAGAGGTAAAAAATTTTAATTGAGTGTATGAGTTTTGACAATGACTAGTTAGGGGTAAGTTGTACACTAGATGGAGCTGTTGTCAGTACAGGTACAATATGGACCAGGCCTTGAAACGAAGATATGCAGATACCAAGTAGGTTTTGCCAGTAATGCTTCGTATCATTGTACCCCTATATGGTAAAACTGCGGTGAATTTTAAGTCATCCTGTGACCCATTTCATTTACCACTATTCCCTGTCAATTCCTGTAATTTTATTTTTAGGTCACCTGAGACGAAGTCTCAAGTGACCTATTCTAATCGCCTTTTGTCCGTCGTCCGTCCGTAAACTTTTTACATTTTCGACTTCTTCTCCAAAACCACTGAACAAAATTCAATGAATTTTGGCAGAAAGTTTCTAAGGTCAACCAAAATTGTGAATTATATGGTCCCGACCCCCCAGGGGCCTGAGGGGTGGGGCCAAAAAGGGTCAAATTGACTAAAACTTCAAAAATCTTCTTCTCTACTCTCAGATATGGTGGAGTCAAACACTGTTTATAGATGAAAGGGTCCTGTTGTGCTTTACCAAAATTGTGAATTGCATGACCCTGGGGTCTCACGTTTGCCCCTGGGGAGGGGGTAAACTTTACTATAGTTTATGTAGGGAAATCACATTTTTGACTATTATTTGTTGGATTTCTATTGGAATTCATTCTAACTTGTATCAAATTAACAGCATGGGATGACAGTTTGATGGTATGTACATGTTGGCCCTGGTTGACCCCCAGGGGCTGGTGGGCGGGGCCAAAAAGGGTCGAATTGACTGAAATTTCAAAAATCTTCTTCTCTACTCTCAGATATGGTAGAATCAAATACTCTTCATAGATGGAAGGGTCTTAAGGTGCTTTACCAAAATTGTGAATTTCATGACCCTGGGGTCTCACGTTTGCCCCTGGGGAGGGGGTAAACTTTACTATAGTTTATATAGGGAAATCACATTTTTGACTATTAGTTGTTGGATTTCTATTGGAATTCATTCTAACTTGGTTCAAATTATCAGCATGGGATGACAGTTTGATGGTTTGTACATGTTGGCCCTGGTTGACCCCCAGGGGTTGGTGGGCGGGGCCAAAAAGGGTCAAATTGACTGAAATTTCAAAAATCCTCTTCTCTACTCTCAGATATGTTAGAATCAAATACTCTTCGTAGATGAAGGAGTCTTATGGTGCTTTACCAAAATTGTGAATTTCATGACCCTGGGGTCTCACGTTTGCCCCTGGGGAGGGGGTAAACTTTACTATAGTTTATATAGGGAAATCACATTTTTGACTATTATTTGTTGGATTTCTATTGGAATTCATTCTTACTTGGTTCAAATTATCAGCATGGGATGACAGTTTGATGGTATGTACATGTTGGCCCTGGTTGACCCCCAGGGGCTGGTGGGCGGGGCCAAAAAGGGTCAAATTGACTGAAATTTCAAAAATCTTCTTCTCTACTCTCAGATATGGAAGAATCAAATACTCTTAATAGATGGAAGGGTCTTAAGGTGCTTTACCAAAATTGTGAATTTCATGACCCTGGGGTCTCACGTTTGCCCCTGGGGAGGGGGTAAACTTTACTATAGTTTATACAGGGGAATCACATTTTTGACTATTATTTGTTGGATTCTATTGGAATTTATTCTAACTTGGTTCAAATTATCAGCATGGGATTACAGTTTGATGGTATGTACATGTTGGCCCTGACTGACCCCCAGAGGCTGATGGGCGGGACCAAAAAGGGTCAAATTAACTGAAATTTTAAAAATCTTCTTCTTACAACCCAAATAAGGTAGAATTAAATACTCTTCACAGATCGAAGGGTCTTAAGGTGCTTTACCATAATTGTGAATTTCCTAGCCCTGGGGTCTCGCGTTTGCCCCATGGGAGGGGATAAACTTTACTATAGTTATAGGGAAATCACATTTTTGACTATCATTTGTTTTATTTGTTTTGAAATTCATTCTTTCATTCAAATTTACTGAAATATTTCAAAAATCAGGTGACCGTTAAGGCCCATGGGCCTCTTGTTTTCATTAAAAAGTCCTTCACTTAAGTCTCCGTTTAAATAATGATTATATTCTCAAACCTCTATGCACCGTGCCAAATTGTTACCAAACAGGTGCATCAATACCAGATGCTGAAATTTGATATACATCATGTAGTTGACACATTGGTGTTTTGTTTCTCGGGGACCGCGGTGGCCGAGTGGTTAAGGTGTCCCGACAACTCTGGGTTGAGAGTTTGAAACCTACGTGGGGCAGTTGCTAGGTACTGACCGTAGGCCGGTGGTTTTTCTCCGGGTACTCCGACTTTCCTCCACCTCCAAAACCTGGCACGTCCTTAAATGACCCTAGCTGATAATAGGACATTTATTAAAAACAAACAAAACAAACAAATTTGTTTCTTTCACATAAACAGTGTTATATATGTGATGATGGAAACGATATTTCTTTGAAATAGATTGTTGATCCACCATGTTCTCCTGCTGTCTGGGTTGTGTGCTGAGTATTTTATTGACCACATACTGTAAATCACTTATATTTCGCGAGTACTTAATTTCGCGAACTCACCTAATTTGACTGATTCGCGAATACATAATTTCGCGAATTCTGATCTCAAAATGACTTTAAATTCGCGAATGACGTTGACAGATCGGCAATATTTCCATGTTGGTAGCCATTTTGTTTATGAGAGTCATGTGACGGTACAAGAAAAGTCATGTGATTCAATCATGTGATATCGGTGTCTGGCCACACTGAATTGTATTTACCGTACCTGTATATGCCTCTCGGCTATATACAAAACCGTTACATGCTAAATGGCTTACAAAGGCGGTGTCAGACATTGAACAAAACAAAAGATGACGGGGCTAATTAATAGGTTGTGAGTTAACGTACATAGTAATTAACTAACGTGTGTATATAGTGATACCGATGAACAGTTCTCGGGACAGTCTATTGCGAATGATTTTTACTTCAGGCGATTATTTGCTCTGAATGTTTGAATTAAATAAATAATTTGTTTGATTTCAACTTTGTTATGGTAAATATCTTTTTGAGAATCAAGCGATGTTAAGTGCATACATGTAACCTTACATAACTTACAACAGCGTGGGTAATAAAGTACAACGTATTCTGGGTGACCATCCGGGATCCTCGGGACCGTACCTATTGTACTTAAATTAACTACTTTTAAAACGTCGTCTAGAAGTTAATATAGTCCGAGTTCAACCACAATATCAGTGTTCAGTGGGGTTATGTGTGTGTGAAATATTTGTGTTTTGTGATATAAAAACACACTCTGATATAAGTATATAATCTATCATTCTATCATTACTTTAACGGCGATGTTTGATTACGGTAGATTCAAAATGGACGCCACTTAGTACTCTTGTCATTCTTATACAAATATTCGCGAAGGATTTGAATTTGCATTTGACTCTCCTTGGGAATTAACGCGAAAATAAATCCCACGCGAAATATAAGTGATTTACAGAACAACAAATACATCAAAGGAATTTATAAATAAGATATTTTTGGGGTTCAGGTACGGAGGCCGGATCAACGATATAGAATTAGCTAATTAGTGCTTAATGCAGGAAGTGGCATCAGTTTTAATTTTATTGTAATACTTCAGCATATGGATTTGGTGTAGTGGTATAAGCTGCAGGTATTTCTGGCTAGGTGATTAGGTGCAGCTGTAGATCATGAATTTGAGTCCGGGTCAGGACAAGAGTCATAAAATTGTTGTCCTTCATCATTCGTGTTATTATTGATCTGAAGATTAAAGATCAGATTCCTATTGTATTGTATATATATATATACAGCTGTGGGATAGTGTAACTTGATATATTAGTGACAGAACATCAGGGATGTCTTTCTGAGGATATTCCATATTTGTTTAGTCATCTACTAATTAGTACTGTACATAGAAAAACTCCCAGAACATACATGTACCTCAATTGTATCAAAAATTTAGGAGGCTAGCTCACCTTTTTGGATTACCTGGATAAGTGAAACAATCCGTTATCCATCAATAAGCCCATGCCTGATAATCAAGTGTGGTCCCATCTATAGCAATCTGTAGTAATTGATTAAGATGATTAAAATACTAACAATTATTATTCATCCCCAATTGGAGCTGTTGAGTAAAGGGGGTTTGTCCAAATTTGATCTTCAGGGTATAGTATATATGGATATGCATCTTGGAATTCATCAAGATCTTAATACCCTTATAGCTACAACTTACTTTTGCTGGTTATATATTAGAATGACAAAGAATTCATTAATCTGACCCCAGGATCAGACTCCACCCCTGGGGTCGACTGATTAATTCCTACATGTATATCCATTCCTGGTCATGAAGAGATGAATACATTCATACTACCCTGATTGTCCCAGTGTTTCACTGATCCTTTGGGGTTTATGAACCTTTACAGATTGATTTATTCTCTTAATTTGGTTCAAAGAATCCCGGAAAAGATACAGGATACAGGTAAAAATTAAATATGTATATGAAAATAATACTTATCTGCTGCGGCCATTAAACGACACGAAAGT
The DNA here is from genome assembly GCF_902652985.1 of Pecten maximus. NCBI lineage: Eukaryota > Metazoa > Mollusca > Bivalvia > Pectinida > Pectinidae > Pecten > Pecten maximus. The sequence goes on from NC_047024.1 coordinate 40,588,528, forward strand.
GATGACCCAGTCCTGGTTTTCGGCAGGTCTAAGCTATAATTCTACTGTACTTCAGACCGGTATACTGATTTTAATATGTTGTTCAGGTCCCTGAAGGATGTTCTGTTATGATCTATAACAAAACACATCCTATATATAGCTACCAACAATTGATCCCCTAGTCCACTATATATGTTTAAGCAAGTATATTAAGTACTAATTTTAATGGTGAAAAATCCTCAGGAAGTAGGGAAGCTCGTAACAATATTGTGTGGAGAATTGGAGAAGTAGCCACGAAACATTAGATACACTTATAGGATTCTGAGGCACATTTTCCAACTAATTATATCCTAGCTACTACATTAGTCTCTAGGGTACGAAGTCTGACTGTTGTGTATCATACAACGAAAGCCTCAT